>NC_133449.1:144407851-144743684 GCF_048565385.1 Saimiri boliviensis
GAATTTCTCTGAGCATCTCTGTTTGTTTCTAACTATGATATTCAGAGGAGGCATACATGATTTTAATTGAATTGAAAACAAGATGTAATGTGGGAAGTATTGGACATATAATAACTGTTGGGAAAGAGGAGAATGTATAATGAAAATGGACATAGTTCCTGTAACTTTTGCGCCTCCCAAACTCCAATTGAAATTTAAATCCAAAATGCATTATTCTGAGGATAATTGTTCAGCATAAAATTATGAACTCAAATTAGTGTCTCATCACCCTCTCAAAGGGAAGCCTGAGGGCAAAGGACATATAACCAAATCTTAGCTTTCCCATCAGACCCCTCCAGATGAGTGTTAAAGCATTGCAGGGGTGGAGGGAAGAGCTGGGAAAGCAATGGCGCAGTCACACATTATACATCTGCACAGTCTTGAGAGCTCTGCAAATCTGTCCCATAGGTGGGGTGGGGACAAGGAGTTATTCAGGCTGTGAAACAATAAATGAAGAAACGTTAAGTGGACAGTTGTCCAGGCAGAGAGTCATAACCCAGGCTATAGCGCCCAGGGACACCCCCTCAACCCTATGGTCAGTCTCTATGGATGTCACCAGCAGCATACAGAATAGGCAACTCCCTTGCTCCCCTGGCAGCACTGGACCAGGTGTCTTAAAATCTAGATCTTGTCCTTACTCTGTGTGATTTTGTTCTCGCCCCAACCTTTCTAAATCCAAATTTTCTCATCTGTAAAATGCACCCACCTACATCACAGGGTTGCCATGCAGTTGAAATAAGCTAATAGTTATGAAAGTACTTTGAAAAGCTGTAAGAATTGTAATAATGTTATTCCTTGACTATAGATTAACGAACATAATAAAATTGCTATTGCAGATATTAGCATAATAGCACAGATTGTCCTTCCCTTTAATGGAATTCATCAGGAATAAAATGCTCCTGCTTTTTCCTGACTTCTCTCACCGTCTTTCTTCTGTAGGAGGCTACGAGGCTCAGTGGTCTCCAGAAGCGTACCTCTGTGTGGGGGAATGTTCCAGAAAGCCACTCTCTACCAGGACATTGCTTCAATGCAGATTAGATGTCCTCTTGGAACCTTCCAGGGCACTAATTACCTAGGGCTCTGGTAAGAGGATCAGCAAGTGTTTTAGACTAGTAAGTGTGGAAATTCTGCTCCAGTATAAGTCAAACCAATTTTGATTAGAAAATATACTCTGTTTCATGAACAGCTGGACAGTTTACTCTGCCAGTTAAAGGACAGTGCTTTCCCCCATCCTAGCCAGAGGGAGCTTGCACTAGGTTGAAGTCCCTGATAGGAGCCAGAGGGCTGGCTCTACTTGAGGTCACCCTGCTTCCCTGTTCTGTGGACAATGAGGATGGAGTGAGCCTGTCTGGCAAATACCTGTCAGAGGCTTCATCCCAGCAGGGCGGGCACAGAGCCTTATGTGCTACCAACGGCTTGCCATGTGGTTTTCTCCCTCCAGATCCAAATGTCACACTCACACTGCTAATATAAAATTCACCACAACGCTTTCGTTCATTTCCTCTCAGGCGGCTTTTCTCTCACAGGCTCCATGAAGATTTCCATAGTTACCAAGCTCTCTATGTAGAGTCAGCTTCTACCACCAGCAGCCCCATCCTAATTCCACACTGCCATTCTCTCTCTTCTTCAGTTCTCTCCATGTTTCCTATTCCAGCGCAGCATTAGTATAATGGGTTGGAACTAGCTGAGTAAGTGATTTGCAACTACATTCCCCACTCCCACTAGAGGGACTGACCTGCTAAAGGAAGTCACTGTAGAAACTACCCTTTTTTTTCTGAAAAGGCCTTTCCAATAATCTCCCTACTTTTTTTTTTTTTTTTTTGAGACTGAGTCTTGCTCTGTCTCCCAGGCTGGAGTGCCGTGGAATGATCTCAGCTCACTGCATCCTCTGCCTCCCAGGTTCAAACAAGTCCCCTGCCACAGTCTCCCGAGTAGCTGGGATTACAGGCGTGCGCCACCATGCCCGGCTAATTTTTGTATTTTTAGTAAAGACAGGGTTTCAACATGTTAGCCAGGCTGATCGCGAACTCCTGACCTCAGGCTGTCTACCCACTTTGGCCTCACAAAGTGCTGGGATTACTAGTATGAACCACTGCGCCCAGCCACTTTCTTAGTGTTCCTTTTGCTTGACCTTCAACATGGGCTTTCTGAGGACTGGGCTCTGCTTTGTCTTCATTTAGCTCTTCAAGCAGGTCTTACGTCTTCTTAAAAGTGACATTCATAAAGCAGGGGGGTCACTGAAAGTCTAGGGCCGTGCAAATGCTGTCAGCCAAGGAAGATGCTTCCTCCTGCCTCAGAACACAGGCGGACTGCTGACAACACCTGAACCGGCGAGGGAGAGGTGACCTTGGATTGGAAACAAAGGGCTAAGCCCCGGAAGCATGCTTCTTAATTCCCTGCAACAACACAGCCACTCACCTTAGGCAGTGCAAGAGCACAGAAAACAAAGCCTCATTTGGCATCTCTGATATCATCTTTGGAAGTGAATAAGACAAATAACTTAAAAGGGGCAGGGGAGATCGATGACGCTGCTAACTTGAGACTGTCCATATGAGAGGTTCTGATTTATCAGCCTTCGTTGAAGCTGATAAGCTCTGGAAATGAGTGTTCTGTGATCAGCGGCGGTACCTCCTGGTAGTCTATGTTGCTCTCCTGGTTGGGATGGGTGGGGGATGGGGGGATGTGACTGTGACAGGGACTGAAAATACACACTTTGATTCCATCATTCACTGATCCACTGGTTTGCCTTATTATGATGGGGCTGTTAATTGTGTCATCCCCAGGTACAGCCCAAGGCTAGTGGGAATTATATTTCAGCACAGGTTTGGGGTGAGGGAAGAAAAAACTACTGCTAAAAGTGGAGACCTGTCATTTTTTAATTGGTATTATTATGAAAGCTATGTTGCTTGCATTAGCAGACAGAGCCAGAGAAACCATGCAGCCATTCAGAAAGGAGCAGGGCAGCTCTCCTCAGGGCAGAGGGATGTGCGGGATCCAGCAGGGAGAGGGAAGCTATTATTAAAAATAAGAATAAGAAAATAGAGCTGTAAAGTGGGTGAGTAGCCCTCCTGAATATTGGTGCCGAACAGTGTCTGAGCACTGGCTGGGGCTGCCTGAGTAAGATTAAAATCTGCAGGGAAATTTTGTTCCTTAGCACTGGCAGAAATTAGGAATAAATTCAATTGCATTCTGCACAATAGCTGGAAGCGATTGAGGTTAAGTGGCCTCGCTCTCTGATGTGTTAGTATTACTGAGCACTCTCTGCTCACGTGACTTGGTGCGATCTGCTCTTGGAACACGTCGCCATGGCAACTGATGATTTCTATTACAGTACATTCAAGTTCACATTCTAGGCCTGTCATATGCTTGGAAATTTCCAGTTAAAATATTTATTTATGAAAAAGGCAAAAAGAAAAGAAAAGCCACCCCCAGACTCTTTCAGGAATAGAAAACAAAAAGGTGCCCCCGATGAAGAATTATTTATCTGTGGACAAGAAGGGAATGCTGCATTTTCACTCAGCTGTTGCCACTAAACAAAAAATGTCCCACAGGGTGGTGAACTTTGTCAGGGAGGGGACAAGTTGAAATCTTAGCTGCTGTGGTTTGGTGTGCAGGTGTGATGTCGCACTGGATGCAAAGTGACAGAAGTGGCCTGAAAAACCTACAGATCAGAGTCTCCATTTGACCCTCTGAGGCACATGGCTCCGATTTCAGCTTCTCGCTAGGCTTCTACACTTTATCTTTCTTAGTCAATCCTCAGTGGCAAAAAAGCTGCACTCTTCCCTCAGCCACAAGGAAGGGCTGGAGGGAGCTCTCACTGGGTGGGTCAATATTCTGGGATCCCTGGGGATTCCAAGGCTGATCCCAGTGGAGGAGGAGGGCAGCCGGGGACATAACGTGGCAGACTGCTCTCTCTCATGGAAGCCGCAATCTTGTCCATGACAGGGTTCCATGTGGCTTTCTCTGTACTCCTCCCGGGCCCTGCCCATGGAGCCCTGGGGACCCCCAGCCCTTTTAGGAAAACTGTTAAATTTAAGTGTATGTATGCCCACTGGTTTCTCCCTGGAGAAAGAGAGCCAGGAGTTAAACTAAACCTTTCCTGGGAAAGAAAACATTACTTCTTGGCCATGCATGACACAGGGTTGCTAGCGAGGCCTGGCTTCACATACTTTTTTCCCTTAGTCAAGCACATTAAATATGTTAATAAATGATTCCCAGTGCTTTCTTTATCAGAAGGTTTCAGGTGGCTGCAGGGACCCTAGGTGCCCAGTTACCTGGTGAGGGCATCCCATGACTCACAGATGGTTCTTTCTCTAGCTATTAAAATCTCCATGATCTTTTTTTGCATTGTGGCCTCTGCTGAGTCTGATTGGACTCACACACTGGTTTGTAGATGGAATCTACTTTGTACAGAGGGGCAGTGTTTCCTGGACTTGCTTAATGATAATGATCACTAGGCTGCGTGTTTAAAATGCATATTCCCAAGGGGACCTCAGACCTACTGAGTCAGAGTCTCCAGGACAGAGACCTAGGAATCTGTATTCTTATAATCAAGCAGATGTAAGTCATACTGCATTTGGATTGTGGAGCCTATCAGCAATATTAGAGCTATCTTTCAAAAATTATCTTGCTGACATACTCCTAATGTCTCTCTGTAAGGCATTGGGCCAGGAGTCTTCTGGGAAATTCCTAACCATTATTGGTGCAGAATGGGACAAGAGATTGGGCAATATTAAAGAGTGGATTGATGGTTGTGGTCCTGGACGTTCCCCAATGGAGGCACAGATGAATTCAGTCCCGTTAATATGAATGTATTATCTATGTAACCAAATAGTCATCCCACGTGTAAGAAAATAACTTATTAAATTCAGATTAACCAATGTGCTTACCCAGCTGCTCCATGGCAGGAGTTCTGTGCATGTAGAACAGATAACCACTGTTTGGGGTATGAATGAAACGCAGGGTTAGATTTTTAGTCCCACACAGCAGCTTTGCCTATGAGGATTTGCAAGACAGGTGTTATGTTTACACACTGCTAACTGCACATGTCATAGGTTGCGGGGGGCAGCATCAAAGATGGCAGTGTTAAAGAAAGAAACCTGGCCAGGGAAGTTCCTGTTCTGTACTACAGAGAAGACAAGCAAGAAGACACTAAGCATAGAATAAGCCCCCATACCCTGTATTCTATTTGTCTAACACACATGAGTGTTGCCTGGACACACAGTTCTTTGGAGGGATTCTAGATAAAGACTTTGATGTCAATACCATTCGTATTGCTCTTTCTCCCGTATCTGGAAGCATGAGGTGGGATTGCTGAACTTTCAGTTGTTCAGTAGATCCAAAGGACTCAGGGACACCTGGAGAAATTAGAGCAACCAGGGTTAGTTTCTGAATCAGTTCAAAAGTTTCCGAAAACTCCTCTCTCTCTTTGTCTCTCTGTCTGTGTCTCTCCCTCCCTCCCTCCCTCCCTCTCTCTCTCTCTCTCTCTCTCTCTCTCTCTCACTCTCTCACACACACACACACACACACACACTATAAGCTCAGAGAGAGCAATTTAACACCCTTACATACTTTTCTAGAGTCCTGAATCATGGATACAGAAATGACTTTTTCACATTCTGGAGTGGATTGCAGACCTGAAGGTCCTGCTCAGCCAAGGAAAGACAGGACCTACAGCCCAGGATGGCTCTGGCCAAGCCTAGCTCAGGCTGCTGCTTTTGTGTGGGACAGCAGCATCACCTAGTGCTGCTGAGGTTTAAGTACAAGCTTTTTTCCTGAGAACTCCAATTTGATCCAACTGTAACAAGAACAACTATCCTCATTAGTGAATGAGAGTAGTAGTAAATACAGCAATCCCAAACTGGAAATAACACCCAGGTCCGTTTTTACTTAGCCTGGAATGTATTCAGTGACTATGCAGCATTTGAGTTTTCCATGAAGTAACATAAAAGAATATATGGCTGAGCTCATGCCAGGCAGGATGGATGGTGGAGGCAGGAGGGGTTAGCAAGGTTAAAGGGGGGCTAGGCTCTTATGTCAGTTCAGGTCCTCCAAGAAGCAGATGCTGAGATGGCATTAGAAGTGCAAGAGATTTAGTTGAAAGATAAAGGGGAGGGAGCAGAAGCGGGCAGGGAGAGCCATCAGACTTCAGTGCAGGTCTGACATCTGTGAAAAGGAGAGGGGGAAGGAAGGAAGATGAGGTAGGAGGAGCCTCAGACTGCAGTGCAGCTCGGAGAACAGCTTGACCAGCCCATCAGGACAATCTGGTGCAAAGATCACCTATGGAGGAGTCCTGCAGTAGCCAGAAAACATGGGCCCTGGTGCCACTGCTGCACCCAGTCATTGGCCGGAAGCTGCCCTGGAGACACTGACAGCTGGAGGCTGTGAGCTAAGAGCACTCCCTGGAGCAAGTTCTCTCTTGAGGGAAACCTGAATGGCAAGCCTCCACGGCTGCTGCAGATGGAAGGGAAGCTGTCTCAAAAATCACATATTTACCTGCAGATCCCCATGGCCATCAACTGTCAAAAACAGAATGAAGGAACACTGTGGATTGATGCACCTACATTGATGAGTGTAGAATCTAGCACTTGTTCTCATGCCATTAACCTAATGTAAACTAGAAAGAGGAACTCCTGAGTAGCCTTTATTAAGCATGGATTTCAAAACAACAAGTGGCCTGCCTTCTGAGGTATGTTCTCTGCCCAGGAAACCAAGTTCAATGTCAACAACTTGGAACACCAACAGTGCCTTCGCTTCTTTGTCGAGGATGGATTTGGGTCTGAAAATGTCTATATCCTGCCCAAAGTATGAACAGTGACCTCACATTTCTACCGATTCTCTCCCTCCCATGAATGGTCTTTGATACTATTGACCACGAGACACCACTACCCAGGTGATATGACCTGATCTCTGGATTTAAAAACATTAAGGAACTTGCCCAAGCTCAAAGATTTTCAGAAATCCAATTTGGCTAAATTAAGAAACACAGATAGCACTACAGACAAGGGCACAAAGTTTTCAAATCACAGTTAAGCCACAGAGGGCCAGGATCCCTTGAATAAAAAATGCAAGAAGCCACTTGACAAAGAATCCTGAAAAGATCTAAGGATGGAAGAAAGCCCACTGCAGAAATAGAGAAAGGATAAGGAAGAGCCACAAAAAAAAAAAAAAAAAAAAGAATGTGCAACTCTTTCTAAGGCTCGTGGAGGAAAGAAAGATAAGAGCAGCCACAGAGAAAGAATGAGTTAACACCACCAAAAGTGTTCAAGGCGAAAACTGGGCTGGGGAGGAGAAACCCTGGCAATGAAGTGGCTGCACTAATAAATGAGAAGGAGAGTGAAATTAACAATGACTCTGAGTGGCAGAGATACCAAGCTGCTCTTTTAAATTGGTCTTTAACAAGAAAATAAAGAAAGGAAGCATAGACAATTAGGAAATAATGAAGACTTTTAAATATAGAAGTTGAAATAAACCACATAAGGGAATAATTGAAAACATGGTACAATATGTAAATCAGCAGGTCCAGAGAATGCACATTCCCCAACCCTAGGAGAATTAGGTAATGAACTTGCTGAACTACTGACCATTATTTTCAAAGTCTTCAAGAGACCAGGAGACTATAAAATTAAAATATTTGTCCAGTCTTTTACCAAAATAAAAAAATGCAGCCTTGATAATTACCATACCTGCACTATAGACTCTCCTTACCTCATGGGGGTGTTGTAGTGACAAATGGAACTAGAAATAATTAGTCACCCAGTGGAAAACATGAGGAGGTGTGGTTAGCTAGCCGTGGTATGTGTGTGCTATGCTGAGGGACTGGAGCCAGGGACATATGATCAGGGTAATACAGATGTTCACATTTTTGTTCAATAGAATGCATTTGGGGGTTGTGTAATTATATTTCTTTTTTTCACACTGATATAAAGTTAGTTTCCATCCCAGAGAGCACAGCAAGGGAGAAAAGGTCTTCATAGTAGGTATCAAGCTATGATTTTAAATTTTCCATCCACAGATGGATAATGGAGGATAGGCAGCATCAAAAATCTCTAAGCTTTCTGTTTAATAAATAGACTAGGATAAGCTATTTTTCATTTTCATAAAATAATACATTATTCTTCTAGAAAGACAAAAAATACAAATAAGCAACAATGATAATCACCTAAAATCTTGTCCCTGTTTATAAAATTTGGTGGTTCTGCATTCACAATTTTCTCATAAATATAAATTTATTTATTTATTTATTCATTTTTTAGAGACAGAATCTCACTCTGTCACTCAGGCTGGAGTGCAGTGGCACCAACATGGCTCACTGTAACCTCAAACTTACAGACTCAAGCAATCCTCCCACCTCAGCCTCTTGAGCAGCTAGGACTACAGGCATGCACCACTACACCCAGGTAATTTTTTAAATTATATTTTACTATAGAGACAGAGAATCACTCTGTTGTCCAGGCTGGTCTTGAACCTCTGGCCTCAACTGATCCTCTCGCTGCAGCCTCCCAAAGCGCTGAGATTACAGGCATGACCTACCATGCCTGGCCAGAAGTTACTTTTATAAAAATTAGGTTGTCTTCCCTATAGGATGGTCCATATAACTGTTGTTTTTATATAACTGTTATGTCTTATATAGCTTTTTTTCCCACTTACTATAACATGCACATTCTTTCATCATTTTAAAATCACTGCACAGTTATTTAACCAATAACTTTTGGACATTTAGATTATGTCTTCTTTTTTCTTTTTGCTATTATCAGTCACTCTACAGTTACCTTTTTTTTTTTTTTTTTTTTTTTTTTTTGAGAGGGAGTCTCACTGTGTCACCAGACTGGAGTGCAGTGGTGCAAACTTGTCTCACTGCAACCTCTGTCTCCTGGGTTCAAGTGATTCCCCTGCCTCAGCCCCCCAAGTAGTTGGGACTACAGGTGCGTACCACCACGCCCAGCTAATTTTTTGAATTTTAGTGGAAACAGGGTTTCACCATGTTGGCTAGGATGATCTTGATCTCCTGACCTCGTGATCCACCCTGCTCGGCCTCCCAAAGTGCTGGGATTACAGGCGTGAGCCACCACACCTGTCCCTACAGTTAACATCTTTAAACAAACATCTTTGTATACTTACTCTGTTTTTCCTTTAGAATAAAATTCTCTAAGGGGAATTGCTTTGCCAATTGTATTTTTTTAAAGGCTTTTTTCCATCCATATTGTTAAATCGCTTTCAAGGAAAAAAAGACAACGTTCGTAAACAATACATGAAACTGCTAGTTCCCTTCTATGTGCAACAACTAGATTTAATAAATTTTTAAATTTTTCAATACAATAACATATTTAGCATCCTATAACAGTTGAATTGGGATCATTAGGTAGAATAAAACATCTGAGGAAATGTGTGTATTTTCTAAACTGACATTAAACTGTTCAAGGGAATTCTGTCTCTGTCTCTCTCTCTCCTCTCATACGTGTGTGTGTGTCCCTTTTTCCCTCCCTTCCTCCATCTCTCTCTTTCTCTCTCCTTTCCTCCCTCCTCTTAGGAAGATACATATGTGATATACGTATTTTTAAATCACAGTTAAATAATAAACTCAAAATTCAGGATGGTGAGGAGAGGCAGGGATCAGAGGAAGGCCACAGGAGAAACACTTCGAAGCCACAATGTTGGTAATGTTTCAGCTCTCAGGATCACACATACTCATTTTATCGTCCTGCTTCATAACTTATGTATATGCTGCAAGCATCTGAATGTATTAGCTACAGAGTGGGGATTATGCATTGCACACTCAGTAGTTAGCAAATTTTAGTTTCTAATATGTAAAATCGTGTTCTTAGGTCCCCAAAGAGTGGAAGCAGTTTTTCACTGCTAAAACCAGGCCCGATACCTTACTAGCTGGGTGCCTGCCAGGACAGAGCCTCTCCAGAGGATCCCAGAATTCCCCGGTGAGGTAGCTGTGCCTTCATATCTCAAGTGAAGAATGCCTCCCTGCTGGTGAAACAGGAATGGAGAAAAATGAACCAGAACATACAATAGATACAACTTCTCAAGGAATTACCTAAGGTTCAGGGCTATGACCTTAACCATTCTCATGTACTTTTCTAAAAATAGATCCCAATTCTGGTAAACTGTTCAAGGAAAATAGCCTATTTTTAAAGGAAAGCTCCTAAATAGCTAAATCATTTTGCTTAAGCAATGAGCCAAGTCGCTTCTAATGAGGTTGTAGCTTTACTGGAAATAAGAGATATATTTAAATATATAGTCCATACATTACTCCAATAAATCACTTGAAAAATATTCTCGAATGTACTAAATGTATTTTTAGAGGCATGTGCCTGACCTTTCTGGAAGAAGAAAGATAATGTTGGAATATTTTGAGAATAAACATTTATCCAAATTAGTAGGCAAGACACAAGTAAAATTGTTTTACATTTTCTTAACACCTTTATACCCTATGCTTCAGAAACAATTTATTTTTCCTACCTTTAATAAAATACAGAATCTGTCTGTAAAGTAGCAGGAATATAGGAGCAGAAAGGTTTTTTTGATGACCCGATGAGAAATCCTGTAATGGCCCTATTACCTCAAGGCCCTGGGCAGAAGGGATATATGTATTTGCAACATTTCCTGAAGTGACTTGCAGGCCATAAAATTTTCATTTTTTATGACTGTATTCCCAAGTGTTTTAAAATCAGTGCCATGTTCTTTTCTTACAATATTCACAATAAAAACATAAATAAGACCCATTTATTCATTCACCAAACACAAAAGGAACCTTCTCTTTGCCTGGTACTCTGTTAAGGAAGCATAGGTATTCCCTCAAAGTCCTCATGATCTAATAAGATGTCCTATAAAGCTGCCTGTATTAAATCTGCAACTGAACGTTTTCATGTTATGCTCCACTGCCTGAAAGAAATAATGATTACATTGTGCCCCAAAGGGTGGGTGCTCAGGTTGAGGTGTGCCAGGGAGAAATTGTGAGTCTCAATCTTCTTCATGTGGTCTGCCTCCCCAACCCCACCTCTCTCTCTCACCCTCACTCTCTGCTCTCCTGCCTATCTCTGACCCCAAGCTAGGCTCATTCTCTTCCCTTCCATCCCATTTCACTCCCCCTCTATCTCTCCCTTTCCCTTTCTTTTCTCTCTCTCCCCTCTTCCCTTTATTATAGAACTTCTAGAAAGACATTCACACCACTCTCTCCTCCTAACAATTCTTCATCAGTAAGTGTAACTGCAGTCCTCTGATCTACCCACCCTGTCTTCACTAAGGTCAGCAGCAAAATCGCCTTTGCAAAGATTATGACAGTGAGAGAAATCAAGCATGGCTGAATTCATCTTGCCTCTAGCTTCACAGGCTAGCTGTCCACACTCATTACTGGTTATAGGCAAAGCTAACCATGGGAGGAATTTTGTTTTGTTTATGGTTTAACTTTAAAGCAAGGATGATAATAGTCTCTCCCACTTGCTCAGGGACTGAATAAAATAATGAAAGGCCAAAAGATTAAGATTATGGGAGGGGCCTGAATTCTACTTAAAATATGGGCACAGTTTCTTGGCTGAGCTTGGTGGCTCACATCTCTAATCCCAGGACTTTGGGAGGCCAAGGCGGGTGGATCACTTGAGGACAGGCGTTCAGGACCAGCATGACCAACATGGTAAAACCCCATCTCTACTAAAAGTACAAAATTAGCGGGGCATGATGGTGCACTCCTGTAATCTCAGCTGCTTGGGAGACAGGCAGGAGAATTGCTTGAACCCAGGAGGCAGAGGTTACAGTAACCTGAGATCTCCCCACTGCGCTCCAGCCTGAGCAGCAAGAGCGAAACTCTATCTCAAAAAAAAAAAAAAAAAAAAAAAAAAAAAAAAAGTAGGCATAGTTTCTGTAATCCCTTACTGTTTAGGAGTCATGTAGCAGAGATCATAAGATCTATAACTTCCCCAACTGCTCCTATAGGTAACATGGCTAATGTAGAACCTAAGATTGGTTTTTTAAGATGATTTTCAGTCTTTTGCATTCTGGCAACTTACTGACCACCTGCCCACACTCATGACTCATGACTCATGACTCATGACTCATGACTCGACCAGTCCCATGGCCCTCACCCAGAGGCAGACTCAGCACTCAAGGACCATTTTCCACAACCCTATGATTTTATACTCAACTAATCAGCAACACCCATTCCCTAAGCCTCCTACCCACCAAATCATCTATTAAAAACCCTACCTTCTGAGTTATCAGGGAGACTGATTTAAGTAATAACTGTCTTCCATGTGACTAGCCTAGTGTTAAACTCTTTCTTTACTGCAATACCATGGTCTCAGTGAATTGGTCTTATCTGTGCAGCGGGCAGGAAGAACCCTTGGGCAATTACAGCAAAGGCTCCTAATCACCAAAAGAATGGCTTGGTTTTCCTCTACTTGGACTTCTGCAGCAGCTGACGCTGTGGACTCTGCCATAATTTATCTTCCTTCTCCCCTTTGGAGAGGCCCCTCCTCTGGTTTTCCTTCTGTGGGCTCCTTCTTGGCCCTCTTCGTTGGCTCCCTTTCTGTTCCTCCAAGATTGGCACTCACACCCTAGACAGCATCCCTTCTTATCCCACTGCTCTGACAACTGTATTTCTCATTGTGGGCCACATGTGGTCCTTGAACAAGCTTGAACAAGCTTGTTCCTTTACCTGGAATGCTGTCCTTGATGTGCTCCTCTCACCCATTCTGCTTTTCTCTATCTGCCCAAATCCTATCATCTTCCAGGGACTGGATTAAAGGGATGGCAGCATGTAGTGGCTGAGGGCATGGACCCTGAAGCAAGATGGTGTTCAGATCCTAGGTCTGCACTGATAAGCTGTATAACCTTGGGAACGTTACTTAACCTCTCTATGCCTTAGCTTCCTCAAGTATAGAAGGAAAATAATAATAGTGTCTGCCTCTCAAGGTTGTTGGGAGAATTAATGAGCTAATATTTGTAAGTCCATAGAGTGGTGCCTGGCACATCATAAGGACTATCTATGTGTTTGTTTAAAAAAAAAAAGTCAACACTAAAAGTACTTTCCAAATTCCCAAGTTTTTAATCATCTCCTACTGCCGGTTTGTCACCATATGTTATACTTTTCAGCTAAGTGCCTCCCCAGTGCACTCTGCACTCCCTTGGTCAAGGACCCTGTCCTAGTCACCTCTAAATCCCAGCCTGCCATGAGGCAGGTCTCCACAAATGTTTGTTAAATGAGCAGGAGGCCATATCAGATGGGTTTTCCATGGTCGCCCATCTTAATAGCAAATTAGGGAGTATGGGCATAGAATTTCCTTGGGAAGTATTTTGGCAGGGGTGAGGTTGGGGTAATGTGAGGCACCAGTCCTTTCCATTCCCATAACTTCTTCAGTCCAATAAACTGATCAGCTGACAGGAGCCATAATCGTGCCAAGCCCAATTAATCCACATCAGAATGGCACACACTGTACCTTTCTGTATCCCATCAGTTGAGTTTTATTTTCCATCCTTCATACCTGTTTCCTTCTCTGTGTGTAATGAGCTTTATATTTAAAGCATGAAAATCCAATAAAACATGAAACCCAACAGTGCTTTGTTCAAGAATATTCCTATTTTGTTATCAAAATCTGCCTTAAAAAAAGTTCCAATTAATCAAGAAACTTTCCCAAGTAATGTGCTCAATCCACCCACCAGGTGCCGGGTGGCAATAGGTGCTTAGGGAGAAGATTAGGGAGAGGCTTAGAGAGAGAGTTAGGGAGTATGTAAGAGAGAAGAACTGTGCCCTCTGGCCTTGGGAAGCTTTCAGTGCCATCTATGATTAGAATAGACCCCATCCCCCTCCTAGGAAAACATCTTTAGGTATCAAAGGTGTCCATAACCCACTAATGCATCTGTACGTTTAATTAGCCCAATCGAGCATATAACTCAGAAAAATCTCTCACCTCTTTTGCTCCTTTCAACTAATTTCTGAGCACTTCATTTTCTAGTAAGCTTTCACTGTGTAACAAGCAGTAATGAAATGACCAATATAAACCCATTGTTGTATTAAACAAAGTACATCATTGGCCGATGGCATTCTATAGTCTTAGAGTTTGAAATGGGTCCTATCCTATGATGAAAACATTTGGTGTTTGCCTAATGAGACCATTCCTGTACCTACAAAGGAAAAAAGACATTGTGTTAAAACATTTCATGTTAACGACAGCATGTTCAGCACTTTCTGCTCACAGCCACATCTGTGGGTGAGGCAGGTTTCTCAGTATTAAATGCTGCAGTTGGGCCCATATTCTTAGCGAGGTGTCTGATTGGCTACTCCCCAAATATAACTTAAATTGGCTTAAAATAGAACAATCACATGCTAACCCGGTAGCATTAGCAACTCTATTAACAGCCAATTTCACATCCACACCAGAGGGAGTAAAAGGTAATTTGCTCATTATCAACACCCTCCGGCAGTGGAAGGAAATGACTGTTCATCAAAAAGTATTTTCCAACATAACAATAGCGGTGCCCATATGTAACCACCTCACTCTCCCTTCCCTTCCATGACTCGATCACTGAAGAACCGCTACAGGAAAAAGACTTTGTACTATAAACGGGTTCGATGTAAGAAGTCTCACCACTCACTCTCCAAAATCAGCCCTACCATCATCTCACCTTTACTCTTTAGGGTTACAAGTGAAATGTTTGGCAAATCACCGTACAAGGTACAGGATGGATCCCAGTATAATATTAGATAATATAATGTAGACATGGTCTAGACCAAAAAGCTTCCCCATCCCTATGACTTGACTAGTACCCCAGACTGCGTTAACCCCACGAGTTGAATGTGGACAGTTCTTGGAGCCCAGTATAACCAAATCTGTAATCTACGGACTCATCTAAGGATTGAAGATATTGGACCGTTCAAAATTATAGTATTGTCCTAATGAATATTTTAAACCTCATCCACCATCAGTCTTTATTTAGTAAATGTTTCTTTAGAAATTAAGTTTCTTTGTTTGCTTGCTTTTATTTTTTTATTTTTATTTATTTTGAGATGCAGTCTAACTCTGTTGCCCAGGCTGGAGTACAGTGACGTGATCTTGGCTCACTACAACCTCCACTTTCTGGGTTCAAGCAATTCTCCTGCCTCAGCCTCCTGAGTAGCTTGGATTATAGGCACGAGCCACCACATTCAGCTAATTTTTGTATTTTTAGTAGAGGTGGGGTTTTGCCACGTTGGCCACGCTTGTCTCGAACTCCTGACTTCATGTGATCTGCCCACCTCAGCCTGGGATTACAGGTGCGAGCCCAGCCCGTTTGCTTGCTTTTAATTGCTGCTTAATAAGCTTCTATAGATGTGTTTATATATTTGGCTATCATATACTATTACAGTGACAAATTAAAGAAATAGATTTCTCACCTATCACTCTGTTCAACTGGCTATTTTTATTTGAGGGGAGTAATCTCCTAACTCCTGTCTAGCTCTCTAGGCCTTCTGCTCTGCTTCCTACCTCTCTCTATTCAGTCTCCTACACAGAGGTCAGGCTAACGTACATGAAGCAATTGTTGATGTGTCTCTCCCCAGCTGGAAAACCTTCGTGGCTCCCTGTTGCCTCTAGATAAATGTCAGACTCTGAATTCTAGCATCTACAGCTCTTCACACCCCAGCATCTCCTTCTCTTCCAGCTTCAGCTTGAAAATTTCATTTCTCCTCAACATCTGAGCATATAGCTCATCTTCACTTGTCAGAATCAAAAGTAGGATCAAATGCAACTGTCTCCATAAAATCTTACTTGATTATTTGAATAGAAAGTGACCCACTGCACCTCTGAATAGCAGAAGCCATTTGGAACATTCTGCAATTTCAAAGCAGATTAAAGGGGGCTTCTTCCAGAACTTGAAAATGAGAGAAAGGTTATTTTGGGAGAGCTGAATCATGCCCCACATCATCTTAGAGAGACAAAATAAATCTCAGATCTGCAAAACGTGACTGGACCATAGTAGTCTATGTAAGGAAAGAGCTTATCCATCTCATGATGCAGAGAGGGGGAGAAATATAGTCCCAGAGGGAATGACGGGTGGACCCCTCCTAGCTCTGTTCAGGAGAGAGGGAGCCTTAGCCAACAGACTGATTATATCAGCCCCAAGATCTTTGCTATCTAAGATAACTACAAGATTCTGTCCTAGTCAGTTACAATTCAACATCAGATTATTTGAGTATCCCTTACTTCTCATTCTGTCACCCAAAACCCTCCTTGGTTTCTCATGTTGGTCTACCTCTAGAGAGAGTGTGCTGGCCATGCAGACTAAAAACTATTCCAGCTCCCATGACAGTGATTTCTTACTGTAAATTAGTTAATTCGGCTCTTCATTCTTTCAATAAATATTACTGATCATCTACTATGTGCCAGTTATTTCTCTACTCACTTGAGATAAGATAGTGAACAAGAAAAATACAGTTCCTTTGTCTATGGAGTTTTCAGTCTAGAGGGAGATACAGACAAGTATACCCACAGTTTCTAATATAGTGTGAGGACTGCCCTGGTGGGGACATTCAGATCAGGATGGGAGCACATGCTTTGAGGAAGAACCCAGGCTTGGGGATTCAGAGAAGGCTTTGTAGAGGAAATTATATTTACCCTGAGTTCTGAAGAATCAGCTGGAGTTAACCCAAAGATGATGGGAGGAGAGAAATGGAATGATGCATGTAGCACAAGCAGAATACACCAAGAACTAAGGGTGGAGAGGTGTCCAAAAAAATGAACACAGTTCAGTAGAGCTCTGGCAGGAAAGGTAAAGAAGGGCAGGGAGGAGGGTCAGAAAACAGGACACAAAGCTGAGTGCAGGGACTCATGCCTGTAATCCCAGCACTTTGGGAGGCCAAGACGGGTTGGTCACTCGAAGTCAGGAGTTTAAGACCAGCCTAGGCAACATAGTGAATTCCATAGCGAATTCCCTGTCTCTACTAAAAATACAAAAATTAGCCAGGCGTGGTGGTACACACCAGTAGTCCCCTCTACTTGGGAGGCTGAGGCAGGAGAATCGCTTGAACCTGGGAGGCAGAGGTTGTTGCAGTGAGCCGAGATCTTACCACTGCCCTTCAGCCAGGTGACAGAGCAAGACACTATCTCAAAAAAAAAAAAAGAAAAAGAAAAAAAAAAGAAAATAAAAACAAGACAGATTAAGGAAGGCCTTCTAAACCGTTTATGAGTCTGTACTTTATCTTGAGAGCAATGGAGAATTATTAAAAGGCTTTAGGCAAGCAAATGATGTGATTGTATCTCTAGTTGTTGGAGGAATGGGCAGTAGTATTGGGGTTGAGGAGAAGAGGACCAATAGAAGATTTATTGGGAAGGTACAATAGGCAGGATATGGGAATTGATGGGATGAAGGGTGTAGTATTTAAAGTGAGTGAGAGAAAGAAAGACAAAAAAGAAACAAGGTGGTGCTTAGATTTCTGGGCTGGAACAAATGAAGCGATGGCGGTTCCTTTCACTGATGGAGTATATAGCAATGGTTAAGAACAAATTCCAGAGTTGGGCCACTTGAGGTTGAATCCCTGCTTTCCCACAAATTACTCTGTGATCTTGGGCAAGTTCCTTCACCTCTCTGTGCCTTATTTTCTCATTCGTAATGAAAATAACCACAGTACCTTCATCATAGGGCTGTTATGCAGATTACATAAGTTAATAGTGAAGTGCTTGGAATTGTGCTTCTTTTCACATAATAAACATTACGCAAGTTTGTTAAATAAATTAAAAAGGTGATATCAGAGGAGAAGCTGGTTTGGAGTAGAGGCTTATGGATTTAACCTTGGAGAGGCTGAACTGCAGAGGCCTGTGGATCAATGGCGCACAGCTGTGTAGAAGGCAGTTGTCTATACAGATCTGGAGCTCCAGATGGAGAGCTGTGCTGGAGATGTTATTGTAGAACAACCTGATATGGATGGTAACTGAAATCTGACAAGAGAGAACAAGACCAGGGAGGAGGATTTAGAGTGAGTATGGGGAAGACAAGACCAGAAAAACCCCGGCACCATTTCAGGAATGGGCAGAAAGAGAGGACTTGCCAAGGAAGCAAAGGAGCTGTCAGAAGAGCAGGAAGAAATCTGGGAGAGAGTCCCGGAAACCAAGGACAGAAAGCACTTCTAGAAGGAGAAAGTGCTTCTAGAAAGTGTTTCTAGAAGTAGCCACTGATATCGTTTGTCAGGTACAATAAGGACCAAAAAGGACCCCCTAGAGTTGACAAAAAAACTTTGACCTTGGCCATTCAGACTTGCTGCCACTGAGGTAAGGGTGACAAGGTGGGAGTGGAAAAAAGGAGACAGAGGAAATACCAAGAGGCAGCAAATATGAACAGTTCATCCACGAAGATGAGAAGTGAGGGGCAGAGAGGAGAGAGAATACGATGGCTGAGGACTGGTATAATGGAAGATACTTGGGCATAGGTAATAGCTGTTATGGGTTTAATTGTATCCCCTCTCCCCAAAATTCATATGTTAAAGTCCTAACCCCGAACCTGAGAATGTGACCTTATTTGGAAATAGCATCATTGCAGAAATTGCAGAAATAATTAGTTAAGATGAGGTCAAATTGGAATTGGGTGCCCCCCTAATCCAATATGACTGGTGTCCTTATAAAAGGGAAATTTGGAGACAGACATGCACATTGGGAGAACACCATGTAAAGATGAAGGCAGAGACTGGGATGATGAGTCTACCAGCCAAGGAGAACCGCAGATGGCCAGCAAACTGCGAGAAGCCAGCAGAGAGGCATTGAACCATTTCTCCTATATAGCCCTTAGAAAGAACCAACCCCACCAACACCTCAAGCTTGGACTTCCAGCCTCCAGAGCCACCTAGTGTGTGGTACTTTGTTATAGTAGCCATAGGAAACTAACAGAACTGCAAATGAAACTTCCCATTATTTACCTTAAAAACCAGGGTCCTGGCAGGAAGCAGAGTCATGCACAAGCTGAGTAATTTGTGGACTACTTCGTAGAGGGACTAGGCACAAAGGTGTGGCCATGGTGTAAGGAAGCTACAAGGTGGCATGCAGTGCCCAGGTGTAGTAAGGGTAGGCCTTGACCACCTCCAAGCCTCAGGGGCCAGGGGAGAAAGCAGATCTGAAATTGGGAGTGGAGAAGGCCCCAAGGCCCTCTGGAGACCTGGCAGGGCGGAAGCTGAGGACCAGCGCCCTCTCCCACTGATCTTCCTGCTGATGTTCCACACTGGCCAACCAAGCAGGTGCCAGAGAGCAGAGAGCAAGAGAGCTGGTTGATGCAGCTTATGGGGCACAGAGCAGAGGGGAGAGAGGCAGAGAGTATGTGAGGGACAAATGAAAACCCAGCCCAACTCCTTTTCGCTTTTGAAACCAACAGGACTATGATATATGTTCAAATGTTGAAACGTTAACATGCTAGTAAGACGAACTACTAGAGAGGGAAAGGCTACAGCACACAGTAGCTCATTGTAGGGCACTGGTATTTCTAGAGTTATACTTCTCATCGTACATTTCCGCTTCACCTGATGCATACTGTGTTCTCAGGACTTTTGAATTAATGAGTAAGTTCATATTTATAGTTTCTGTTTCTCCTTTCATCTTTGGAAATAATCATTGAGAGAGACATTTACTGCTATCCCCTAACCTCTTGTTTTGTTTTGTTTTTAGATGGAGTCTTGCTCTGTTGCTCAGGCTGGAATGCAGTGGCATAATCTCAGCTCACTGCAACCTCTGCCTCCCGGGCTTAAGAGATTCTCATGTCTTTGCCTCTCAAGTAGCTGAGATTACAGGTGTAATCAAGGGATTACAGGTGTAATCAAGGGATTACAGGTGTGCACCACCAGGCCCAGATAATTTTTGTATTTTTGGTAGAGATGAGATTTTGCCAAGTTGGCCAGTTTGGTTTTGAACTTGTGAGCTCAAAGCCATCGGCCCACCTCAGCCTCCCAAATTGCTGGGATTACAGATGTGAAACACTGTGCCCAGCTACCTCTTGACTTTTGAAGTGACTGAGGTGAACCTTTCTTCTAGAATACCTGTTGAGATATGCCAGTGACCAGGAGAATAGGTCTGGTCTAAAGTATGGTCTCATACGAAGCAAAGCAACTCCATGAGAAGCTTCTAAACCAAGCTTGTCTAACCCACAGCCCATGGGCCACAAGCAGGCCCAGGACAACTTTGAATGCAGCCCAACACAAATTCATAAACTTTCTTAAAACATTATGTGATTTTTTTTTTTAGCTCATCAACTATCATTAGCGTATTTTATGCGCCCAAGACAGTTCTTCTTCCAGTGTGGTGGGGAAGCCAAAAGATTGGACACCCCTGTAAACAGAAATGTAAACACAGCACAATCAGTAAGAATCATTTCTTTTATCTATGATTCTAAACATTTATTTAACTAAACCTACTACAAAATACTGTATTATCTAAACTAATACATGTTGGCATGCTATCTTCTTATATGCTTCTATGCTAGATTCAGTCAATGCTTTGTTTTATAATGAATATAATAAATTCATTCAAGAATCATTGATAAGAATAACAAGACTTTTATAATGAAGGACGATTTTCACACATTCATAGTAGTTCACCTTGGGTTTTGCAATCTGAATAATTTTTTCATCCCACAAAGAAGGGCCAGCTTCATGAACGTCTTTTGAGTCCCCGGATTGGGACTCAATGTTTGAACTGACTCTCAGATGTTTGAGAAGGGGACAGCAATATAGGGAGAAAACTTGTGAAGCAATGAGAAAAAGCCATAGATAGTTAAGAACTTTTTTAAAGTAAAAATAAAAGAAGCAAGAGACAAAAATGGAAAGGAAGTGTGCAGTACCCCAAGGTCCAAGCTGTCTTCCAATAAAATGCATTTCTGTGGTGGCCCGTAATCCTTAAGGAGTTTTTTTTTTTTTTAAAGTCACGCCCAAATGCTGCAGTGCACAGGAATCTTTTCATTTCTTCCACTCATTTTGGGGACGGACATTCCCTTTGAAGGCGCCTGATTACCGGGACCATGGGAGCACCGGGGTTTCCTCCCTCGCTGCCACTTGTGCAGTTGATGTGCTCTTAGTTACAAAGCGCCAGACTGCTGCTGCCTTCAGTCAATCTGTTTAGCCAAAGGCCTCTGATTTGTTCACATTTACTACAACACATACAGAGGGCTGGAGATTTTTTTTTTTTTTTTTACTATTGATCTGGTGCTTTAAGAGGGGAAAAAATCTCCTTGGCTGTCTAAACACTATCGATCCGTGCTTGGGAGTCGCAGCAGAAGTGTAGAAAGGGCGTGGATGAATTGAAATTTCATTTCCGACAACTTGTTCCTGTTATTTTTACCCTTTTGGACGGGGAGAAACACGTGCTGCAGCTTCAGTCAATGTGGTCGATAGCTCCACTGAGAAACTCAACATGGCTTCTGCCAGAGGTTTGGCAATGAGACATGATGTTGGACTTAGAGTGTATGAAACTGAAGGATGCTTGTGAAAAGCATGAGGTCTTAACACCAATGGAGGCAGAACAAGTGGCTCTGGGCTCGCTACAATCTACAAGAGCTATGGCTTTGGAGAAAAGCAGGATTGTGGAGACTAACACCAGTCCCATGTAGGAAGGGCCCAGAGTATGCACCAGAAGCTTCCCTGGCCTCTAAGTGCCTTGCTTCCTACTTACTCTTAGCTGGCTTTCTGCAGCAACCATGAGAGAAGAACCCTCTAGCAAAGCTACGTTTCAGCCCTCAAAGAAGAGCATGATGTTGAAACCTTACTGGAGGTTGCTCATGTACTATGTGGGAAAAGACCCATGTATAAACCAGAGCTGCAGGCCTGCAGGGAACTAATGGACAGACTGGCCATGCAAGGGTAGGTATCTGCAGCCAATGGCTTTGGGAAGCTCTCCCACCTCTTAAACACATCAAGTAGGAGATGTGGTGTGGTGCCAGCAGCACCAGCTTTGTTCTTTTATTAGATGTTCAAATAATATGGGAAAGAACCAGGCTCCTTCTTTCTAATGGCAACATCTGGCATTTATGTAGCCAGGCACCTTTGATCCTTAAGGATCCCGAAGCACTTTACAACCTGCTGTAGTGCTAATGGCCGTAGCAGCAATTGTACAGTAAACATGGCCAAATATTCCCCATACTAGTTCCATCCTCTTGCTTCTGCAGCATACACACAGTGTTTCCTTCTGGAAGGAAAGATTCCAGTGCGGATCCAAAACATCCCTTTGGTTTGTCATTTTTTTGCTAAGTTTGTTCAGGACTGCCTCTTTCCTTTTTTTTTTCTTAACGAAAATACTTCACAGTCATTTCTTAATAAACAGTACTTCATTTACATTTTCAATTATTTTATCAGCCCATTTCTGCCCCTCATCCTCATCCCTCCCACTCTAGAGAAAGATGGAAATGTTCTTCTCTCGTGGGAGCCAAGAATCTGCATTGCGGATGAGGTTGCAAATTCAGACACAATAAACAGAATTAAGAAAAACTGAGCTGGCGTTTGACAGAAATTGTAAAATGACACTCAGAAATGTTGCTCTTGTGGAAATTACTGATATTAAAATATAAATCAGTGTCTTGTGTTTCCCATAGCACCAGGGGCTCTATTAGGTTATGCAGTTTGATTGCTGAGCTGAACCTAAGAGACTTGGCAGTTCAGAGCTGAAGTTATCACAAAGCATTTAACCCTTCTCCTGCTGGAGAGCAGGCACCTCTGAGAATACCAGTTGACAGTATCGCCTCCAAAAGGCCTCGACTTTTTGTTGAGCCCTTTGAACCCTGGGAGAAAGTAGAGGAGGGCTGGGTTGGGGAGAGAAGATAAAGGAATCTGGAAAATCTTTTCTTAAGACAGGAGTCTTGTTGCATAGTACCAGTCCAAGGCTACTCAAGAAGCAGAGTCTATTTTGGAGAGGGCAAAGAAAAAAAGCCCATTAAAAATGTCTAAATATTACCCCATTACATTATTTATTTAATCCTCATAACAACCCTGTAAGGTAGGTATTATTATTCCGGTTGTTTCCAAGTGAGGAAACTGAGACTCAGAGAAGTTAACTTGAGTCAAAATGTGAGCCCTGACTCCATGAAGAAGTGGCTGAGGCAGGGAAAAGTATAAGATGAACCTGGAGCATCTTGTACCTGAAATTAAGGACGTGCTTAGGAATAGGTATTGTTGAAAGGGCCCAGGAGCCAACCTGAAAGAGCTCCCATTAGCCAAAGCTGGAACATGTGACCAACAAAATAAATAACAGTATTAGATTATAACCCATATAATAGATGTACATGAGTTCATAGTAAACTCATGTAAACAAAACATTAATTAAATAGGAGAGAAAGAGCAGCTCTTTCTTACAGAAGAATTCTAGTGAATACTAGAAGAAGAAATAAAGGAAATAATACACTAGTAGAAGAAAGTAGTATTCCCATATATTAGAATACTACTATAATAATTATTGCAAGTGAGAGCCACCTTGCTAAAGATAGCAGGTGACAGTTTGAAGAAAAACAGGATATTTATATACTCTCAAAGTATCTCCCTCAAGATATTTATTAATTATAATGGGGAAAAAATAATAACTTTATAATAGATAAACTCAGTAGACACCAGCATAACCAAGTGACCAGGGTTAACATCATCAGTGATAAGATGCACTGTTCTCATGTAACCCCTGACATGATACACTAAGAAGGTGTGTGATACACTTGCTCAGAATGCATAGCCTCAATCTCAGCACAGAGAAACATCAGGCGCTTTGGGAGGCTAAAGCAGCCAGATGGCTTGAGCTCAGGAGTTTGAGACCAGCCTGGGCAGCATGGTGAAACCCTGTCTACAAAAAAATACAAAAATTAGCCAGGTGTGGTGGTGCGTGCTTGTAGTCCCAGCTACTTGGGAGGCTCAGGTGGAAGGATTGCTTAAGCCTGGGAAGTCAGGGCTGCAGTGAGCCATGTTCACACCACTGCACTCCAGCCTGGGCAACAGAGTAAAACCCTGTCTCAGAAAGAAAAAAAAAATCAGACAAATTCAAACTGAGGGCATTCTATGAAATAACTTTCCAGTACTGTTTAAAAGTGTCCAAGTCATGAAAGACAAAGGAACTATCATAGATCAGTGGAGTCTAAAGATGTAAAGCAGCTAAATGCAACGTGGAATCCTGGGTCAGATCCTAGAACAGAAAAAGGACATTAGTGAAAAAACTGGTGACATCCTAACAAAGTATGTCATTTTGCTTATAGTTTTGGACCCATGTTAATTTCTTAGTTGTGATTATCATATCATTATTGTGTTATGATGTCAATATTGGGGAAACTGGGGAAAGGGTATACAGGAGCTCTGTACTATTTTTGCAACTTTTCTGGAAATCTAAAATGATTGCAAGAAGGTCTGTGTGTTCCCTTTCTTTCACCAGAATAGATCCCTGCTACCTTTGTGGAGAAACAAAGCAAATCACAAACGACCATAATAAAGGCAGATCATTGTGTTAAAAGAGGTATAGGAAAAGGGCTGTAAGGGGGGAAGGATACACATTACAAGGCTGGGATTAGCTCTGTTATTTTATGTTCAGAACACTGCCCAGCGTATGGAAACTGCCATACAAGTGTTAATATGACATGTAGTTGTAGGGAAGGTGAAAGAAATGGCAATTGGGTTCTGTCTGGAAGATGTGTGACTTTTGAGAGGCAGAAAGAATATATTTCATAAAGAAAGAAAGAGCAATCAAGTGGGAGAATCTTCTCCATGTCAGTCAATGACAATGTCAACAAAGATTAGATGGACTGTGTACTTCAAAACAGGAAATTTTCCAGAATGGCATGGGAGTAATGGTGGTGGCAGTGGGAAGGCTGAGATGTTCCTCTCTCCCTGATCCTGGCTCTTTCTACTCCATACAGCAAGTGGAGAAGGAGAAAGACATCAGAAAATAAAGAACTGATGTCTCAAGAGAAAACCAAGGCAAGGTGAGGAAGGGAAAGGGCGTTTGAGGAACATATCTGTGGAATCACCAAAGATCTGATCCACAATGAAACAGGGGCTCCAAAATGTACAGAATAAACAACTTGCGGAGGTACTAGAAACAGTGAGTGAATTGTAGAGAGAGCTCTCCGAGAATAACTTTAACAAGGGTGTTTTGTCAGCTTGCATTAGATTCAGCTGTATGAAACAGAAAAATTAAAAACGAAATCATGACTTAACCAAGATAGAAATTGCTCTTTCTATCCAGGGCTAGCAATGTTGCTTCCATATCATTAAGGCCTCATATTCCACATGGCTGCTGGAACACCAGGTATTAAATCAGCATTGCAAGCCATTAGAAAAGTGGGAAAGAACAAAGAGCTGTGCACTACTTCCCTTTAAGAAGATTTCATGGAAGTCCCCACAGTTCCTCCTTTTATGTCTCATTGACCAAAACTTAGATACATTGTCATACTAGCTGCAAGGGAGGCTGGGAGATCTAGTCTTTTAGATGAGTACATGTGCATCCCAATAAAATGAGTGTCTGTTACTAAAGAAAGTAAAAGAATATGGATATTGGATCACAAACAGCCTCGGTGAAAGGTAGCATAGGAGAGAGCCACAGGGAGAGGCTTTCACCTAGGACAGTGAGTCTCATAAATCCTGGATTCCTTCTGCTCCTCCTGGCCCCTCATTTCTTCTGTCATTCAAAAGCTTCTTTTTGGGGAGAACTGACTAGCCCTACTTTCTCTCCAGAAGAATCTCACTCCTGGGATTGGCTCAGTCAGTGACATTGGTATCAGGTTCCTATTCACTATGTTACTATGCTGAACCCCAAACCCTGGAAAATACCGTCTCTAACATCATCTCCTCATACCATCTCCTCCTACCAGTTATGCCCTGCACAACCAGGGATTTTCTCCTTTAGAACTGGATTTGGATTCAAAAAGGTGAACTCTCTTCATGACAAGCCTCTGCACATTGGCTTTAATCATACATTCTGGGTAGAAATAATTTAGTATACAATGAGCATCACTGTCTGTTCATGGGGCTCAAATATTTTTAAAAATAGAGGCAATGTTGAGCACCCTCTCATCATTTCAATAATTAAGAACTCTAAGATTCATCCTACTTTTTTCATTGGTAGGAGGTAGAACATTGGAGAAAATTCTAAAGCCCAGCATAAGTAAAGGAAAGACTTATGGCTTAGTGTAGGTAAGCCTAAGTAATTTGTATTATCCCACAAAGATAGCTTTAGTTTTAAACAAGAAAAGCATCTCTTTCCTTGAAAACCCAAAAACATGTTTTAGATTAGGAAAAACAGACCCTTGATATTCTTTTATCCAGGCCGTGAAAGAAAATAAATAGTCAGTGTTCCTTAGGGCAACAATGTTGTTCTAAGGCTGGGAGTCAACTATATACCCAGACAGTTAACAGTTCCTTGGGGGAGAGAGTCAACATTAGCAATCTGTGATAACGGCATTTGTGCAAGCTAATATGGACAGGTGGTATGTGAAGTACTAACTGATGTGTTTCACATCCTGGCCTGCTCAAACTTCATTTCAGAGAACTTGTTCACTTGTACCATTTTTCCTTCCTCTCTCCAAAACTAAACAAATGCCCTCTGAGTTAGAAAAGGGGAGGAAAAGGGTAATTGGAACAGAAGCAGAAGAATTAGACCCTGGTGGGATATATGAGATGGGGCAGAAGGCAAGACAACAGATTCCCAGATAGGTTTACTGATCCAAGGGCTAAAGAGAGACTTTTAATCAAAACCAGGAAAGTGAGCATCCTGTCCCCTTTCTCTCAATACCTTTCAAGGCAAAACACAGAATGTTGATAAGACAGGTCTAAGAGACGGTCTAAGACCACTCGTGTGTGTGCATGTATTCGTGTCTTCATGGGGAATAGGGAGGAACATCTTCAAAGGATGAGGAAGGGCCAGACAATCCAAAGCCCTTAGAATGAGGAAGATACAGGATTATATGGTGCTATGGTTTGGCTGTGTCTTCTTGAATTATAATCCAGTAATCCCCATGTGTTGTAATAGGGAGCTGGTGGGAGGTAATTGAATCATGGGGCATTTTCCCCCATGCTGTCCTCATGATAGCGAGTGAGTTCTCATGATACCTGATGGTATTATACGCATCTGGCATTTCTTCTGCTGGCACTCATTCTCTCTCTTGCTGCCTTGTGAACAGGTGCCTACTGCCATGATTATAAGGTTCCTGAGGCCTCCCCAGCCATGCAGAACTGTGAGTCAATTAAACCTCTTTTCTTTATAAATTACCCAGTTTCGGGTATTTCCATATAGCAATGTGAGAACAGATTAATACTTGTGGCTTACTGACCAGGATAATGACACCTCACCATACTCTAGCTGGGAGAGATGCCCATGACCATGGACCATAAGCTTCCCCTGGTGCCAGAATCCAAACTGGGACCTCAAAAACTTCGGCATACTCTGGAGGCCTTAAAGAGGTCGAAGGAATCATGAACTAATTCATTTTTAACCTGAAAGTCATGGCATTTTCTCAGAAATTACCAAGATTATGTTTTCTGCCATTTGGTGAAAATGGGGCTCGCAAAAACAGTGAGTAATAGAAATTGTTACATTCTCTTTTTGCACACCTAGCTTGATACTTGCTACCTTCGTCACTCATTTGAGATGTAGTCTTAGATTTTTCTTGGGAATCTGCAAGGTGCTCTGAAAATGGACTGAAGAGAGGCATAAAACATCACTAGAAGCTCTGGTCAAGTTTTTGTTTTCACTACAATCATTTTTTTTTTTTTTTTTGGTACAGCTATCATGAAGAGAAGGCCCACTTTGAAAAGCAGATGGCAGAAGTTTTGAACACAAGAAAGGAGTTCCCTGGGCAGATGGAGCAGACAAGGCATGAAAAAGTGAAGGTCTCAACAGAGACACAGAGGCAGAACAGAATATGTAAGAACAAGGGTTTGAGAAGAGAGAGACATCAACAAAATCCTGGCTCCAGAGAGTCAGTAGCTGGGGATCTGGTAGAGAGCCCCCTCTCTGGGATGAGTCCCTCCTCCACAAAATGTCTGTCCAGCCGTGCTCCTCAGTTGGACAGCACTGTGAAGGTTCACATGAGCATTTCATAAAGCCTGTGGGGCTCCCTCAAAGCACTCTTCCCTATCCATCTGGCAAATATTACTGTCAAATGCATCAGAAACCTATCATATAACACTTCCAGTTTTTTCATCATAAGCCCTTCCAAAAGGCCCACTGCTATTGTTAATGACTCAAGATTCTGACATCTTCTTCATGGGACAAACTCCAGCTCTCTTTTTTCTTCTTATTTACCTTACTTAGTACATTTCAATATATTTTCATGCAATTATTAGAACCTGTGCCTTCTACTTTTCCTTTGAAATGCTCTTGGCTCTTGCAACTACAGCTGCGTAACTTCATAGTAGATGAAATCATCACAATCTAGAAAATCATTTTTCTGTCTTTTGGACAAGATTTCAGAATCATCTCCTGACTATGCAGCAGGCTTGCCTGCAGAGAAGTGTGATTCTCAAGGATACATTTGTTCTGTTATAACTTTTTGTATGATACTTGAGCTGAGTTCATAGTTCCTCTAAAGAAAGATGTCCATCATGGTAGAGCACCGAATCAGTAAACTTTAAAGCTAGGAAAGACCCTTAAAGGCCATTTATTAGAGCTTCAGAAGCAGAAACATAGGCTCAGAGAGATGAAGGCCTTTCGAAAGGCCACTCCTCCAGTGAGGTACTGAATGAGGTTTAGAAGCTTGGTGGCCTAGAACACTGTTTAGTCTTCTTTATGCCACACTATTTTTAATCTTCTTGCTTCACTAGTGTGGAAGTCATTTGTGATGTTCCCCAATACAGGAATACCTCGTGTTATTGCTCTTCATTTTACTGTGCTTCACAGATACTGCATTTTTAGCAAACTGAAGATTTGCAGCAATCCTGCATCAAGTCTATCATCACCATTTTTCCAACAGCATGTGCTCTCTTGTGTTCGCATCAGCATTTTTAGCAATAAATTATTTTAATTAAGTTATGCACCTTGTTTTTTTAGACATAATGCCATTACACACTTAGTAGACCACAATATAGTATAAACGTGTAAGTTTTCTAGGCACTGAGAAACCAAGAAATTTATGTGACTTGCCTCACTGTGATATTTTCTTTATTTTGGTGGTCAGACTCCAAACATGCAATCTCTCCGACATATGCCTATATTTCTTTGGGGAGATAAAGGAAGAAGTTGGGCATGCTTGTTTTGGCTAATGAAATGTGAGCCGAAGCAAAGTGTTTCACTTCCACTTTAAGAACGGGTAGGTGATTCTCCAAGTTCCTTTTCTGCTACCATGACAACAGGCAACATACTAGATAATAGAAGTTTCCGCCAGCTGAGGACTACTAGGAGACTGAGGACAATGTGCAGGAGAGCCCCAGCTGACTCATAAAGGACATGCAGCATGAGTGAAAAATAAACCTTCATGGTTGTAAGCCACTGAGACTTGGGTGTTGTTTGTTGCTGCACCATCATCTAGCCTGTCCCCACCAGGTGAGCCTGAGGCACACCTCCATTCCCACAGCACACCTCTGTACATGAAGACTTCAGAGGGCATACAATGCAGAAGGTCAGAATTCTGCTCCATAAAACATTCTAAATTCCATAGATCACCAGCATTCTTTCTTCCTCTTGGCTTATATTAGGGATAGGGGTGTGGTTTATTACAAAGAATGAGTATTTTGATAGCTTCTCATTCTTTGAGCTGTTCTGTAGGTAAGTTCCTGGTGGAAATATTCTCTATTCTTAGGGTTAAAAACAGAATGAATTAGATAATTTTAATAAGCTCAGTGCATTATGACCTCAAATGCATCATCCTGTGCTTACACACATACATGTGCAAAGATCTTTGGTTTCCTTGGAGGCTTTCTATCTAGATAAGTCTCAGCGCTTCACAAGTTTCCTAACTTTATAAGCACCAACATTATGGCAAATTGATGCTTCAAAAACATCACATCATCAGGTATTTCATATGAATAGTTACAAAATTAATGGAAGCTCCTCACAGAGTAGTAAGTGAGCCTCTGTGACCTTGGGTAGGTCACTTAGCATCTCTGGGCCTCAGTTTCTCATCTATAAATGAGGATAGTAGTAGTGCCTGGCTCCCAGGGTTCATGTGAGAATGAAGTTGGGTCATGCACATCATGTCTGGTTCATAATAAGTACATAATGTTAACTATATCTGAGCCATAGAGTACATAGACATCCAAAAAGTACACTTGATTCAGACTTTTTGCTTTCCAAAAAGGGTGAATTCAGAAAGCATTTGGTTCACCAAGTACTGACTTTCTGGAAAAGATGTAAAACCACAGTCCTGCCACGTAGAGGTTTTAACACACTTTTGAAAACACAAACAGATGGGTAGGCAAGTAGGTATTGCTAACAGTTCAGGAAAATTTTCCAAACCTCTTGCTGAGGGCATAGATCCAGCTGGGAAAATCTTTAAAGGGCAGGCTCGTTTATACTTTTTCCATCTTAAATATTTGGACTTTTTCAGGTTTATAACAAAGCTTGGAAAATACTAAAGGTTAAAAGAGAATTGAGAGCTGCCAAGGAAATGAAAGATGAGGTAAGGCTCCTAACTCCTCTACGTACATGGAGTTGAATCTTCATTACAAGCGACGTTTTTTCATGTTTTATGATTCAAAATTCCAGTAATAAGCATCACAAAATATCATGGACAGAAGTGGGCAGCAGAACATAGTGTTTAGGAGCCCAGACTCAAGCTGGGTGAGTCTGGGTTCATATCTACCAGCAGTATGATTATACTGAGTTTGTTGCCTACTCTAAGTTTCCTTTGCCTTATCTAGAAAATATGAATTATGAGCACCTATTCCAAAGACTTGGCAGGAGGATTAGCAAAGATAGTGCATATAGAAAGCACTTAATCAATATTAACTATTGTTGCTAACATTCTCTCTTTATCTGGAATGATATGAAAATGGAGTGTCTGATTAGTTTAATATTTTGGTCAAACTGTGTTTATGGGGCCAGGTGTGATGACTCACACCTGTAATCCTAGCACTTTGGGAGGCCAAGGCAGGAGGATCGCTTGAGCCCAAGAGTTTGAGACCAGCCTGGATGACTTGGTAAGACCCCTGTCTGTATAAAAAATAATTTTTTTTAATAGCCAGGTGTGGTGGGATGCTCTTTTGGTCCCAGCCACTCAGAAGGCTGAGGTAAGTGAATCACTTGAGCCTGGGAGGTTGAAGCCACAGTGAGACATGATCACACCAGTGCATTCCAGCCTGGGTGACAAAGACCCTGTCTCAGAAACAACAACAAACTATGTTTGTGTATGCCCTACCTTGTTCCAGAAAGGATTTAAGGTGGCTGTTTTGATGAGTAAAGGATTGTCCCACATACAATGTGCTTTTTAACAGACCTCCTACCAAGAGGTGAGCAGATTCTGAAACAGGCAGTCCACTCCTTGCCTGCTGCATTACTGGAGCCATACAGAACTTGCTACCAGTTCTGTGGGGAACAAGGATCTGGTATGGATTTTCAAGAAGGCTGTTTCTTCATTTAAGTTATATCTTTGCAGCATCTTCAATGTGCCAGGCATTCATTGTTATAGGAGCTGGGAATAAACAAAATAACAAAAATCTCTACTCTCATGGAGCTTACCTTCTTAGTAGAATAATTTCTCAAATGATATGATAGTGAAAAGTCTATGAACCTGCCCAAGTGCCAACAGATCAGCCCACATTCCTTAGCTGGCTGATCTCCACCATATGTCATATGTGTCCTAGACTATATACTTATAGGGTGTGCCAAGTTTTAAAGAATCTAGAATACCATAAAATATAGTCAGTCTTCAGCATATGAACATAAATGGTTCTAAATTTTTGTTCACAGGCAAAACCTTGTATAAATATCCATTAATTCACATCATAAGTAATGCAAAAACTATAATATTTCTATAAATGAAAAAGTAAACTTGGGAATCAAGTTAGTAATATCAATAATAGTGTTTAAAATTACTGTAGATAACTGTAAACTTTATTATGACACAAGTGAAATGTAAAAAGTCCTGAATCAATGTTAGTTTTTAAGGCTTCATGTTTCTTAAGGCATAACACTCACTACAAATTCAATCATTCTGATATTATTGGTGGTTAAAAGTGGTTTCCCATTGATGATTGAAGACTTGTCCTCATCCTCAGACAAATTAGATAATATTCCAAAGATGATGACCTTTATGGTGTTATTGGTTGACTCCAAAATTACTCTGGAAATTGCCACCCAAGTTTTCTTGAAATGCCAAATCCCTGGGAATGCTGCCATTTTGAATCTTTGCAATGTTCTTGTGCTCTGAAAGTGCTACTGAATCATGAGCTTCAATTTAACATCAGCTTCCCCCAAGAAGAAGCTTGAAACTGTCAGTACTTGGAAACCTAGAGAAAAATTTCTTCTCCTATTTTCAAATACATGTTTGAGATACCATGCTTTCTGACAATAGATCCATTTAATCAATACAGAAAATTTGCTTCAGTAAATAACCTATTTTCCAATAGTTATAAGGAATATGGTAACAACTACAGTATCAGCACTAGTCATTTTGCCTGTGGGTTGATAGCTGCTGCTGATGTCATATGTTTCAAAGCACAGTGACCAGGTTCCATTCTTATAGAAGACAAACCAAGTATGTAAATTCATGACTTAGGTAAATGAAAACTCACCTAGCAGCAGAGACTTGTGATTTCAGCCATTGTTAATGACTTCAGATCCAAGACAGGATCAGATGGTGCCTGAGGGTCAACATTATGTTCTCAGTTCATCTCATGTCCTAGTAATGGTTACAGAGCTGTGATTGATGAAATGTCAGATTAAATCTTTTCCTATTGTATGTTGATACTCAAAAGGCATCTGCCTGGAATTTAGCCTTCATAAAGTAGATACGATTATAAATAGTTTACAGTTAATATCTGTGCAAGATACTAGCAAGAAATTAGGTTCACTGAGACCTTGGAAACACTGGCTTTTCTGGGGTTCTGAGTTGAGCACAGCTTTTTCTAATAACTTTCTACAATTAAAAATAGAACATGGTTCTGGAAATCACCTGATCACTCTCCCAGAATATTTACCCCTGTTCTGATGCATCACAACCTCTTTATAATTTGGTCTTTAGGAGAGAATGACTTAAGTTTTGTTTTCAAAAGTAAATTTCACTTGACGTACATCAAAACATATTTGTTATTCAGCTGGTTTAAGGAATGTTCAAAGAAAGACGATTTATTCCAAACCTCTTGTTTCATGAATGAAGACATTTTCTGAGAGACTCTGAGCCAACGCTAAATATACAAATTAGATTAGATCATCTACATTAAGGATTCAATTCTGAAGTTCTGGTGGTGCAAAAAAATTGGACCATCAGGCCTCTTCTACTCAGAGGACATCCAAAACTGGGGAGAAGAAAGGATATTTTTATTGGCCTGAGAGAGAGCACTTAACTTTTAATTTAGAAAGACTCAAGTGTGTATCATTGGTATTTTGTTAGTGAGCCCTCAGTGTGCTAGTCTCCATGGGGAACAATCTGGTGTCAGGGTCCCTGCCTTGAAACACATATATTCAGCACCAAGGCAAGAGTATAGAGCATTTGGTTCTCCTGTGGAGCAGGCATCTTGTTGTCACCTAACCTGCTCATAGATGCCACAGAAAGACAGTCCTGTGGCCAGAGTGGAGAGGCTCCTTAGGGTCCCCTTTCCCAGAGAGGCTCCATACCCTATTCCCAGTGTGGTAACCGCAAGAAAGGGATCCAAAGCACCAGAATCAAACTACTGCTCTTTATCGAGTTAAGGATTTTGTTTCCAAGTTAGAAAACAGTGTCTGTACACCATTTTTTAAAGCCACTCTACACGTATTCTCTTAAGAGAGTCCCCGGTAATTGTCTTAATGGTAATTATATGCTTGGGGCAGTTGACATCCACTGTTATTTTTCTGGAAGTAAGAAACGAAGGATGGGAGCAAGAGAGGAGGAGGGAGAGTTTTGAGATAATGAAATCCTTTTAATGACAGAGCCATGCCGTTAACCTAATTAAACTGTATAGTAGTTAAAAAAAAAAAAAAAAAAATCCCGGTACTAAATGGAAATGAAGAAATAAATCAGCAGAGACAGCAGCACTTCTGGGAAACCTTCTGAATTCCGAATACTCTGACATTGCAGTGTCCAGTTCTCACCGTTGTCCTCTGTACCCCCTCGGCCTTGTGCAGGAGCTTTTTAAACTGACCTGTCCAGTAAGGCTTGATTTACAATATCCATATCCGGTCTCCAGTTCCTCTGGGAATGTGTGTTATGCAGCTCATATATTTCAAAAGACAGACCAGTCAGTCAGATATGATGGCAGAGCACTAGCTACAGGGTCAGGAAGAACGTGCTCTCCTGGCCTTATTGCTGACTAGATGTGAGACTTTGGACACTGTGGCTTAGATTCCTTCACTATTTCCATGTACCTATCCCCTACCTACTGTACACTTTTGTAGCTGTAATTCTCTTAGAAGAATTGCCTTGAGACTACTGAAGTCACTTTGCCTACAGGGGCAGAGAGTTGGAAGTTCTTAGGAGTTTATAACCCATGGGGCAGCCATTGGCCATTGACCGATGCCAATTTTGACAGCCCAGCTTTCATTGGCACCATTCAGGACAGACTCTTAAGGTGTAACTCATATTCCAGAGTTTCCTGTATGATCAGGCTAAAATTACTGCCCACGGGACTCTCTGAAAATGTACCTGTACTTGGTTTTTTCCCCTTCCGTGTCCGGCTTCCCCCTCTTCCATGCTGGTTTCTCTTGGGAGTGTTTCTTTAATAGATGACACTTAAGAACCTTCTGAGTAATCTAACCTAAGAGATAGGTACTGTATTAGTCCATGTTCACACTGCTATAAAGAACTACCGGAGACTGGGTAATTTATCAGGAAAAGAGGTTTAATTGACTCACAGTTTCAAATACGTGGTGAGACCTCAGGAAATTTACAATCATGGCAGAAGGCAAAGGGGAAGCAAGGCACATCTTACATGGCAGCAGGAGAGAGAGAGAGCAAGGGGAAGTGCCACACTTTTAAACTATCGGATCTCGTGAGAACTCACTATTACAAGAACAGCATGGGGGAAACCACCCCCCATGACTCAATCACCTTCCACCAGGTTCCTCCCTAAACACATAGGGATTACAATTTCAGATGAGATTTGGGTGGGAACACAGAGCCAAACTATGTACTTACCATAAAGGAACCAGCCGCAGTTCCTAGATTTAAAACTCAGCAGTGATGCTCATGAGTGTTGTAGAAAGCCAGCTTAGTGAAAGAAATTAAGGACTACACAGCTTCACATGGGACTTCTTCCTCATTCCTTTGACACCATTGCCAACCACAACACTGGGAGCAGAGGTGGCATCATGGTGTGATGAAGCCCTGCCCTCCTACAACAGCTCTGCACCCACATCCCCACTCAAGTTACTCTGCCCCATACACTATTTATATGTCAATCACTACTTTGTATCCCCATCTAGCGACAGTTAGCTAATTCTTTTCCCTCATAATCAAAGACAGAGATCTTACGCCACCAGCCCAGGGATTTCACTTTTGTTTCCCTTGTGAATGCCTCTAAAGAAAAGCACTGAGTTTATAGGTGAGGGAGATCCCTTGGTCTAGTGGGTGGAAGAGAAAGGTAAGAGACTTCAGAATCCCACATCAAGCCCATCATGGATTCACTATACTTGTCTTGACAAGTTCATTTGACATCTCAATATGTTCATCAGTGGCAGAGCCATTAATATTTATAGGCAGTCCACTAGGTGCCTGGAATTATTCTAGGAACTGACTTCCTCTTGAAAAACAGGGGAATTGTCTGTGGTGCACCTGCACAGTGTGGTGAAGATTAATTAATATAAATCAGTAATTGTCTGAATAATGCAGAGCGCTCAGACACCAGGCAATTGGAAACTGTGTAAATGTTACACAGGATGAGTAATAACAGCTAACGGTTGATGGACAAATTTCCAGCAAATTTAAAGTCTCTGTCAACCTGTTAAGTGAACGAAAGCAAGCACTTTCTTGATAGCTTATAATTGATGCTTTTGTTTTTCTGGCTGCCTAGGCAGGAGAGAGAGACAGAGAAGTGAGCAGCCTGAACAGCAAGCTGTTAAGCCTGCAACTTAACATCAAGAAGCTGCATGATGTCTGCAAGAGACAAAGGAAGACCTTGCAAGACAATCAGCTCTGCATGGAGGAGGCAATGAACAGCAGCCACGTAAGGGACTTGGCAGCGGCCGGCCACCCCTGCTCCCTTGACTTCTGCCCCTGCTTCCTTGGGGGGAAACAATAGAAAGTTGTTTCACTGTTCATTCAAGAGCACTTACTGAACAAGCAATGAGAGAGAATTAAGAGAATTAAACACAAACACCCTACACACATACATACAGAAAATGTCATTCCTACCTTCAGGATTTTTCCATCTATCTCCAAGGTCATGTACATGCTAGGCAAAATATTTTCCTTATCTGGCCTTTCCCACCTATATTTACAGCCCATTGCCCTGAAAATATCAGATCACAGTGATACAAGGAGAACAACATCTGCTATGGATCTCAGATAAACTTCTAAGTCAACCATGAAAATAAAAACCATCACACCTGCTCCAAGGTATCAGTGTTCATCAGGGTAGCAGGGGGTCTTCATTGCCGCACCTGTGTCTCACTGTTTGTGAGCTTTTCTTCTGGACACAGGAACCTGATCACAGGACAAGCTCAGATTCTCAAGAGTTAATGCCCCTAGAAGCAACCCTCAAGCAATATCAGATGGGGGATGGTAGATTAAATCTCCCACCTTCCTTTCTCCCTAGTCAGAGGTAACTCGAGGCATGCTGTCTCACAACCTTCCTCAATAGAGCTGAGCCCAGTTGCTCATATCGGTAACTAGCTTGATGACACACCTTTTTTTCTACCAAATTCTTTTGTTGTTGTTGTTGTTACATGAGTAAGTTCTTTATCCGAGATTTGTGAGATTTTGATGCACCCATCACCCGAGCAGTACACATTCAACCCTCCTTCACCCCCTTCCATCCTTTCCCCCAGAGTTCCCAAAGTTCATTGTATCATTCTTATGCCTTTGCATCCTCATAGCTTAGCTCCCACTTATGAATAAGAACACACAATGTTTGGTTTCCCATTCCTGAGTTATTTTACTTAGAATGATAGTCTCCAATTCCGCCGAGGTTGCTGCAAATGCCATTCATTCATTTCTTTTTATGGCTGAATAGCATTCCATTGTATCTATATACCACATGCCAAAATAAGGAATCAGCCAAATGCCCATCAATCAACAAGTGGACACACCTTTTATCAGCTTCCTTCCTTTCCTTGTTTCAGTCTCCCACTGCACAACCAGAGTCCTAAGACCACATCCCACATCAACTACTATTTGCTCAGTTCCTTGTCACAGAGCCTGCTTTAAAGGGTGCCCAAGCCAAGACACTCAGTAACACTGATCCTACATATGTGTGAACACGCAGACCTCCTGGCAAGAGCATCTTTCTGGAGACTGTGATTTTGGACCAATGCTTATCTAGAGTCTAGGCTGTTCATCAGCTGAGGCAATTTCATTTCAGTCTGAGGAAGACAATTTCGTTTCAGTCTGAGGTTTTCGTTCTTTGGAAGCTCTAAACCTGAGGTCTTTAAGTCAGTCTCTAAATTTATCCACACAAGCTGGAGAGCCAGCTGGGAGACATTTTCCCACAGCTCTCTAAACACTTCATGTTTCCAAGAATTCTTTACTTGTGATCTTCATTTCCATTTAGTGACTTGAATTCTCAGTAAACATAAAGCAAGTCCTAGCTGCACAGACCTGTTGCTGGACACCCAAAGTTAGCCTCTGGGAGGCTGTGAAGCCACCACTGTGTTCTTCACTGTTTGTGATCAAGGATCTGGCCTCTTTTCATTGAGTCTGTTAGAGTTCTCCCAGGACTTACCGCTTCACTATTGAAACCACAAACTGTTCCTCTGCAATGCCCTAGAAATACTACCAACAAAGCATTTCTACTTCATGTCATAAGCATTGCTTTCCTCAGGAAGTCACAAATAGAGAAAAAATCCACTGGTTTCCTAAATGGATCTCAGGAAGAAGATTATCATAATTTACTTCTTTCTAAATATTAACATTTTAGGATATTTCACCATTGCTGTCATGAGTTTTCTTATTTCCCCTGTCAGGAAAAGCCATGTGGCTTATAAATGTACCTGGCAACTTGGAAGGAGAAAGGTATTAAATTGCATTTTATTATTCTAATTGCACAGAAGAGGGTCTAACAGCTTGAAACAAGCTTTAAAGCAGGCTCTTTTTTCCCTTAGCACTTAGTGCAGAATTTAAATAGCAGACTACGCATACAAATACACAATTAGATGTAGACTTATACTCATCCGCTTGGAAAATCCCTTTAAGATCTGCCTTCCACATGGAAATGTAATATGGGAACAAAAGGGAAACCAAGACTTTCTGAAATTCTGACTACTGTCTAACGAGGAGCTGGGGAAACAAGCAGGAGTTAGGCCCACTATTATGTAAGAAGATTAAAATATTACATTAGATGTTATGTATAACAAAAGGAGTGGCAGGGAAGGGCTGAGTGATAGAAAAGAAAGCGACATGACCTTGCAAATCAAGAATAGGTGATGCTCCCAATCTCAGGAACAGAGCAGGAAACAGGGTGAAGAGTGCTTTCTTAAAATTTGCACCTCACTTGCCTCACTGTAGAACTCACCCTGCCCAGGAATCAGAAGAGCATCTCAATTAAAGTGAAAGGAGAAAAGAACAACAGAGATATCATAATAAAATAATCAAACCAGAAAAGAAAGGGCCTTTTGAGCCATTTTCCCAGGCTGCCTTCCCTGATGGGAGCATAGGGTGCATGCCCTGATATTCAGTAGAGCTCAGATTGCCAAACTCATCTTTGAAGTGTACAGAGGACACTATTTTTAGCATTAATCAATATAAGGCAAGCTTGATTCCTGCAGATAAAAGTAATTCGTTGAATATTTGAAGATTAGTAGAATCTTGATGGGCATTATTACACAGTATCATTTTTAGTCATTGGGAATGAAATATATATATATTTAATTGAATCTCCTGAATGCAGTCTGAAATCCTGGATTGGATATTGGAACAGAAAAAAACACATTAGTGAAAAAACTGATGAAATCCAATAAAGTATAGTTCATAGTAATCTTCCAACATTAATTTCTTAGTATAGACAAATGTACCCAGTTATTTAAGAAGTTAACCTTAGGGAAAGCTGTGTGAAGAACATATGGGAACTCTCTGTGCTACTTTTACAATTTTCCTGTAAATCAAAAATTATTCACTGGGCACAGTGGCTCACACTTGTAATCCCAGCACTTTGGGAGGACGAGGCGGGTGGATCATGAGGTCAGGAGTTCGAGACTAGCCTGGCCAACAGGCTAGTCTCTACTAAAATACAAAAATCCACTGGCCATGGTGGTGGGTGCCTGCAATCCCAGCTACTCAGGAGGCTGAGGAAAGAGAATCACTTGAACCCGGGAGGCAGAGGTTGCAGTGAGCCGAGATCGGGCCATTGCCCTCCAGCCTGGGCAACAAGAGTGAAACTCCGTCTCAAAAAAAAAAAAAAAAAATTAAAAATACGTTTATTTTTAAAGTGAATTTCAGGCAAACAGAAGTCACTAATGAGAATAATGTCTAAATCAGAAAGATGCATCTAAAATTAATTGATGTCACTTAAACACACAGTTCTATGCTCTACTGGTACAAGAAAGTACAAGAAATGCAATTTGTAGAAGACATAAAAAGTAACAGATAAGGTTGGGTGTGGTGGCTCACGCCTGTAATCCCAGCACTTTGGGAGGGCGAGGCAGATGGATCACCTGAGTTCGAGACCAGCCTGGCCAACATGACGAAACCCTGTCTCTACTAAAAATACAAAAATTAGCCAGGTGTGTTGGCAGGTGCCTATAATCCCCGCTACTCAGGAAACTGAGACAGAAGAATCACTTGAACCCTGCAGGCAGAGGTTGTAATGAGCCAAGATCGTGCCACTTCACTCCAGTCTGGGTGACAGAGCAAGACTCCATCTCAAAAAAAAATAACAGATAAACCTATCCAGTGATACAAGGCTAAACTAGAGTTCCAAGGGAATATCTCATTTACCTCAAAGTTAGGAAAAGAAGTTCATGAAAATGACTGAAAAAGTGATTTTGTCCTCATCTGTGCTAATGGTTGCTGCTGCTACCTCTTGAACAAGGAGAAACTGATTCAAAAGCCAATAACGCCTCGTGTAATTCAGCTCAAGTTTGAAGATTTTCTAGATTGTCCCATAGACCTCAATACCAAGAAATGAAAATCACAAATGTAATAAATAATTTTGTATGAAAAGGTCAATTATAAAGCATTTAGATTTTTTTCAACTATACAAATATATTCTCTGGGTTCTGCTATAGCCCAGACAGTGTTAACTTTTTTTTCCTTTTGTGGGTTTTGGTCCCCTCCCTAGGAAATTATTTCAATTTGATGTGTCCAACTCTTAAGTTTCTTAGTTAAAAAAAAAAAAAAAATCTCCATTAAAAAACAAGATAGTGAGACTTTTTGGTTCTTAAATAAAAAAAAAAAATCACTGGGGATTTAGTTATCAGAACAATGCCAACCTAGTCAGTGCAAACTAGAGCAGGGAATAAAATGGTTAAAAAGTATTTTGAAAATCCAGCTTTAGGCAAATCAGCAGGGCCTGATGACATACTTCGAAGAGTACTTAAGGAATTGGCAGGTGTTATTACATCGCTGCTAGTGATTATTTTTGAGAACTCAAAAGGATAAAGAAAGTCCCTGTAGACTGAAAAAGGGTAAATGAAGTGCTCATCTTTTTAAAAAGGGAAAAAGGACAATCCTGGTAATTATAGACCTGTCAGCTTAACTTCAATACAAGGAAAATACAGAACTTAACATCAATCAATTAGCATCAACTTGAAAAGCACAAAGTATTGGGTGGAAACCAACGTGACTTTTCAAAAGGCAAATCATGCCAGGCCAATTAATTTCCTTCTGTGATCAAGTGGTCACATAGGCAAGGAAGGAGCAATAGCTATAATCTCTTTGACCACAAGTAGGGCTGAAAGGTTGACTAAATATGGGAACAGGTTCCTATGGACAACCAGCAATCCCCATCTTTTCAAGCAGCTGAGACCTGGATAGAAATCCAGCTGAGAAACCTGGTAGACCAGATGGCCTCCAGAATCACATCTCTCTCCAGATGGTCATTTTAAGAACTAATCTTACCTCTGTAAAATCATTTCCAACGTGCTTATTTTCTTCAGATCTCAGTTTAAAAGTCAAAGAAGACTCTAATAAAATATCTGTGTCTTCATTAGAAAGAACGTTTTTTTAAAAAAGACAAAGAAGCAATAGGAAATAAATAGGTGCCTTTGTGATACTGCTCTTCAGCACATTTGTAAGTGAAATGTAGGCTTAATCCATAGTGTGTGATTTTCTATTCCTTTAGAATTTAGAAAAATAAACTTTTGAATACATAACAATAAATAAGTAGAAACTTAATAGGTCTCAAATAAGTCTAGGCATTTCTCCAAGTCTTTGAAATTTGATTCCTCTAAACCCATTTATACCTATAGTGTACAAATGTTTAAAATTCTTATCCAAAGAATTTTAGTTTCTCTGCAGATATAAGCAGTCCTTGGATCTTTATAACCAGGCAAATTAGGTCAGATGCTGTATTTGTCCTGTACTGGAAGAAATGCATAAATTCTGATCATCTGGCTAGCCCATCATGTTGCCTCAGACCAAAATTAAACCCAGAAGATTCAATATGACCTCTGGGGAAGATAAAGCATTGACATTTCGACAGTATCCCTGCCAGGCTGCTAAGCTTTATACACGTCATTTAGGAAAAGGCATTTACTTCCCACTGGAAGCTTTAATGCCAAAGAGCAATTCTAAACATACCTAAGTATAGATGGGGGTATCAGATACTAGAGGGGTAGCCCTAAAGAGAGAGAGAGTTTGACTTCTTTTAAAAGGAGGGCACTTCTCTCGTTCTGGGCAATGAAGAAAAAACAGGGACACGGAAGGAAAGGGAAGCAAAGAATGAATATGCAACCGGAGACCGCAGTTAGTTTTCAGCTGGGTCATACACACTCAGCAGTGGACAGGTGCTTACAAAGCCAAAGAAAAAGGATTATGGCAAAATCTGATAAGGTTTTTTTTTTTTTTAGACAGTGTCTTGCTCTGTTGCCCAGGATGAAGTGCAGTGGTGTGATCACAGCTCACTGCATCCTCAAACTCCAGGGCTCAAGTGATACTCTCACCTCAGCTTCCCAAGTATCTGGGACTACAAGCACATGCCACCGTGCATGGCTAATTTTTTTTTTTTTTTTGACAGAGTGTCACTCTTGCCAGGCTGAACTACAGTGGCACGATCTCAGGTCACTGCAACCTCTGCCTCCTGGGTTCAAGTGATTCTCCTGCCTCAGCCTCCCGAGTAGCTGGAACTACAGGTGCACACCACCAAGCCCAGCTGATTTTGTATTTTTAGTAGAAACTATGTTTCACCATGTTGGCCAGGATGGTCTCAATCTTTTGACCTCATGATCCGCCCACCTTAGCCTCCAAAAGTGATGGGATTGCAGGCATGAGCCACTGTGCCTGGCCAATTTTCTTATTTTTTGTAGAGATAGTAGTCTTGCTATGTTGCCAAGGCTGGTCTTGAACTCCTCATCTCAAGCCATCCTCCCACTTTGGCCAAAGTGCTGGGATTATAGGGATGAGCCACCATGCCTGGCCTGATTTTATTGGGTATGTACTAAAATAAGTCATTCTGAATTAACCCTACTCCAGGATGTTCACTCCTTTGCATTAGTTCTGTCCATGTTAAGTACTTATTTGTGATCATGTTTCTTTCCAAGTAGCTCCCCACCCTCCTAACTTACTATGTAAGCAGGAGGACTCAGGCTCTTCAGAAGCCCCTGTATCCATGAATATGCACATACACACACATACATGTATACACCACACACACTACTCCCAACTCCCTTCTCTCCAGACGTCATTCACAGATGAGTTGTGAGAAGAGCAGTATTCTTATATTGAAAAAAGTGAAAGCACTTAACCACAACATTGAATATAAATGCTGGGAATTATAGCTACACAAAGTAAATACAAAATTTAGCTTTGTTCAGCTTAGAAAAGAAGTCTCATCAACTTTCCTCCAGTGACATACACTGGATATTCAGGTCAAGAGTCCAGTGTGTCTTCGCCTAGAATTTCTTTTGCCTGGAAACCATAGTGGGTCCATTTTCTCTGTCTGTCTTCTCAATTCTGAGGCACTTAGGATGAGACACTTTCAGGAGAGCCTGGAAAGGGTCATTCAGATTGTACTGACACAATCAGCTATCATCTTTCTGGTTCTGCACTGGGCTGAGCCTCCTTTACCTTCTCTGTGCTGTCACCACCACTCTCAATAGAGATTTTCTGTCTTTCAGGTCCCAGCTCTTACTAAATTAATCTCATTAAAATTCCATCTCTCCAGTTATGCAAACCAAAACCCTGGCATCATCTGTTATGGATGACTATCATGTCCCACGATCCAACCTGTAACCCAGCAGCAAATCCTGTGGCCTGTCATTTCAAGATACATCTAGAACCCAACAACTTCTCTCACCCTCCATTGCTACCATCTTGGCCCACGCCATCATCCTTTGTTGTCTGGATTTTTGAAGTAGCCTCCTACGTGGTCTCCCTGCTTCTGTCTTTGCCTGCCTAGAGCTGATTTCCAGTAAACCGTGAGCGTGTCCTTTGTAAAAGCTCAGGGAGATCATTTGCTCCTCTGCTCAGTACCTTCCAATGGTCTTTCATCTCCCTGAAAGAAGTTAAAATCTCGAGAATGGCTATATGATCCTAAAGAGCTCACCTCCTTTTCCTATCTGACTCCATCAGGCACACCTTCCCCCCTTACTTTCTCTGCTCCAGCCAGGAAAAAAAAGTGGTTGCAACCCCTGGGGCTCCTCAAATACCACCAGGTATGCTTCCACCTCCAGGGCTCTCTCTCCCTGGAGCATTCCAGATGCCTTCTTTTACCTCCAAGTTTTGGTTTAAATGTCAGCTTCTCAATTTGGTCCTCCAAGCAAACATTTAATTCAAAAATATAAGCTCCTCCATCCTGGCATTCCTCATCCTCCTCCCCTGTTTCACTCTCCCCTATTGCATTTTGTCCTTCTAATACACTATGTATATATACTTGCTTAGTTTTCTCTCTCCCCATATTAGATGCGAACTCCACAAAGATGGGGATTTTGTCTGTTTCCTACACTATCCCCATTCGCTAGTGTAGTGCTTGATGTAGTAGTTGTACCACAATATTTGCTGAGCACATTAATTAAATGAAAATATCATACCCACACAAAGGCTAGCATGGTTAATGTTCACAGCAGCAGTATTCATAATAGCCAAAAACTGAAACAACCCAAATATCCATCAACTGGTGAACAGATAAACCTAATGTGGTATATTTATACAACAGAACACTGTTCAGCAATAAAAAGGAATCAAATACCGGTTCTTGCTGCAACCTGGATGAGCCTCTAAAACATTATGCAGCTGGGCACAGTGGCTCACACCTGCAATCCCAGCACTTTGAGAGGTCAAGGCAGGCAGATCCCATGAGCTGGAGACCAGCCTGGCCAGCATGGCAAAACCCCATCTCTACTAAAAATACAAAAATTAGCTGGGTGTGGTGGTGCACACATGTAATCCCAGCTAGTAGGGAGGCTGAGGCATGAGAATCACTTGAACCAGGGAGGTGGAGGTTGCAGTGAGCCAGGATTGCACCAGTACACTCCGGCCTGGGTGACAGAAGGAAACTCTATCTCCAAATTTAAAAAAAAAAATGCCAAGTTAAAAAAGCCAAAAAATTATATATTAAACAATTTCGTATGTGAAATGTCTAAAAAAGGCAGAAAATCCATAGAGGCAGAAAGCAGATTTGTGGTTGCCTGGAGCCGGGGGAAAGAGCAGGAGTGACTGAAAATGGGCATGAGGAAATTTTGGGGGATGATAGAAATGTTCTAAAACTGGATGTAATGTTGGTCACACAATTCTATAAGTTTATTATAGGTCATTGAATTGCACACTTAACAATGGTTGCATTTCATGATATATATAAAGTATACGTCAATAAATCTGTTTTTAAAAAGTTAATTTAAAAATTTGAAAGCCATTGTATTAGAAGGACTCTGTTAATGAGGCCAAGACCACAGGCTTAAAGCCTTGGGAGCCAATGAGATTACTTGGAGTCTATTTTCATTTCTTTCATTCAATACATAGGTATGTATGAATCTCTAATGTAGGCCCCAGAAGAGCAGACATGACCCTGCCCTCCTGGAGTTTATAATCTAATTAGAAGTTAAAATGCACAGAAATAGTTACAGACATGATATAGAATACCACATTAAGGACATGCTAGTAAAATCTGTGGTATTGGAGCAAAGATGGCTCTGAAGGGAAAAAACAGAAAGGAGAGCAGGATTTAAACAGAATCTTAAAAGAATGAGTAGGAGGAAAATAAGCAAGGTTGGACACTAAGGACTGTCTACAGGCTACCTCTTTATCCACCTTTCCCTCACATGTCACTGTCATAAGGGATGATGGAAAATACAGAACATATAGATGCATCACCAACTCAGGGATGTGTCCTACCAGCAGAATACCTGGCACAACATAGGTGCCTAGCCTGTGTCTAATGAATGAATAAAGGAATAAAAATGTAGGATGAGACAAGCAGCATTTCAGGTAGATTATGGATTAGCAGGAAGAGTTCACCACACACACACACACACACACACACACACACACACACAGAGTAGCATCTGCAAAGTCACATCTTCCTTCAGGAGAAGAAGACAGAGTCAGTGCCCAAATGTACCTGAACAATATCTCTGCTTCTCATTTTCCAGCATTTCAGAATCGCCAATAATTCACTCTTGACTCCTTGCAATGCTCCTGTACCCAGGTGTTTTTAATGCCAAGTTTAGTCCAAGAACTGTGGCCAGAAGTCCATTTCCTCCCAAGTCACTTGTGTTATCTTTATATGGGAAGGCAACACATCAGCATATTATTACACATATCTCCCTAGGTCCTTTATGTATATGTTTTTTCTTCTGACCTAAATAATAAGATTTCGATGGATAAGAACCATTATTTTTCTTCTATTGAATTATTCTTACAGAGTGGGAATGCTAAGTGATACATTTCCTTGTGAATAGAGTGAAATGTTTAATAAGTTCTCTGTAGATAAAAAGATGGATAGATGGATGTGAAAGATTGAACAAATGAAAAAATCCAGGAATGAATACATCCTTAGTTATGAACTAAATCCTTTGCTGTATATCCTGTGTCTATTGTAGAACAAGAAGCAAGCACAGGCATTAGCATTCGAAGAGTCAGAGATGGAGTTTGGGTCCAATAAACAGTGTCATCTGAGACAACTCCAGCAACTGAAGAAAAAATTGCTGGCCCTTCAGCAAGAACTGGAGTTTCGCACAGAGGAGTTGCAGACTTCTTACTGTTCTCTCCTGCAGTATCAGTCCATCCTAGAGAAGCAGACATCCGACCTGGTTCTTCTGCACCATCACTGCAAACTGAAAGAAGATGAGGTATAGACAGATTAACCATGGAAATACCCCGCATTCTCAGGTACCCGCAGAAATCAGACCAAGCCCACTAGAAAGCAGACGCTGGACTTAGGAGGGCTTTGCAACTTCTCAAGCAGGTTTTATAAACTTTCCTTCTTTAATTCTTGATCTTTTTGAAGCTGAGCAGAAGGAAACTAAACTGAATGGCATAACTGGGTGAAGGCTACAGTATTCATGCATGTGGAATATGTGGAGTGTGTATGCAGGCGTGTGTGTGTGTGTGTGTGTGTTTGTGTAAGTCCATCTTCTCCATCCAACTTAAATGCAAAAGACTGTAGGTCTCTGAGGGTTACAAAAGAGGTATAAGGTACATTAAATCCACCATTTTTAGAAAAATAAGGTCTTGATAACATAAATTCCTGGCACCTACACAGTAGATAAAATAACCAGATGTTGAATGCAGCTCAATCATTGACAGTACTAGATAATATTTTCAGACTGAGGTTTTAGATCATATAGACTTCACTTAAGTATATTTAGGGCATTAATTGCCTTCCATGTTCCAGGGTGGTATTTTCTAAGCCAAAGAGTAGCATCCCTGTAGAATCCCAAATAAATTCCAAGGACCCAAAGCTGCAGCACTAAAACCACTTGAGCAGTGCAATAAACCATGGGTTCTAAGTGATGGGACAGGCACACTCTTTCATCCTGGGGTTTCCTTGGCATTTTCTTTCTTTAGATTTAAAGATAAAATTGCAAGGAGTTAGGTTTCTCTTGGAAGGACAGAGAAGGAAAAAAAATTCAAGGAGTGTTTCGGATGGTGCTGTTGCTTAAGGACTAACTTCAAGGACTTCAGGAGGGACCTTAAAGACCATCAACTTTTTAAAAAGGAAATATGATCTAGTGAAAATTTGCTGAAAAGAACTGAGAGTGGGAGGAACAGAGAAAGGTTGTCCTAATTCTACAAATATAATCTGTGACTAAACCTGTGAGCACAAACATGGTTTTTTAAAAAGATAGCGCAGAGGTGTGTTAAAACTTACTGGTTCACGACAACTGAAACAAAAGGTCCAGCCTGGATGAGTTGGGATTCTATTTAGCTGCATGTAACAGGAAATAAATAAGATACTTTATTTCTATGTCATATGTAAAAAGGTCAGAGACAGGTGGTCTGTTGCTGTCATGGCAACTGCATGTGTCATCAGATACCTAAGGATCTATCCTTGGGTTCCACCATCATCAGCTCAAGGCTTCCATTCTCCAAGTCTCCTGAGGTGCCTGCTGGACCTCCAACCATCACATCCTTTCTTTTGAGACAAAGTCTCACTCTGTTGCCCAGGCTGGGGTATAGTGGCGCAACCTTGGCTCACTGCAACCTCTGCCTCCCGAGTTCAAGTGATTCTGCCATCTCAGCCTCCTGAGTAACTGGGATTACAGGCACACGCCAGCGCACCAGGCTAATTTTTGTATTTTTAGTAGAGATGGGGTTTTACCATGTTGGCCAGGGTGGTCTTCAACACCTGACCTTGGGTGATCTGCCCATCTCAACCTCCCAAATCATGCCTGGGGTTACAGGCGTGAGCCACCATGCCCAGCCACATCCTTGTTCCAAATAATCCAGATAAATGGCCAGGGGACCAGGTGACAAGGGTGGAAGGGAAAGACACATTCCCCTCCTTTTAAGGACACTTTCCAGAAGCCACAAACACCTTCATTTAACTATTGCTGACCAGAATTAGTCACATGGCAACAGCTACTTTCTAGGAAGCATAAGAAATGTGGTGTTTTAGGAGGTGCATTGCTGCCCCCAGTAAAGTCAAGGTTCTATTACTAAGGAAGAGTAGGAGAGTAAATATGGGACTTTGCAAATAACAGTCAGTTAAGATCCCAAACCGGGAAAGCATTGAGAAAATCACTTTAGCATTCTGCCAAGTTCCCCCAGTGTCTCACACAGCCTCATCAAACTTCTCTCTAAGGTTGGGTTCACTACGCAGCAGACTCTAAGACAAGGATATAAATACAAGTAACTAATTCCGGAGATGGTTCCTGGAAGCACATGAGCAAGTGAGTCAAAGAACAGGGAGCACATAAAGGACATCAGTATTGAGCAGACTGCTTGCTCAGTCCCTCTGGAGAACTCTTAGAGATAGCGTAGAACATGCCTCAGAGTGAACCCACCAACACACCCCAGTCATTGGTTGAGGGCTTCTCCTGAGGGCATTAACTCCCAAGTCCTTCTAATCTACCCTGTCTTGCCTCTCTGACTGTAAGCGCTCCTGTGGTCAGAGAAGCCCTCCGGCAGAGTTGAATAAGCTTGCAGTGGGAATGGGGTTAGCTTGCAAATAAATAGCAAGCGCCCAGGGGATATGGGCTGGCCACTGACAGCTTCAGTTACAATATTTGGATATAAAATATTCCTCTCCTATTCTTCTTACATAGTGGACACCTTACACGAAATTATCCTTTCCTAAGAAGAATCTCAAATGACAAGCAGCAATTATAATTAGCTTCAACTAATGGAACGTGTTCTATCAGCATTCTATGTTGGATTATTTGAACTAATATGAAGCCTTCCTTAATGACTCTTCTGCTGTTAACTCCTTCAACACATAAAATTCAAGTCATGCAATTTAGCACACTCAACTACCTGCAACTGTTTACTCATTTTAAATCTTATCTCCCCAAGATTGTGAAAGTTTTAAATTCTTTGAGGGGTGAGCATATGTCTAATATATGTATATATCACCTCTGTACTTAACACAATGCTCATGAGCTTTCAATAAATATGTCAGTTGGTTGACTACTTGCTGAGGAATAAAAGAAATCTAAATAAGGACTGTGCAAATCCCAGAGGAACTTTGGGTCATGGTCCCTACCTGTCTCTTGGAAACTTGGTTGGCATGGTCCTGTGTGCAGGAGGAAGTCTCCATTTTCTAAATTTGAAATTTGACCTCTAGAGAATGCCTGGGAAAGAAAGAATACTGGCATTACAAGCCCTTAAAAAAAAATGGAGCTATACAAATTCATCCCTATTAATCAACTAGCGAGTATCTATTGAACTCCTACCACATGCTGGGCAGGATGGGAAATAAATATGGTCCCTGCCTTGAAGGAGCTTACCTCTAACTATGGCCATCTTTTTTTATTTCTAGTCATTAACATCTTGATATATACTGTAGCTTTCAGATCTGTGCAGCCTCTCTTCTTTCTGTTCATCTGGTCTTCTGGTTTAGATACAAGACTTCTTTGCAGGGAGTCTTAAAACCACATCCTTTCCTCATTAGATGATTCCATGGGCTCAATATGGATTTATTCCTACACCTACAGGTGATTCTTTATGAGGAGGAAATGGGAAATCACAACAAGAGCACAGAGGAGAAGCTCCATTTGGCACAGGAGCAACTCGCCTTGGCCGGGGACAAGATTGCCTCCCTAGAAAGGAGCTTAAACCTCTACAGGGATAAATACCAGTCTTCCCTAAGCAACATCGAATTACTAGAATGCCAAGTGAAGATGTTGGAAGGGGAGCTCAGTGGGATCATCAGTCAGGTAGGACTTAAGCCATGCCATTCAGTCCAGGCAAGTGGACATGCTCCCAAGTGGTCCCCTCAGACAGTCCCAGCCTCCTCCACTGGAAACCCAAACCTTAACCCAGATACCACTTCCTGCCCTTGATTTTGTAGACCTCAGCTTTTGAACCTCCAGCTTTCACATCCCCTGAAAGATTGCTTCTTCACAATTTTGAGACTCTTTAATTAATACAAAGAGCCACCACTTCAAATAAGGCCAAAAGAGAATTACCAAATAAGCTCCAACCCGCAGTTCCCCATGGGGTTGGCCAAGCCTCTGTTGAGATTGCGTCACAGCTCATCTCCCTCTGCTCAACCCTGCTTCCTTCCTCTTCATTTCACATATGTTAATGCCAGCAGCTCTCCCTAACAAGGTCCAGTCTTTTCTTGGTTCTCATGGGGGCCCGGCAGGGGGCTCTACTAAACCACAGTACTCATGAAAACCACAATTTCAAGATCAAATCGGAGGAAAAAGCTATGAAATACGGGAAAAGAAGAGTCAAAACACCTGATTTGTTTCTCTTTTCTTTTAATTGCTGCTTTAATTACACAAGCAATACAATTATTATAGGCTCTCTAGACAGAAGTACAGAGATTAAATATGAAAGTCTGCCTTAAACCTCTTCCCCATCATTCTCCTCTTCTTAGGTAATCAATCACTTGAATCATGTGTTGAGAATCCGCTAGGGGCTTGTGCTATATACAGATACATATATAAATGGGCAGGAGGTTCTTTTTACCTAAGTGGTTATTTATCAATGTGGTTTTACAATTTACTTTTAAAATGCACTTTTTTTTTTTTTTTGGAGACAGGGTCTTGCTCTGTTGCCAAGGCTGGGGTGCAGTGGTGTGATCTTGGCTCACTGTGGCCTCCTCCTACCAGGTTCAAGTGATTCTCCCAACTCAGCCTCTAGAGTAGCTGAGACTACAGCTACACCACCATGCCCAGCTAATTTTTGGATTTTTAGTAGAGACAAGGTTTCGCTATGTTGGCCAAGTTGGTCTCGAACTGCTGACCTCATGTGATCCACCCACCTCAGCCTCCCAAAGTGCTGGGATTACAGGCATGAGCCACCGCGCCCAGCCTAAAATGCACATCTTAACAATTTAATTTACTTACTACCTTGTATTTGGTAGTATGGATGTACCACCTACTGACCTGTGTTTTCCTCTCTTTTACAAACAAGCTGTAATTAACTTCCTATTTCTGTTGGATAATTCTTGAAATGTGATTGCTGGACCAAAGAATATGCTTATTTTTATTGTTTGAAGATACTTCTAAGTTATATGCCAAAAAGGTTCTACCAGTTTACACTTTTACCAACAATAATTAAGAGAGTGTATTTTCCCACACCCATCCACACTACATGTTTTCATCCTTTTAAGGTTGTGCTAAACCCTGATGGGTAGGGGGAAAATGTTCACTGATTACAATTTTCATTTCCTTAGTTCTAATAGTTGCAGGTTGGGTTCCCCAAGAAGCCAATTCTAGGACACAGTAGTGTGCAGGACATTTCTGGGAGAACTCTTGGTATTAACACCTGTAAAAGGAAGGAGAGGAAACCAAGGTTGGGCAAAGGAAGAATCCAGGATGCAGTCTCAACAAAGGCCTCCGCCAACCCCACAGAACAACGGGCGGGATGAACCTTCAGAGCCTTGCTGAAGGGAAGGGAGCTGGCCTTTAAGCCTCCATGTTGATCAGTTATGGGATGTGCTTGGCCTTGGGCAAAGCAGTTTTCTTCAGCCCCTACAATCCCCCAGAAAGGCAGTAAGTCCTTCATTGCCAAAGGGGATCTGGAAGGCCCAGCAGTCTCCACCACACTAATGAAGTATTGAGCACTATTCAAAAGCATATTGGTCATATGGATTTCTGTTTTATGAATTCCTTGTTAACCCATTTTTTTACTGGATTGTTAGTCTTTTTTGTATTGGTTTATAGGAGCTTCTTAATATATTACAGGTAATAATGCTTCATTACATATGTTGCAAATATTTTCTCCCAGTCTGTAACTTTTCATTTTACTTTATTAACGGTATTTTTCATCATACAGAAGATTTTAATTCTTTATAAAGAAGAAGTTGAATCCATCACTCCTTCTTTATAAATTCTAGGTTTTATGTCTTGCTTAAAAAGGCCTTCATTACCCTCAAGATTGTAAAAGTTTATTGTATATTTTCTGTTAGCACTTTTATAATTTGCACTTTTATGTTTTTATCTTTAGTCCATCTGGAATATATATATTATATGTATAATGACATAAGTCTCTAATTTTATTATTTAAATGGATCTCCAATGGTCCCAAAACCATTTATTGAACATCCCAACCCTTCCACACGGATTCTTCTGCACCCAGGACCTTCTCTGCACTCTGTATTCTTTTTATCATTCTGCTAGTTTCTGCTCCAGTGTCAGAGTTTTCTAGTGACCATAACTGGTAGCTTGTTTTAATAGATCTTTTTAGGACAGGTCCTCCTTCACTCTTCTACACTTTCCATTTGTTTCTTGGCCATTTTTTAATTTCTTCTCTTAATGAAATTTAGATTTATGTTGACCAACTTTCAAATTATGTATTAATTTGGGGGAAATTAGCATGCCCTGTGGAACATGACATATTTCTACTTTTATGCAAGTTTTCTTGTGTCCTTCAGTAAGATTTTGTACTTTTCTCTGTAGATCTCACATATTTCTTGCTATGTTTATTCCTAGACATATTTCTGTGTTATTGGTTTTATAAATGGGATCTTTTATACATTTAATTTTACTAATTTTTTTTGAGACAAAGTCTCACTCTGTCGCCCAGTCTGGAGTGCAGTGAGGCAGTCTCTGCTGATTGCAACCTCTGTGTTTTGAGTTCAAGCGATTCTTCTGCCTCAGCCTTCCAAGTAGCTGGTACTACAGGCGCGTGTTACCACAGCCAGCTAATTTTTGTATTTTTGAAGAGGCAGGGTTTTGCCATGTTGGCCAGGCTGTACTTAAACTCTTAACCTAAAGTGATCTGCCTACCTCAGCCTCTCAAAGTGCTGGGATTACAGGTGTGAGCCACCATGCCCAGCTTAATTGTATTTTTTTTTAATCTTTTCAATGTGATTTATTTATGTTTAAGTAAAAGTAGCAAATGTTACATAAGTTATTTCCTTAAGAACATGTATTTTGTACAATCACATTGTGAACAAGCAAGACTTACGGAACGTTTCCTGGGTCCACAATACTGATCTTTGAAACTACTGTAGCATCCTCCTTTTCAAGTTTAAACATGACTTTGTGCACTGAAGAAGCATGGCTTCACATCGCAGAGTGGTCACATGTGACAATCTGACATCAAGCAAGAAGCTTTTGGATGAAGAATTTTCTATCTTTTGTTGAGTTACAAAACGGTATTTGTGTGTGTGTGATTATCAAACCCATATAATTTTCTTTTCAATTCACTTTTCTTCTGCTACAATGAAAATAAACTAGTTAAAACTAAGCAGTATAGCAATGTAATCGACCAACTATATATCAAGTTATAAATATAGGATGTTTTAGTTGATACTGATGGTTTATATTACACATCTGTATTTAACATAATTTGGGCAATACAAAGTTAAAACATATCTGGTAAATAAACAAACAAAAATATTTCCCTGAAAACTGATGCATTGTTTTAACAATCACCAGAATTTGGGTTTATTCTTCAGAAGTGTGGTGGAACTGTCTAATATTAAAATAAAAAATCTTGCTGTTGTCATTTTTTCATATTCCTGCTTTATGCATTTTTAGATAACAGACTAATCCTGCAATTTTATTGCTAAAACATTATTACTTGGTTAGACATGATTATCAGATTTTGGGCTGATTTTTTTGTTCTCATATTTGTCAACATTAATTATTTCACTGTTTACTGTTACAAACACATGCTTACGCTAAAGATCCAAAAACTATAATGGGAAGTTATTGGTAATAATAAATGTATGGGCTGATAATAAATCGTATGGGCTGAAGTTTTGGCTGCTATGATAAGACATCTGACTACATGGTTAAATTAACTGTATAGAGGGGTATTTGGGGATTGAGAAATGCTTATTTCCAAAGAAACCATATTGCATGCTTATTTGACTGGAAGAAATTCACTGATTTGATGCATCACTAGTTCTGAGGGTGGAATCTACATGCAGCTTCTTCAGCAAGCTTGTTGGTCCCTTAGGAGAGTTCAGCAATGTTACATATGTCTTACAGCCTGTCACCGCACATGTCTGTCTTTGCTCACTGCCAGGAATTTTGCAGATTCTCCAACAAAATCCAATGTTAGATTTAGAACTGAAGGTGCTTTGTTTCAGATACCCGTAATACCAAAAGGATCTATTTAATATCCTGAGAGTTAAGATTTTTGCTTAAATTTGGCTTCTTGGTACAGTTGTTTAGCTTCTGCCCTATCATTCTCCTTATTGAAACATCATCCGTATTGGGAAATAATTGTTTTGTTACTCCTATGATTTCTTGAACTTCATTCTGATTCATAGCTGCTTTTACAGCTTTGTCCCTTGAAGTAGAGGATTTTGCCCCTGTCAGGCTGTGAGTGGCCATGTATTCATTTGTGTAAAGTACTTGCATTAAATCATTAATAAACTTCTGAGGCTTGCTCTTATTACAACGGGCAATCTGCCATTTTTCAATCTGGAACTGTTTCTCATCAGTCTGATGCTCTTCCTCAGGCTTTAAGGAAACTGGTGAACTGGAATTCGAATTAGAATTACTACAGGTCGAGGCCAATGAATCTGGTGAGGAGTTGTTGGTTGCTCTCCAGAGGGTGGATGCAGATGTAGACATGGTTCCTCCACCCTTAAGCAGAGCCTCAGCCATGCCAACCAGTTCTTCAAACTCGGTGACTGCTTGTGGTAACACTTGAAGCATGACCAAAGACTGTCGAAGTCGGCTGTTTTCTTTCCGGGTATTTGTTAGTTTTTCTTTCAGGCTTTTTATTTTGGCGCACAATTCTTCCTTTGACAATTCTGCTAAAGGCTCCTCATCCTCACTGGAGCTTTCACCAGGCAGAAAGGCATTTCCTGAATATGGGTCTCTCTGTCCTTTATCCATGTCACTATTTCCGTTTTCTGAGTCCATTGTCTCTGTCCTTTTCCTCTTTCCTTTTCTAAAAGCTTGTGTATTGGTAATTTCATCTGTCTGCAAGATCTTCTGCATTTTCTCAATTAGTTATCAAAGGTTTTCTGATATCCTAGGAGTAGGGAATAACCATGTAGATGATGCTATTCTGGACGTAGCTCAAAAGTTAATGTTTTCCCCGGCTGCATCCTTCAAAGCCCCAACCTCCGGGCGGGGCGTAGGGAGGTGGGAGGTGGGGGTAGCACCTCCGGGAGGCTCCTGCCGGCGCCTCACGGTTTTCCCCTGGCTCCTTGGCGCCCCCTGACGAGGGCTTCGCAGCAATTTGGCCAAGGGAGGCTGCTTAGGGGGAAGCCCCGGGTGACCGGGAAGCGAGAGGCGCCCGGCCAGAGCACCCTCGGACGGCGCGGACTGGCGGGCGGCCCCGCGGGAGGGCGCTGGGCTCTCAGGCCCTGGCGCAGCCCGCGGCCGCCGCCGAAACCGCCGCAGCCATGTCTGCGCGCCCGCTTAATTGTATTAATTATTACTGATATATAGGAAAACTTCTCTCTTCTCCTGCCACCTTACTGAGCCCTTTCACCAGATTTTCACTTGACTGTCTTGGATTTTCTTAAATTGCTTTCCCTTTCAAAATTTACTCAACTTGTTTTCCAACTTATCACATTGACCAGCACCTCTAGAGCAATGTAGAATTGTGGCCTCTCTGCTTTGGTCCTCACTGTAAAGAAAGTATTTCTAGTATTTCACTATTAAGTATAATGCCTGTTCTTGGCTTCTTTTTAATAGCCTTTTTCAAATTGTAAGTATAACTGTTTATATTTAGCTTATCAAGAATTGTTATTAGGAATGAATGTTGAATTTTATCAGATGTTTTTATTAGCATCTATCCTTCAATGAAGCAGATTACATGAATAGATTTTCATATATTGAACAATTATGTTCCTGGAATAAATACCACTTGATCATAATATATTATTAATAATTTTAATATGTTTTACTACTTTTGTTAAAAGTTTATTTTTTGCATCCATTTTCAGAAACGAGGTTAGTTTGATGGCTTAAATTTTTGTACTTTCCTCGCCTATTGGTGCCTGGATTATGCCATTCTATATAATGAGTTGGAAAGATTTTTACGTTCTTTTAAATCTCTGGAACTGTTTATATTACATAGGAAATATCTATTTCTTTAATATTACAAATAAACCCAACTGTTTCTCATTACTGTGCTCGGCAGTCCCTTCATGTCTTCTGCATTCTTGGAGTTTTCCTTTTGCTGTAAATAATTCCTTCTTAATTCTTTCAGAAACAATTGTTGGTGGCAGAATTTCTCAATATTCCCATGTCTGAACAAGGTTTATTCTGTCATCATCCTTGAATGCTAGTTTGGCTGGATATACAAACTTTCAATAGCACCTTCCCTTAAGTCTTCGAAAATACTGCCGCATTTCCTTGTACCACCCAGTATTAAAGATGCATTATTAGATGTCAATGTATTTCTCATTTTTTGTAGATTACCTGTTTTTTGAACACTGGAGGTTTTTAGGCTCAGGGTGTTTTAGTTTATTTCTTTTTTTTTTTTTTTTTTTTTTTGAGACGGAGTTTCGCTCTTGTTACCCAGGCTGGAGTGCAATGGCGCGATCTCTGCTCACCGCAACCTCCGCCTCCTGGGTTCAGGCAATTCTCCTGCCTCAGCCTCCTGAGTAGCTGGGATTATAGGCACGCATCACCATGCCCAGCTAATTTTTTGTATTTTTAGTAGAGACGGGGTTTCACCATGTTGACCAGGTTGGTCTCGATCTCTCGACCTCGTGATCCACCCGCCTCGGCCTCCCAAAGTGCTGAGATTACAGGCTTGAGCCACCGCGCCTGGCCTAGTTTATTTCTTAAGCCACTCAACACTTCATTAACCCTTTTAGTCTGAAGATCTACATTTTTCTTCACTTCGGAGAATCTTTCTCCTATTCCTTTTAAATTAATTTTCATTTTTCATCCTATAGTATTAAGAACATATTGAAACCTGTAGATATCGTCTTCCTTGTTAGCTTCGCTGTTATGTTTTCCAGTCATTTGCCTAAACAGACTCTGCATTATCTACATGAATGTTATTTACAGTCCATTTTAGATTTCCGCCTGGTCTTCCTGCAGCTTGCTCATGGGAGGCTTCCATGCTTAGTGAACATGAACTACTCCTAACTTTGCCTGAAAAAGCCCAGTTAGGGAGACAAGTTTAATGGGGAAAGGATCTACCATCCAAACCAGAATGCTTTGCTCTTTTTTTTTTTCACCATGTATGTCAAATTTACCCCTTTATGAATGCAAACCAATAAGAGGGCAGCAGCAGTCATGCATGATTGCAAATGATCTAGGGAAAGACGTTTAAAACAAACAAACAAACATGGTTCTAGGAAAACAGCCATACTCATGTTGGTGACAGTGTTCAGTGGTACAATTTATTTGAAGGACAATAGTACAATATCCAAGTTTAAATATGATCTGGCAGTCCTACTGCTATGAATTTAATGGACACAATTACCAGAATAAATACTCAAAGATTTATATGCAGAAGCATTCCTTTCAGCTTTGTTTCAAAAAAAAAATATGGAAACAACCTATATTCTCATCTATAGGAAACCAGATCAACACATTTAAAAGCAATTTAAAAGAACAAGATAGTAACACATGTGCTACCATTGACAAATCTCTAACACATCTTGATGAGTAAACAAATTTTTTTATGTTTTAAAAAGCCAACATAATTTATATTGTACAGATTCATTTATATTATGTAAATATAGTAAAAAGTTCTAGAGAAATATGCACAGACTGTCATCTCTGGAAAGTAGAGAGAGAATGAAATTAGAAGTGATGGTCAAAGAAAAATTCAAATTTACCTGTAGTGTTACAATGTTTTAGAGATACAATATAAATATAGTTACTTGTGTAATTTGAAATTCACTTTAAAAGAGGAGTAAGACAGATCAACAAGTAACAATATGAAAACTATCATAAATAAATTGTCAAGTGAAAACACAATGTTTAAATACTATACGAAAGACTCATTTGTTGGCCGAGTATGGTGGCTCTTGCCTGTAATCCCAGCACTTTGAAAGGCTGAAGCAGGTGAATCACCTGAGCTTAGGAGTTTGAGACCAGCCTGGCCAACATGGTGAAACCCTGTCTCTAGTAAAAATACAAAAAATTAGCGAGCCATGGTGGTGCATGCCTGTAATTCCAGCTACTTGAGAGGCTGAGGCAGGGGATCACTTGAATCCAGAAGGTGGATGTTGCAATGAGCCAAGATAGCGCCACTGCGCTCCAGCCTGGACGACAGAGTGAGGCTGTCTCAGAAAAAAAAAAAAAAAAGACTCATTTGTAAGAAAAAAGTGAGAGTTATATGCATATCCATATATGCATATATAAATATGCATAAAATATTTCAGAATGATATCCAAAAAGCTGGTAACATGGATTGTCATCAAGAAGGGGACCTGAGTCATAGTTAGGATGTAGGAAGACTTACCTTTCAATGTCTACTCTTGTGAACCATTTGGACTTTTTACCATGTATATGCACTAGTTAGTATTTTTTCTTTTGTTAAGGAAACCATGATTTCCATATATGAACATAGACCTTTACAGTGTAGGTCTAGAGATTTTCCATGCTCATGGAATTCTGAAATAACTCACAAACTATAAACAAAACCAACCCATTAATTTTTAAATCTCCCAGGACCCTGAGAACAAGGGTGATCATTCAGAGGTGCGGATATACACTTCTCCTTGCATGATTCAAGAGCATCAGGAGACCCTGAAACGACTGTCTGAAGTCTGGCAAAAAGTCTCTGAACAGGATGATCTCATTCAAGAACTTCGAAATAAGCTGGCCTGCAGTAATGCTTTGGTAAGTGCCTTCTTCTAGAACATGTCTCTGAGAGACCCACAATCAAGACGTGGGGGAAAAAAGGAGGGATGAAGAGTCACCTAAATTAATCTTTTTCACCAAGAATCCTCAAATGCGTTATATGTTCTTACCCCACCTTTGTCCATATTCTCCGTGATATGCATCTCCCCACCCACATAGTTTGAGATAAAGAATCTTAAAATCTCTCACACAATAACCTAAATGCCCATCAGTGGGGAAATGATTAAAGAGATTAAGAGAAATAATTAAAGAGATACTCCTATTGTGGAATAATATGCAGCCAGTAAAAAGGACTAAGCACATCTGTAAGAGCTGCATGGAAGTAGGTTTGTGACTTATTGTCGAGAATAAGTTGCAGAGTCCCATCTATCATTCAGTCCTACTTTTGTTTTATCTCTGATCATAATGCTAATATATAAGTACAAACTAAATTTTCAATACTGTCCTTTCCCTTAGTGGAAGTGGGAGAGGGGAGAATAAGTGAAGAGGGGGTTTCACTTTTCCATGCTTGGGTTTTGTTTGAATTATTTTCAACAGATTCAAAAAAGCACAAAATTAAAACTAAAATTTCATGTTTTTTAATTTTTGGGAAAAAAAAAGTATACACACAGTCACATACTCCATAAGGAAAAATTTAGTTTATTTCTTATTTCTTCTTTAATTCTCAAACTTTGTATCCTGTCCTCTGGATAGATTAGGTACAGCTCTTCATCACAGCCCCTGAAGAACCTTCTTCTGCCTCATCAAATGGACCACACAGAGGTTTAGGGGAAAGTGCAAGTGTGGGCATTGATGAACTTGAGACAAATCACATATGCCTTAGAGAACCTTGATTTAAGATGGGGAGCTTAATTCCTTCTCCCTACCTACCCCACAGGGAGTGCCTGATGAATTATATAATTCTACAACAAACTTATGCTGCAGAAACACTCTGAAATAATAGTCATGGTAACAAGCATGTTCCACTGATCATCCAGCATAACTGACCTAAGCTTATTTGCAGGTTCTGGAGCGTGAAGAGGCTTTGATAAAACTACAGGCAGACTTTGCTTCCTATACAGCCACACACAGATACCCTCCTAGCTCCTCAGAAGAGTGTGAAGACATCAAAAAGGTGGGAGAAATTTGCTGATGTGTGCCTACTGGGATCGGGCTGAGCGGGGTTTTGATTCTGGAGTTTCCTACTTATTTTTTATTTTTATTTGATAGTTTATATTTTATTTTATAAATAAAATATACACTGTTATAAAATATATACTGTTATATATTAAAAATAAAATATATACTGTTATATATAAAAATATATAGTTATATATATTTTATTTATAAAATATTTTATTTTGTAAATAAAATATATAAAATTATACTGTGTATAATATGTGCCAAACCCCAAAGACAGGCAGCATTCAATTTTGGAATTGCACCTATCTCTTCTAACAGTGCACTTAAGCAACACAATACTTCTGTTGCCTTGCTAGATTCAAAAGGACCATCTAGCCTCCCAGTTTCTGGCTAGAGTTGAAAAGTAGCTAATTTAGAAAAGATTATTAATCCAAATTCATTCCCTCTGCTTTATTTATTTTTTTTTTTTTTTGAGAACTTGCTGTTTGCAAAATTCAAAGCAGTATCAAAAGTTGATTCTAGTAAGAAATAAGCAGTTAAACCATGTAAGCAAATAGCAAGAATTGATCGGCCAGGTGTGGTGGCTCATGCCAGTAACCCTAGCACTTTGGGAATCCGAGGCCAGCAGATCACTTGAGGTCAGGAGTTCGAGACCCACCTGGCCAACATAGAGAAATCCCACCTCTACTAAAAATACAAAAATTAGCCAGGTGTGGTGGCACATGCCTGTAGTCCCAGCTACTAGGGAGGCCGAGGCAGGAGAATCATTTGAACCCAGGAGGTCGAGGTTGCAGGGTTATGAGATCATGCCACTGCACTCAAGCCTAGGCCACAGAGTGAGACTCCATCTCAAAAAAAAATGGATGAACCAGGAGTTAAAACACAGCCAGGTGTTCTCCTAGGTGAGATCCTGATAAGTCAGTCCTGAATGAACTTGCTACCTGGCAAAGCCAGCCACAGGAGGCCACACTGGGCAGGTGCTGGCATGCCTGCATGCACCAAGACTGATACCAAAATGGGGGCAAAGCGGGATGGCAGAGGGAGTAAACAACACGTCAGCTTCCCCAAGGGCTTCTCTAGTGGGGGAGGAGGAGACTCTCCTCTTTCCAGGACTTTTCAATCCCAGGAAGTTGGATGAACAAGGGATCAATATTGAACTTTGTAGTTCTTCCTTGGACATCTGTCAATATTTATTTTAAAGATCAGTTTCATGTTATTCACATCCTGACCTAGAGCAAAAAAATTTCATAAGACTCCATTTTTTTTTTAAATGAAACAAACTTCCCCAAGAAGCAGAATGCACCTTCCCCTGCTGTGTTATATTTCCTTTCCAAAGCCCCCATGCTCCCTGGGGCACCATCAGGAAAGAGAGCCACACGTCAGCTTTTTCCAGCAGGCCTCTCCTCCCCTCGGCCAGTATGGCACAGTGTGGGGCTTCAAATCCCTGCAGTGCCCACTCCTGGGTCCTGCAGTGGCTGTGTTGAATCTCTCTAGCTGTCACCTCCTGGCATCATGCTGTTGCTCTCCCTCCTGGCAGCTCTGAAATCACACAAATAACTCTCCCCAACATCCCTGATGCCCAAGCAATGAATTGCTCCTCCTCAGTCACGTGTTCCTGCCTTTTCTTGGTGAGGAAGGCATTCCCCTCTCCTTCATAGTAGAAGCCAAAGGACTTACAGAATGACCCCAAACCCCACGTGATGTGACCACCTAGCTCCTCACCTCATCTCCTACTCTCCCCATCGCCTGCTCCGTGCCAGCTGCACTTACCTCTTCCATGTTCCCTCCATAGACTGTGTTCCTGGCTAGTCTCCCTGCCTGAAAGCTCACCTCCAGCAAGTCTCAGCTCAGAGGCCACCTTCACAGGGAGGCCAGCTTATGCTCCTACTTAAAATTCCAACATGCGCCTCCCCCACCCATGCCCCTCCATTCCCCTTAGCTCTTCTGTTTCCCCCATAGTACTTTACAACTGTTAATATTTTCTATAAGTCACTTCTTATCATGCTCTTCATCTCACCCACAAGGTCAGCTCCATGGGGACAAGGATTTGTCTATGTCCTTTGCTCCACATTATTTACTTGGAAAATATTAATAGACCCATGCCTAACACCGAGGACAGTGCTGGGCACACAATAGATACTCCATAAACAACTGTATATCTCAGGGAGGAAGGGATGGTACTTTTATGCATATTCCATGTGAGCCTGAGAAGTCTACAATATCCTTTTGTTTTAGTCCGTTTTTCAAAAAAAATTTTGAGATACAATGGACAAAGTATAAAATTCACCATTGGTTTTTAGTATATTCACAAGGTTGGGCAATCATCACCACTACCTAATTCCAGAACATTTGTGTCACCCCAGAAGAAGCCCTATGCCCATTAGCAGTCACTCATCCCGTGGCCCCCAGCAACCATTACTCTACTACTATGCCCTACCGACTGTTGTGTGTGGACACTGGGCATTTTAGAAAGCATTCTCCATTCTCCCCCACCTCCTCATCCTGCCCTGTTCTTTGGTCTGCTAGATCCTGAAGCACTTGCAGGAGCAGAAAGACAGCCAGTGCCTGAACGTGGAGGAGTACCAGAACCTGGTGAAGGACCTGCGCATGGAACTAGAGACCGTGTCAGAACAGAAGAAAAACATCATGAAAGGTAAACCAGGGCTGCTGGCTGTAGTGGCAAGAGAGCCATAAGGAAGCCCAGCCCTCCCCTGAGCATAGCACTCTGTCCCGCCCGGTGGTAGACATGATGAAGCTGGAACTGGACCTGCATGGGCTAAGGGAGGAGACATCTGCCCACATCGAGAGGAAGGATAAGGACCTCGCCGTCCTGCAGTGCCGCCTGCAGGAGCTGCAGCTGCAGTTCGCCGAGACCCAAAAGCTCGCTTTGAAGAAAGACAAGGTAAAGTGAGGAACTCTAGTTGGAGGCAGCTGTGAGGCCATGCCCTGGCAAGAATCAGTTCTGCCTTCACCCGTAGTGATTGCTTCGGGAGCCTTAACACAAGCAAAATGAGACAGTGGGCTCTTTAGGCCCAGGCGCAATTCTCAGCATTGTTTTGGTATTTCTCATCACACGTAATAAATGAATCTAATTACACAGGGACCATAACAGAGGCACTGACTTTTCCCAAGCCCTGCAAGGTAGCAAGAGCATTTGGGACACACTTACTTACATTGTTCCCTTATACTATTTTTATGCTTGATGGTAGAAGGAAATGATATAACAGGTAGCCTTATTGAGAATTTCAAGTGAATTTCACTTTTTGAAATTACAAACATCTGGCTGGGCCTGGTGGCTTATGCCTGTAATTCCAGCACTTTAGGAGGCCGAGGTGGGGAGATCTCTTGAGCCCAGGAGTTTGAGACTAGCCTGGGCAACATGATGAAACCCTGTCTCTACAAAAAATACAAAGTACCTGAGTGTGGTGGCATACGCCTGTAGTCCCAGTTACTTGGGAGGCTGAAGCCAGAGGATCACTTGAGCCCCGGAGGTGGAGGCTGCAGTGAGTCGTGATCATGCTGTGCACTTCAGCCCGGACACTAGAATAAGACCCTGTCTCAAAAAACAAAAACAAACCCTGTCTCAAAAAACACAAAACAAAAAATTACAAATATCTTATGAATATGTAAATAGGCAGTTTGACAATATTAATGGAGCTGTGCCCTAAAAGAACTGTTGCTGCCAACATAAATCAAGTTCCTGGAAAAGTCTAGAAATGGAACCAAGAAGAGAAAGCACGTGAAACCAATGCAAACTTTTTTTTTTTTTTTTTGAGACGGAGTTTCGCTCTTGTTACCCAGGCTGGAGTGCAATGGCGCAATCTTGGCTCACCGCAACCTCCGCCTCCTGGGTTTAGGCGATTCCCCTGCCTCAACCTCCTGAGTAGCTGGGATTACAGGCACGCGCCACCATGCCCAGCTAATTTTTGTATTTTTAGTAGAGACGGGGTTTCACCATGTTGACCAGGATGGTCTTGATCTCTTGACCTCGTGATCCACCCGCCTCGGTCTCCCAAAGTGCTGGGATTACAGGCTTGAGCCACTGTGCCCGGCCCCAGTGCAAACTTTTATAATCAGCACTATTCCGACTCTGAACTTCTGTCAGAGCTATTAAAAATAATCCAGTTGAGGGCTGGGTGCGGTGGCTCACGCTTTTAATCCCAGCATTTTGGGAGGCTGAGGCGGGTGGATCCCTTGAGGTCAGGAGTTAGAGACCAGCCTGACCAACATGGTGAAACCCCATCTCTACTAAAAAAAAAAAAAAAATTACAAAATTAGCCGGGCATGGTGGTGCACACCTATAATACCAGCTACTTGGGAGGCTGAGGGGCTTCCTCAAGCCATTGAAGCCAGGAGGGGAGGTTGCAGTGAGCTGAGATTGCCCTACTGCCCTCCAGCCTGGGTAACAGGAGCAAAACTCAGTCTCAAATAAAGAGAAGAATAATCCAGTTGATAGACTGGCTGGTCATGAAAACCTCCTGTGTCAAGGCACAGAGGAGATATGCCCATCAAAACAGAGGCATTTGGAGAGACGATGACAAAGCACGGAGTCTGGGTAAAGAGCCTCGAGTCATTCGTATATTCACTCCACAAATATTTTTGAGCCCTAAGATATGCCAAGCACTGTTCTCAATGCTAAGAATATGTAAAATCTGCAACATCCCTCCTCTTATGGAGCTTACACTCCTGTGGGGGGAGATAGCCAGTAAACAAAATTAATACATAATACTGACATATCCATGTCAGACACTGATAAATCCCTCAAACAGCTTGGTGGGTGTTTTACACAGGATGGTCAGAGAAGTCCTTTCTGATAAGGTGACATTCGGGCAGAGATTTGAAGGAAGTGAGGGAGCCACCCAGGCAGAGGTCTTCAGGAAGAAAATTCCAAGCAGAGGGAACAGCAAGTGCAAAGGTCCTAAGGTGGAGTCTGCTTGGGCTGTTCCAGGAGATAAGTGGAAGCAGAGAGGGGTGGGGGTGGCAAGGGGTGAGGTCAGACAGGTAGCCTAGGACCAGACCGTGGGGTGATTGTAAGGACTTCCTCCTTTTTCTAAGAGATGGAAGCCAGTGGAGGATTTTGAGCTGAGGCAAAAGATCTGCTTTGCACTTTTAAGACCCCCCTCTCTAGCTGGATGCAGTGGCTCATGTCTGTGATCTCAGAACTTTGAGAAGCCAAGGAAGGAGGATCACTTGAGCTCAGGAGACTGAGACCAGCCTGGGCAACATGGTGAGACCCCATCTCTGCAAAAAATTTTTAAACTAGCTGAGTGTGGTGGCACACGCCTGTAGTCCCAGCTACTCAGGATGTTAGCAGTGGTAGTTATCCATATGGTCTGTAGCAACCTCAAATCTTGCCTCCTCAGCAGAAAGAATTTGACTGAGGGGCATTAGGCAGAAGGAGAGACTGAGGCACGTTTTAGAGCAGGAAGGAGTGAACGTATTTTAAAAGCCTTAGAGTGGTAATGAAAGGAAGGAAAGTACACTAGAAGAGGGTGAAGCCGGTGGCTTGAGAGACCAAGTGTGCCATTTGACCCCTTGACTTGGGGTTTTATAACATGGCCTACTTCTGGGGTCCTGCATTACTTCTCACCACTCTCCCAACTCCTGAGATCTTACCAGGAATCCGCTGATCCTAGTGTCAGATGTTTTCTATCTATTCATAGACAGCCTGTCCCTGGCACCAGCTGTGACCAATTATTACTTTAGCGAGACAGTTAACCTCCTGACCATCACCTGATGATCGCCTGACAACCCTGGTGTATGTCGCAGGGGAGCCCTCTCCTGCCCTGCTCACACCTGACTAGCCACCTGCTGTAACAGGGAGGCTGAGGTGGGAGAATCGCTTGAGTCCAGGAGGTCATGGTTGCATTGAGCTACTATCGTACCACTGCACTCCAGCCTGAGCAACAGAGTGAGACCCTGCCTCAAAAACTAAAATTAAACTCAACTAAAAAGGCTGGGCACGGTGGCTCACACCTGTAATCTCAACACTTTGGGAGGCCGAGGCAGGTGGATCACTTGAAGTTGGGAAATCGAGACCAGCCTGGCCAACATGGTGAGGTCCCATCTCTACTATAAAATACAAATATTAGCTGGGCGTGGTGGCAGACACCTGTCATCCCAACTACTTGGGAGGCTTGAGAATCACTTGAACCTGGGAGGTTGCAGTGAGCCAAGATCGTGCCACTGCACTCCAGCCTGGGTGAGCGAGAGAGACTCCATCTCAAAAATAATAATAAAGACTCCCTCTCTCGACTAGGTGGAGAATAGCTTGAGGAGAACAGGAGGGAAGGCAGGGAGATTCGTGTAACGTCCAGGCAGGGGATGCTGCTGGCTTGGATGAGGGCTTGAGACAACCTCTCACTGCCTTCACCCACTGCCGCTCAGACCTATCTCAGCATTTGCACTTTGCTCTCTTCAGTTACTCCAAGAGAAAGATGAAATGCTGTGTGAGCTGGAGAAGAAACTGGCACAGGTTCAGAACTGCCTCCTGAAAAAGGAAAAGGAGCTGGAGAAGCAGCAGTGCATGACCACAGAACTTGAAATGACCGTCAAGGAGGCTAAGCAGGACAAATCCAAGGAGGTGGAGTGCGAGGCCCTGCAGACAGAGGTCCAGAAGCTGAAGAACAGTCTTGAAGAGGCCAAGCAGCAGCAGAGGCTGGCTGGTGAGGCCCCCACAGGTGCTGTCCCTACCACATTTTTCTTGGGGCTAGAACAGCCACCTTCTCTCTCCCAGTGGCCATTTCCCCTCCCCCCCCTCCAATGAGTCACTGCAGACCTTCTCAGGGCCTCATCCAGTACCTCACAGCAGTGGCCACTGCCCTCTTGAATTCCTTCACCCACTCCCAAATTCACCTGCTCTCTGGAGTCACCCCGTCTCCCCCACCATTCTCCCAGCAGTCTGCCTGAAGACCCTGCCTTCCTGGCCACGGGAAGGCAGGGCTCTGTCCTTTACACCACATTCCTCTCCAGCTTCTCCAGGCTCTCATCACACAATTCACTTCTCCTTCCCTAGCTTTTTATTCCCTTTCTCCTTCTTGTCCCCAAATACATTCTATGCGGCATGCACTGTGGATGATGTCCTTGTCCCTCCACAGAGCCTGGTCTTGCTTTGGGTACAGGGTTTCTCTGAAACAATGAAAATGTTCTGGAATTAGATATTGGTGATGGTTGCATGACTTTTTGAACATAAAAAAAAAAACACACACACTAAATTGTACACTTTAAAAGGATAAATTTGCCAGGCATGGTGGCTCACACCTATAATCTCAGCACTTTGGGAGGCGGAGGTGGGCAGATTACTTGAGCCGAGGAGTTCAAGACCAGCCTGGGCAACATGGCAAAACTTCATCTCTACAAAACATACAAAAATTAGCCAGGCATGGTGACGTGCACCTGTAGTCCCAGCTACTTGCTAGGCTAAGGTGGGAGGATCACTTGAGCCTAAGAAGTCAAGGTTACAGTGAGCTGAGATCATACCAGTGCACTCCAGACTGGGCAATAGAGTGAGACTCTGTCCCATAAAAAGGAAGAGGGGGAGGCTAAATTTATGTTATATGAATTACTTATCAATTTATAAGATAAGATCGAAGCCTGGCTTTCTTCCTCACCTTCCTTTAGTGCTGTGTTCCTTGATGCTGTTGGCTACTCACACCTCAAAGCTTGTTTCTCGGCTTTGGAGACATCGTTCTCCCACAAACCTCCCCACTGTTTTCTTTTCTCTCCTGCTCTGATTGTGGTCATCCAGAGACTCTCCTTCCTCTCTTACTCATTCTTCAGTGAGCTCCCTCCTCTGTGTAGCTCCCTTTCTCTATAGGTAACTCCAAAACTTGGAGCCTCAGCGCTGACTTTGTAGCTGCCTTCCCCTCTTACCCAGTGGAGGTAAAGGTGTGGACTTGAAGGATATTGCTGGAAGTTTTTTTCCATTCTAATGCATTCCAATTTTCCTGAAGCACTTTTTTTTTATGACAGATTCCTGCTGAAGAACCCACTAAACCACATCTAAGCATTTCTCTTAGGCTTTCAGAGCCCTCCACTTACTCAACTCTATCATGCACCGTTCCTCCCCACTTCCCTTTCCAGGCAAACTGGTGTCTTCTGCCCTCCCACACACCTTCCCCATTCCCCTCACCAGGCATCTGCTCTAACAATCCCCACTCCGGGAATTCCCTTCCTCCTCCTTCTTCTACATCTCAGCTTCTCTTCTTCTGCTCATCCATCTCCAAGCTTTCTAAGCCACGTTGATCTCTCTTCTGAGGCCAGTAGGTGCAAGTGTAACATGACAGTGTTCTCTAGGACGGTGGGTCAGCAAGCCTCCCTCAGCAGTCTCTAAACTCCAGGAGTGTCAGGATTTGTCCCTAATGGCAGGATGAGTCACACAGGAGGTACTGAGAAATTTCTACCAATTTGTTTAATTTTAGTCCAGAAGGTGTCCACAGCTGAGGAGTAGACAAAGATAATTTAACAGAGCTCTTCAGGACTGATTGTGAAATGGAGAGAAATGAGGACAGACTGGGAACTGAAGCAGGGCACCAAATGAAAGGAAAAACTGTTCAGCTAGGCTGATAGGAGTGTGATCTTCATACACCCTCCCGTCTCACATGGCCATCTCCCGGCTTCCATAGCTCAGCAAGCAGCCCAGTGCAAAGAAGCAATGGTGCTGGCAGGCAGTAACCTGGAGGACGCCCAGAGGAAACTGCAGAACTCCCTCCTCCTGGACAAGCAGAAGGCAGACACCATCCAGGAACTACAGCGAGAACTTCAGAAGCTGCAGAAGGAGTCCTTGATGGCTGAGAAGGAACAAACCTCCAACAGGTGCCAGGCTCACCTCCAGAGAGAGGTTCTGTCCCTCTTGAGCAGCTGCCCAGGAGTTGGAGAATAAGGACTTCCCATGGGGTCAGCTCCACAGTCTGCCCACATGGGCACTAAAGTCTGTCCTCCTGTGGCTGTTACTTTGCTTTAGAAAACGGGTGGAGGAGTTGTCATCAGAACTCTCTGAAGCCCTGAGGAAGCTCGAAAATTCAGAGAAGGAAAAGAGGCAGCTTCAGAAGACAGTGGATGAGCAGGATATGAAAATAAATGACATGCTTGATCGTATCAAGCTCATTCAGCACCAGGTATGACGGGCAGGTAGATGGACCATTCAAGCACTTGCTCTGCTTAATAAAACATGGGCCAGGAGCAGTGGCTTATGCCTGTAATCCCACCTCTTTGGGAGACCAAGGCAGGCAGATCACTTGAGCCCAGGGATTCCATACCAGCCTGGGCAATATAGCAAGACTCTGCCTTACCAAAAAAATACAAACGTGATCAGGGCATAATGGTACATGCCTGTAGTCCCAGCTACTTGAAAGGCTGAGGTAGGAGGATCCCTTGAGACTGGGAGAATGAGGCTTCAGTGAGCTATGATTGCACAACTGCACTACAGCCTAGATGAAAGAGTGAGACCCTGTCTCAAAGAAAAAGTCCAGGCATGATGGCTCACACCTTTAATCCTAGCACTTTGGGAGGCCAAGGCGGGTGGATCACCTGAGGTCAGGAATTTGAGACCAGCCTGGCCAACATGGTGAAACCCCGTCTCTACTTAAAAAAACAAACAAACAAACAAACAAAATTAGCCAGATGTGTTGGCATGTGCCTGTAATCGCAGCTACTCTGCAGGTGGAGGCAGGAGAAGCTCTTGAACTTGGGAGGCAGGAGATCGCACCATTGCCCTCCAGCCTGGGCAACAAGAGCGAAACTCCATCCCAGAAAAAAAGAAAAAGATTAAATATATCAGTCGTTACCTGGGAAAACACCACCACCACCAATCCTTGCAAACTAATTGTCCAGAACTGTGTTAGCATGCTAATCCAGCCACTCAGCACCAGCTCCCTTTGCAAGAAGCATCTTCAAGGGTTAATCTTAAAATTAATCAAACAACAATTTGTTCTGTGTAGGATTCAAAGGCTATTTTTATCAGTCAATTTATTTGTTTTTTAAATAGTGCCCAGCAGCAGGAGATATTGTCAGTTTAAAGCCTTTGATCTCTGAATTACTCTTTTGTGTTCTTCTAAGATTTTTTAAACTTTATTCAAAAAAGTTTTTGATGAAGATTTGGAATCTTCCAAATCTTTGGCAAGAATTGGTGAGAAAGTGGAAGAGAAAGCCGATGCTTAGGAATTGGATCAATAAATAAGTTGGCATGTTACTGAACAAAGAAAAATGTTACAGATATTAGAGGAAACATTTTATTTTACATATGCTATATAACTAAGGAATTGTCTTCTTATTCATTTCAGCCATGCCCTGTGTGCAATTGTCTGGCTTTTTACCCCAAATACAATATTGTCTAAGACAGTCTTTCAGCTCAGTCTTTATTTCTTCAGCAAAGGGAGCAAGTCTCCACTCAATGCAAGTTAGAAGATGATCTTCAGGAGGCCACAAAGCTACTGGAGGAGAAACGGGAGCAGTTGAAGAAGAGCAAAGACCATGAGAAGCTGATGGAGGAAGAACTTGAAGCTTTGCGGCAGGAATTTAAAAAGAAAGACAAGACGGTGAGTGGGAGAATCCCAGGAGAGCTGGGTCAGAAATCAGAGCAGGATAAGAACCCAGCTGGGCCTAGAGGGATGCGGAGGCCCTGGACGCTCAGATGTCAAGAAAGACGACAGGGAGCGTGGGGAAGGCCAGCGCCAAGGGGAGCCAGAGGCCTGAGCTCCCACAGGTGGAGATAGAGCTGGGGGAAGGCCTGAGCTCCCACAGGTGGAGACAAAGGTTGGAGAAAGCCTGAGTTCCTGCAGTTGAAGACAGAGCTGGAGGAGAGGGAGGGTGGAGTGGGGCTTTTATAGGTATCTGATATTAACACCTCTTGGCTGTGCTTTATTCTTTAATGAGGGAATAGTTGAAAGAGAATTCCAGAAAGTTGGAGGAAGAAAATGAGAATCTTCGAGCAGAACTACAGTGTTGTTCTACACAACTGGAATCCTCTCTTAACAAATACAACACCAGCCAGCAAGTCATCCAAGACTTGAATAAAGAGGTAAGCACACAGGAACCCCAAGGAGTAAGGAACTTGAACCCTGTGACCCTTGACCTGAAATCTGTACCCACCTCTCCTCCACACAGAAATGCCACTAACTGCTCAGCCAACTGTGGATCTCAGGCCACCTGTAGCTCCCCTTCCCTCCCCGTTGGCACCTGGTTGCTGAGCCAGAGAAATGTTTCTTCCATATGGAGAAGATCTCATCTCATATCTGGTGGAGCCCCCAAGCTATTTGGGCTTTGGCATCAAGTCTTCCAATATTACATTTTAGACCAGAGTTGAGTGAATCCATTTGGGGGAACAATTTGCTAGACAACACTTCCAAAACTTGTCACAAAGCACAAAAAGGGGAAGAAAAGGGGGACAGTTATTTTTCATTACACAAGTAAAAATGACAGAAAGGAGTAAATAGCATCTGACATATGCTAGGCAATACGCTTGAATTCAGTCATTATTTATTTATTGTCCACTTAAGCTCTTTATATGGCTTCCACCTACTTTACTGCCAACAAGAGAGATGAGGAAAGAAAGATGGAGGGCTGGCCAGGCACAGTGGCTCATGCCTGTAATCCCAGCGCTTTGGGAGGTCAAGGCAGGTGGATCACAAGGTCAGGAAATCGAGACCATCCTGGCTAACATGGTGAAACCCTGTCTCTACTAAAAATACAAAAAATTAGCTGGGCTTGGGGGTGCACGCTTGTAGTCCCAACTACTTGGGAGGCTGAGGCAGAATTGCTTGAACCTGGGAGGTAGACATTGCAGTGAGCCGAGATCACGCCATTGCACTCCAGCCCGGTGACAGAGCGAGACTCCATCTCAAAAAAAAAAAAAAAAAAAAAAAAAGATGGAGGGTCAAAGTCACTCACCAGCAAGTGATGGGATGAACCACTATTTGAACCGGAATTATCCAGCTCTAACGCCTATCCCCTTTCTCCTTCATCATAAGCAGCCATACTTTCTCCAGCTAAATCCATTCCATCTTTCTGGGCATGAGAAAAATATAACACCTTGGTAGATGGTCTCTCGGGCTAAAAATGAAAGGCCAAGCAGCCTTTATTCCTTCATAATATAAAAATGAATCTTAAAATAGTTGACTTTTCTAAGTATGAAATTAGCACTGCCCAGTAGAACTTGCTGCCTTTCTGTGATGATGGAAAAGTTGTATGTCTGAGTTGCCAGTGCTAGCCTTTAGCCACATGTGGCCATTGAGTGACTAGAATATGGCCTAGTATAACTGAGGAACTGAATTTGTAATGGTAATTAATGTTAATTATTGTTACATTTATTTAAATGTAAATAGCCTCATGTGGCTAGTAGCTACTATATTATACAGCACAGGCCTGAGGCACTGATGTTCTTGCAGTTGTCCTCCAGAGATAATAATCTCTCCTTGAGTGTGATCCAGAGTTGAAGTCTGAGTCACTCAGATCCCTAAGGAACCTCCATGAACATATGTGATACTCAGATTCCTACGTGTTTAGTATGGACATATTGTCGTATTTGCCAAAAGAAAGATAACCAAGTAAATGTGAAAGTAAAAGCACTAATTTCAGAATACCTTTAATGAGAATCAGGAAGCTGATTTGTGTGTGTGTATAAGCATGTTCAGCTTTTAAAAAGCATACCCTGGCCAGGCATGGTGGCTGACACCTGTAATCCCAGCACTTTGGGAGGCCAAGGTGGGCAGATCATGAGGTCAGGAGTTCAAGACTAGCCTGGCCAGCATGGTGAAACCCCACCTCTACTAAAAATACAAAAGTAAGCTGGGCTTGGTGGCGGATGCCTGTAATCCCAGCTATTCAGGAGGCTGAGGCAGGAAAATCACTTGAACTCAGGAGGCAGAGGTTGCAGTGAGCTGAGATCATGCCATTGCACTCCAGCCTAGGTGACAGAGCAAGACTCCATCTCAAAAAAAAAGCATACCCCACATATGGAAAACTTAATTAATTGAAACAGCCACTAGAAAGAAGCTTTGGTTTTTTTTTCTAGAACGAACTTCATTTCATTAATATTCCATTTTTAAATTTTAAATTTTTCCGTCTGAAGCCAAGGCAATATATCTTGAGGTCCTTTCCATCTCTTTGTTTCAAGAATATTTCCACAGTATTTTATGAATTAATTACTGTCAATAATAGGAAAGTTCATTTATTTTTTACATATTCATTCTGTATTTGAACATCTTATTGAACTCACTTATAAGTTGTAATTGTTTTTTAGTTACTTCTCATGGATTTTTTAAGTAGATGATTATATTATTTGCAAGCAACAACAGTTTTCTAATATTTCCTTGCAATAGTTAAATTTATATAATTTTTCTTGCCTATTGAATTGGACAGTACCTACAGTTTGATGTTCAACAGCAGCAGTATTAGCAGGCATTGTTTTCTGGCATTTAACTTAAAGGAATGCCTCTGTTTTAGTATGATGTTCCCTGTAGCCTTCTTGTTGCTGTCCTTTAGCAGGCTTTTTAAATTCCACATTACTAAGAGTTTTATTAATATGAATGTTGAATTTTATCAAATGCTTTAAAAAAGATAAAAGATGATTCTATCATCCTTATCTTTAACCCATTTCCCATGTAGAAAAAAAAAAAAGTACAGCTCACTGCCAGTGCAGTATTCTTGGGGCAAATGGAAAATGAATTAAATAATGTGGTGAATAAAACAGATGAAGTAATTGATCCCAATTTTGGCCTACTCTTACATTCCTAGTATGAGTCTTGATTGTGCATCATGTCTCAGTCTTTTAATATAACTAGCTCAGCACAGTCTAAGAAGTGAAATAAGGTCAGTATGATTGGAATGCATTGATCAAGGGAGACATTGGTATAGAATGAGATTAGAAAGGAAACAGGGACAGACATTATGGCCGCTGTTAAGAAATTTGGGGTTTTATTCTAAAAGCATCAGAAAGCCATTGATGGATTTCCTCAAAGGGACAGGGGAGATGATTTGATCTAAGTTTTCATAACATAACTTTGACTACTCTGTGGAAATGGATTGGAGGGAGTGATAAGTGTGGAAGTGAGGAGACCATTTAGAAAGTTATTGCTGTCCAGGCTAGAGGGGTATCAGGGAAGAAGGAAGGGAGCAAATTTAGGATGTGTTTTGGAGGTCTAGCTAGAATTACCCCAGTGTAGCTGATGGAATGAATGTGAGAGAAAGTGAGGAATCAAAGATGACTTCATGAAATTCACCTATAAAACCATCTAGACCTAATACCATTGACAGCAGAGAGAATAGGTCTTTTACTAGAACTTCGACTAGAATGTCTTGATTCTGTACTTTACATGTCTATATGTAGATTTTTAGAATCTTTCTCCAAGCTAAACCACTCATGTTAACAAAAATTTTTTTTTAATCTTCTATTTTAGCTTCTGGCTTCACCGTGATTTTTTTTCCACTATCCTCTGTTTTAGTGTCTCACCTCTATAGTGACATTTCTCAGTTCAGCCATCACTTATCAAGCACTGATAGTAAATTATAGTTTCTCCAATGATTCCTCTAGTTTACTGGGCATACCCTGCTGACTCCATGTTTTTCAGAAGTCCCCAGAAAAGATGTACTTCTGTTTTCAGAAGACCAAATTATTTCATCTTTAGGAATAGTTTCACTACCAGGACATGTAAAATATAGTGTCACAAGTCCAGTCTACCACTTTTCATCTTACTAATTCCCAGGGCCAAAGGTACTCAAAATTTTATCTGAAAAAGTAATAAACTTGAAGCACTGAGCAGTTATTGGAGATAAAACAAGAAAAATCCAAAAGAGTGTGTTTCTGTGTGCATGGCCACTTTCAGATGCAGGTGTGCTAGAATACCAAAGAGTACAAGTCAGGCATATGAATTTCTGAGGTCCCCTTTGGCTTCCAGACTCAGAAGCAGATATCTGTCCTGTACTTAAAGTATAGAAGAAGGCTAGTTGCTCTGTGTGTCTATGACAATAACTCACAGTTGTACAGTAAAACAAAGCCCTTTTTACATGTATCATCTCATTTGATCATCATAAAAATTCCATGAAACAGTTAAAATGATTCCAATTCGTGGAAGCAGAAAGTAAGGCCAGAGAAATAAGTACATGATAGAACCTGGACCTCAACCCAGATCTTTCTGACTCCAGATCTCAACTTCCTTTTCACTATACCATGAATACTCATTACCAAGGTGAAAACAGACTTCAGCTTTTAAACATGCTTCTACCAGAACTACATGTTTCTTAACATGTTGATCAGTTGATCCCTAACTCCAAAAAATGCAATATTTCACGCAGACAGAATAAAACCATTTTTGAGCATTTACTGAGCCTCTATCACGTCCCACACTCTGAGTTACAGCAATGGGGAAACAGCAGGAAGCAAAACACACACACAATCGTGCTTTCATGGCACATCAAGTCTAGTAAATCACATCACGAACTAAGTGAGGCATCAAACATGAAGGAAACGTTGTTATCATGTCCACTAACCCCGAACTGGATTCGGATCTTTATCAAAGGCTGCAGAGTATGTGAGAGACTTTCTGTGTACTTGACATATCATGCCCTCCCAGCACTGCTGGTTCTCCTGTTATTTGAGGGAAATGCAAACTAGAAAGGGAAATATGGCTAGGGGTGCAAAAGAGCCTGGAAAGACAGCTCTACCTTTTACAATGCTGAAGTGAAGATGTGGGTGTTAACACGGACTCTGCAGGTTGTTGCAGACAGGAGAGAGACTAGCTCTTGCTTATTTCCTGTAGGCACAGAGAATGCCTCTATGACCCTGAACTGCCACCCTGACAGTTCTGCTCTGTCTCCCTAAAGATATCCCTTCAGAAGGAGTCCTTAATGAGCCTGCAGGCCCAGCTGGACAAAGCTCTGCAGAAGGAGAAGCATTATCTCCAGACCACAATCACCAAAGAAGCCTATGACGCGTTATCCCAGAAGTCAGCGGCCTGCCAGGATGACCTGACACTAGCCCTTGAGAAGGTGAGGCCACACCCTTTAGTCTCCAGGGCTGTTTTCAGGTAGCTGGAGAGGCACAGGAGCCAATTTCCTACCTACTGACTGTCGTTGGGGCCATCTCAAACCCTTGCGTGGGCTGGGATGTCTGTCCAGAGAAGGTCTGCTTCCTCTTTGTGAGGTTTGGAGCGGGGTGAAGGGCAGAGGAAAAGGACAAAGATCAAGGCCAAATCTAGCAAGCTTTTCTGCCCATGAGTGACTCAGGTGCAAAGTTTTCCCAAAGTCTGGATTGTCAGGGAAATTCATGCCCGATTCTGTGCTGATCATGGCTGGCCTGTCAGTTCATGGTATTGGAAGGAGAAGAAATGGAGGGAGTGGGTAGGAAGGAGAAGGTGGGGTAGAGAAAACCAACCACCGTCATTTCCCACCCCTCTCTGGGATACTAGATAAGGTGACCATCTGTGTCACCCAGGGCAGAGAATAGGAAGGGACTAGAACCCTCCTCCATTCAGGACTCAGCAGAAAGGGCCAAAGGCTCTGACAGCCATCCATCCCCTTTGTCTTTCCCGGAAGCTCAATCATGTGACCTCGGAGACAAAGAGCCTGCAGCGAAGCTTGACACAGACCCAAGAGAAGAAAGCCCAGCTGGAGGAGGAAATCGTTGCTTATGAGGAAAGGATGAAAAAACTCAATATAGAATTAAAGAAATTGCAGGGCTTCCACCAGGAAAGTGAGCTAGAGGTGAGGAGCAGCCAGGGGCTTGGCCTGCCCTCCTGGTAGGGGTCCACAAGGTCACCTCTTGCATCCAGAATTATTTAGTACTAAGCCATTTCCTTGGGCTGATAGGTTCCCTCCATTCTCTTGGCTCCCTGAACTTCAGACAGAGGCGGCAAAGATCGGAGCATGGGTGCCCTCTGCTGGCCGCTGGGAAGAAAATACCCACAACATGTCTCTCAAGGCCCAGAAAGTACCCTCTGGCCTCGTTGTGGGTCCTGGGGACAGGGAGGCTGGCTGGGGTCCCCCTCCTCACTTGGCTCTCCCGAGCAGGTGCACGCCTTCGACAAGAAGCTAGAGGAGATGAGCTGCCAGGTGCTTCAGTGGCAGAAGCAACACCAGAATGACCTCAAGATGCTGGCAGCCAAAGAGGAGCAGCTCAGGGAGTTCCAGGAGGAGATGGCTGCCCTGAAAGAGAACCTCCTTGCAGATGAAAAGGAGGTGGGCATGCCTCAGCTTCTGAGCGCCTCCTCTCAGCACCTTCAGGCACATCCCATGACCACCCAGATGCCAGACAGACCTTGGTGGGGGTGGGGGAACCTGGGAGCAAAGGAAAGGACACCTCCTCCATATAGTGCAAAGCAAGGGCCACAGCTGCTGGCTCGACGCACCTGTGTTCTTGTGGTGGTGTTGATAGATACTGAGCAGAATGAAGGCCCCATTCTAGAGAAAAGACTGTCAGGTACACCAGCTATCCCTGACCTAGTCCACTGGGTGCCCTACCAGAGTACCTCCTGACACTTTCAGCAGCCCTGGACCCTACAGTAGAATTGGTTCAGTGACCTGGGCATGTCCCAGATCCAGCTCCTTAAGCAGTGAAGTTTATGGCAGGAGGCCTAAGGACATTTGGGTGACCACTGGGCCTTTGCTCAAATTAGAGGCATCTTAGGCCAGGGAGAATGGCTCACGACTGCAATCCCTACACTTTGGGAGGCCAAGGCAGGAGGATCACTTGAGTCCAGGAGTTTGAGACCAGCCTGGGCAATATAGCAAGACCTCATCTCTACAAAACGTTTAAACGTTAGCTGGGCATGGTGGCCTATGCCTGTGGTCCCAGCTACTCAGCAGGCTGAGGTGGGAGGATAGCTTGAGCCAGGGGGAGGTTAGGCTGCTGTGAGCTGTGATCACGCCACTGCACTCCAGCCTGAATGACAGAGCAAGACTGTCAAAAAAAAAAAAAAGATATATCTTCCTCCAGATGTTTTTCTTCCATCTGTTAGAAAATTGGCTTAGCATAAGGACAAGTCACTTTAATGCCTTCAGACTGAAAACCATGATTATAAGTGTACAAATCTACTGTGTCACTACCACAAATGGTGCCTTCTCAAATGTGTCACCTTTGTGTGACATGCCACCCACATAGCCAGAGGACGCCCTGGGTGGCAGTTCCAACTCTGGCCTCAGGTTGGATAGCAGGGTCAAGTTTTGTTTTCCGAGGAAGACAGAAGAGGCCTGACTCGGAAGGACGGGTGACAGGCCTGTGCTCCCACCCCTGACTGTCTCATTTTCTTCTTGTACCCAAGCCCTGCTGCTTGCCCCAGCGGTGTGTGCCCAAAGACACCTGTAGGCTCCACAGAGAGAATGATCAGATTATGACCAACCTGGAGCAATGGGCGAAACAGCAGAAGTGAGTACGGAACGAAAAAGGAAGGCAGAGTCTTGGACTGAGCTGAGGCCTGGACTGAGCTCAGGAGCCACACGGGTGCCAAAGCTTAGTCACACACACCCCTGCACTCCTGGAAAACAGATCCAGTCTCAGCCCACCAAGGGATGGGAATAAGATGGAGAGGAGGGCTCACCCCTTCAGGGAGGTCTGGAAAGCCCTGCTGACCAGGAAACAGCAGCGGCAAGAAGGCAGGAGTGCCTTGCTGAGGTTCAGATGTCCTCTTCCCGTCCTGGGATCCACCTTCACTGCCTGGCCCCCTTGAACTCATTCCCTTGAACTCACCTGGCAGTCACAGGGATTTTGCATAGGAGTTGAGTTCAGAAAATCTTCTGAATTGCCAGGTGCTAGGAAGGCCCCAGCTCTGGGCGCAGGGTGATATGAGGGGGGGCCTGGGATGCTGCAGCAGCAGTCTTGCTGAGAACACCAGCGTCCCATTCAGCCAGCTGTACCCTTACTCACAGGAGGCTGGGGGCTGGCCGCTCTTTTCTCCTGTGATCTTATTACAGGGTCGCCAATGAGAAACTAGGAAACAAGCTCCGAGAGCAGGTGAAATGCATCGCCAAGCTGACTGGTGAAAAGGAGTAAGTCATCCTACACCACCCTGGCTGCTTCCTGGAGCTGATGAGAAGGGTCAGCAGGGAGCCAGGGCTAGCTCTAGCCCTTGAGAGGGTGATCAGCCCAGGAAAGGCCTGGGTGCTCTGGAAAGAACCCAGACCTGAATCTGCATCTGTGTGACCTAGGGCACATCACTGAACCTCTCAGGGCCTTAGTTCCCTCACCAAAAATACAAAGGGGGTTTAGTCATCTTTTTGCTCCTTCCTGCTCTCATGGTTCTCAGAGGTCAGGGTGCTAAGCAGGGAAGGGGCACTGAAAGGCAGACTGGATTAGTTAGGGCAAGGGCTGAGTTGCTGTAACACAGATCCCAAGTGAAGTAACAAATAAGGAACGTCTCTTCATGAAATCATCAGGCGAGCAGGCCAGGTTGAAGGAGCCCTTCTGTTCCACCTGCTCATCTGGGGGATTGTGGTCTTGCTTCTCCTCATGGCCAAAGCTGGGTCCACTAAGAGGGAGGTATGGGAGGAGTGTTACCAGCTTGAGAATGAAGGTGAAGGTATGAAGGTCTAAAACAGATTTTGGAGGTAGCAAAGTAATAAGTAACAAGCCCTAGGACAGTGCTTCCCAACCTTTTCTCAGGGAACACTTAGAAAGCGACCATACCTTACATATTCACCATGGATACTATGCAGCCATCAAAAAGAATGAAATCGGCCACACGGTGGCTCACGCCTATAATCCCAGCACTTTGGTAGGCTGAGGCAGTGGATCACCTGAGGTCAGGATTTCGAGACCAGCCTGGCCAACATGGCAAAACCTTGTCTCTACTAAAAAAATACAAAAATTAGATAGGGGTTGTGGTGCACGCCTATAGTCCCAGCTACTTGGGAGGCTGAGGTGGGAGAATCACTTGAACCTGGGAAGCATAGGTTGCAGTGAGCCAAGATTGCCCATTGCACTCCAGCCTGGGTAGCAGAGGGAGAGTCAGTCTAAAAAAAAAAAAAAAAAAAAAAGAATGAAATCATGTTTACTGTGGGAACATGGATGGAACTAGAGGCTATTATCCTTAGCAAACTGACATAGGAATAGAAAACCAAGTACCACATGTTCTCACTTACAAGTGGGAGCTAAATGATGAAAACTTATGAACACAAAGAATGAAATAACACACACTGGGGCCTATCTGAGAGTGGAAGGTGGGAAGAGGGAGAGGATCCGAAAAGATAACTATTGAGTACTGGGCTTAATTCCTGGGTGATAAAATAATCTGTAAACTCCTGTAACATGAGTTTACCAATGTAACAAAACTTCACCTGTACCCTTGAACCTAAAATAAAAGTGAAAAAGAAAATGACCACAGTTTAGGATCATTTGAGGCCAAGAGTTTAAGACTAGCCTGGCATCATAGCAAGACTTCACCTCTACAAAACAATTTTAAATTAGCCTAGCCAGAAATCAAAACCCAATGAGGCATCAACTCACACCAGTTAGAATAGTGATCATTAAAAAGTCAGGAGATAACAGATGCTGGAAAGGATGTGGAGAAATAGGAACACTTTTACACTGTTGATAGGAGTGTAAATTAGTTCAACCATTGTGGAAGACAGTGTGGCAATTCCTCAAGGATCTAGAACTAGAAATACCATTTGACCCAGCAATCCCATTACGGGGTATATACCCAAAGGATTATAAATTATTCTATCATAAAGACACATGTACATGTGTTTATTGTGGCACTTCACAATAGCAAAGAGTTGGAACCAACCCAAATGCCCATCAGTGATAGACTTGATAAAGAAAATGTGACACATACACACCATGGGCTACTACACAGCCATAAAAAAAAAAAAAAGAGTTCGCATCCTTTGCAGGGACATCATCCGCAGCAAACTTAACACATGAACAGAAAACCAAACACTGCATCTTCTCACTCATAAGTGGGAGTTGAACAAAGAGAACACATGGACACAGGGAGGGGAACGTCACATACCAGGGCCTGTTAGGGGGTGGGGAGGTAGGGGAGGGATAGCATTAGGAGACATCCCTAATATAGATGATGGGTGATTGATGCAGCAAACCACCATGGCATGTGTGTACCTATGTAACCTGCACGTTCTGCACATGTACCCCAGAACTTAAAGTATAGTAAATTTTTTTAAAATTAGTCTCGCCTGACACGGTGGTGCACACTTATGGTCCCAGCTAATCAGGAGGCCGAGCCGAGAGGACTGCTTGAGCCCAACAGGTTGAGGCTGTAGTGACCTATGTTCACACCACTGTATTCTGGCCTGGTACTGAGACCCTGTCTCTAAAAATGAAGGATAAAAGTAACCACATTTGTTTGGCATATTTGTGACAAAGCTGACCAAGCAGTGGCTGTCCCAGACCCTGCCCCAACGGCTGCAGGCATCTCCGCACACCTGGAACCCATTTGTGGCACCCCAGGTGGAAAGCCCTAGTCTAGGCTTTGACCTTAGGTACACAGCTGAGTTGAAGAGAAGGATGAGACCCACCAAGGAATTGAGAAGCCAGGACTTGGATGAGCTGTACGGGGTATTAAACGCTTTGGGGAGGCTGACAGGAGGGACCAGAGAGCCAGGGAAGGAGGGCACTGCTGGGACTCCCTCACCAGACCCAGCGGCACAGGGAGTGAGGGGCCACCAGAAGGGGAATAGACATCCTCTTAGATATGCCTCATAGAGCATATGCATCCTCATAGAGCATATGCCCAGGGAAGAGGTTGAAGATGAATTCTCTACTTGGCTTCCTCTAGAAAAAACCGTGAAACCTTTTACTAGGGTATAACTAAAAGAAACGTGGTCAGACTCTAATGGTAACATATAACTTCAGTCCTTCTCTTCTATTGTGCCAAGTCCAGGAAGTTCTGTTTCACAGAGAACTCACTCTTGAGTTTTCTTGATCTTATCTGATAGAAAATCATCTTTTAATGATAATATTAGCTCAACTAATACATATCGTTTGCTATGTGTGAGGTACTAAGTGCTTTACACATACAAACTCATTCCATCTTCGTAAGACCTCCTGTGCTCAGTATACTCATGATCCCCATTTATGGATGAGGAAAGAGAGGGCCTGGGAAACTAAGTAACTTGTCCCTGGTCTCACAGCTAGTAAGTGGCAGAGTCACAATTCCAATGTGAGAAGTCTGGAGCTCACTCTCACCTCCTGCCCTCATCAGTTTGGAGACACACAACAGTGGTAATAAAAGCTGCCATTTATTGAGCCACAGGGAATGCACTAAATTATCTTTCCCCTTACCTACATGGCAGTCTCCATTTCCTCATCTGTAATAATGGGGATTAAGTAATTTGCCCAAGTTATTGACAGAGCTGGGATCTCCTTTGCTCCCGAATCTTCAGCAAAGGGAGGCAGAGAGAATGCGGGCTTTGGCACTGGTGCTGGGTGAGAGCGTTTCTGAGGTAGAGCCATGAGAACCTGAGGACACATGGTCACAGTTGTCCCTAACAGCCTTCTGGCTCTTCAAGTTAAATTTCTATCACTTATCAAACCAGATCCTCATATGAACCCCATCAGTCAGGCCAGGCCTGACTGTCCTCGTCTGACAGATAAGAAAACAAACCCAGAGCCGACAGAGTCAGGCAGGAGTACCAGCTCCTGGTCCACTCAGACCCCAGGCCTGCGCTTCTTTCACAGGACTCACGTAGGCCTCCATTTCTACAGAGCATGTGTAAGAGCACAGCTCTGAATAGACCTGGGTATCTGTGCTGTCTTCCCTGTGACACCTTTATTTGTCCTTTCTAGCAGGGAACCAAGCAGAGCCAGCAGCCCCAACACCCACCCGTCCTTCCTCTCCTTCCCACAGCCACCTCCACAATGTAATGGTCCACCTACAGCAGGAAAACAAGAAGCTGAAGAACGAGATAGAAGAGAAGACGAAAGCTGAGAACACGAGGCTCTGCACCAAAGCCCTAAGCCCGAGCAGAACGGAGTCCACACCGAGGGGGAAGGTGTGCGGCACCTTGGGCTGGAAGGGGTTGTCCCAGGACATGGGTCAAAGAATGGACCTCAGCAAGTACATTAGGATGCCCCACTGCCCAGGTATGTCTGCCATTTGTCAAAAATAAATGTGATTTTTTTCTTTAAATTGCTGGATGGAGAATTCAAGTAGGAAGAAGAAAATAGGTCTTTTGTGACCTCAAGTCATTTTCTTAGCTACTTGGGACCAAAGATGGTTGTTTTGATGTCTGTAGAGGGAGGAGGCAAATTAAGACCCCTTCTGATCTAAGATCATCTGATTATACCCAAGTCCCTCACATCTCAGACCTGTCCCCCGCCGACCCAGACCCATCTTGGGGAACCGGTAGAAGAGGCATCTCCCTTCTGTGTCTGGAAACCCCGTAAGAGCACCCCAGCTACCTACTCAGTGTGAGTCCACAGCCACCTTTCCTGCTACCCATAAACTCCATGTTATCCCAGAGGCAAGAAGTCACCCTGCAGCTGAGCTGCGTGGCCGTGCAGCCCGTCCTCAAGGAATCACCTCATTAATTTCTCCTCAAATCACAACTCTCATTTCCTCCCTGTTCCCTCAGGTTCCTCGTATTGCTAGAATCCGTGTCTAGCCCTGAGCCACATTTCCACGCGTGTTTCTTCAGAGGATAGTGAGTTCCCAGCCCTCTCTCTTGACCTGGATCAGCTCTTACAGGAATATATCAAGGTTCCAGCTATGTTGTAAGATGCTAACATTTTGTTGAGTTTAGGCTGCTTCCTGCAATGGAGTGAGCTTTAGAACCTTACTACCATCTCCAGGCCCAAACTCTGAAATAAAGACATGAGCATGAGCACAGCAGTTGTGGTGAGCTCTTGGCGTCTTGCAGATCTTTCTGCCCTGCAAGCCCCAGCAACGTGTTCTTTCTGTTTTCTCTGGATTCTAAGAGGTATTGGTCTCTTCCATATACAGGGAAGCCATAATCCCCAATGCAAACTTCTGGATTTGTTTTTAAACCAACAAAAGTGATAAGTAGCTCCTTTTCTTTATTTCCATCACTATCTGAAACTTAAAAAGAGAAAGTCTAAAATGTCCAAAAAGGCAGTAATCCTGAGACCCAAAAGAAAGGAAGAGCAGGCCAGGCGTGGTGGCTCACGCCAGTAATCCTACTTTGGGAGGCCGAGGTGGGCAGATCACCTGAGGTTGGGAGTTTGAAACCAGCCTGACCAACATGGAGAAACACCATCTCTACTGAAAATACCAAAAAATTACCCTGGCATGGTGGTACACATCTGTAATCCCAGCTACTCGGGAGGCTGAGGCAGCAGAATCACTTGAACTTGGGAGGCAGAGGTTGTGGTGAGGCAAGATCGTGCTATTGCACTGCAACCTGGGCAGCAAGAGCAAAACTCTGTCTCAAAAAAAAAAAAAAAAAAAAGAAAGAAAGAAAAGAAAAGAAAGGAAGAGCAATAAGGGCTTGTATTTTCCAAACGGGGGAGCAAGAGCACACCACCTGCTCCCCCGGTCTCCACATTCCCTTCCTCCTTCTAACAACTTTATTTGCCTCCCCAGCCACCTTAATGCAAGTGAAATTCCATTATGCCAAACTCCAAAGACAGCTAAACTACTTTATTCTGGTAGGATTTTGTTAAACTGAGTACATGTCTAGCATTTATATTTCTAGTCTGTAGGAAATGGAGAGAACTCACTACTAAGGTAATATTAATATAAGAGAAAGAAATGAAAGATCTTACACTTCTGAGGGAGCAGTAAAAGTGAAGGAAGAAACCCACTGGTTAGCAATGATTCTTAAATATTCTTCCTGGGCCTAATAAAGGCCTAGAAAATTCACTGCTAATAGCAACACTGACATGTTACATAGAATGCACCAGACAGAACTTGGGAAGGGCAGTTCCAGAAACGCAGTGTGAGCTAGGAGTGACGGGCATCTCTGGTAGTTTCTGTTATGATCGTTGTTGTCTGTCTAAGCTCTGTGATCTATGTTCCCCCATGTAGTTTAGAATATGGGTTTATTTTCTAGAGAAAACAAAGACTAAAAATTATAGTACGAATCTAGCCTGTGGCTTCTTTTATTCAAACAAAAGTTCAATGCCATTAAAATCTCCAGGCTAGTCTACCAAAAAGGCATCTTATCTCTATAATTTACAAAAATGTTTCATATGTGTTGGCCAAAATGACAATATCTGGTTTCTTTGAAGGTTGTACATTTTTCCAGAGTTACCTTTCACTTCCTGTGGAGTGATGACACCAGAGCAAAGCAGGTAGTCAGTTATGGAGAGCTAATTGGTAGCAGAGCCAGAAAAACATCGACATATTACCCAGCCATCTGACTTTGACAGCCCAGACAGACAGAAGGCCTGGCTAAATACAGGGATGGACTTAGAGAAGGGCAGTTTCTCTTAAAACAGGAGGGAAGGCAGGAAAACTGAGTATTGCCTGCCTATAATTTGTTAAGAAATAATCAAAGAATTGAGTTCCTAAAAAGTAGTTTGAACAGCTGATATTAAAAAGAAATGGTTACAACAATACTCTTTTATGATTTTTTTTTAAAAAGCACTCAACAAATGAGGATTAGAAGGAAACTACCTCAACAAAAGAAAACCACATATGAAAAACCCAGAACAAACATCATACTCAGTGATGCAAGACTAAAAGCTTTTCCTCTGAGATCAGAAGTAAGGCAAGAACATCTACTTTGCTGCTTCTATTCAGCATTGAACTGAAAGTTCAAGCCAGAGCAATTAGGCAAGAAAAAGAAAGAAAAAGGATTCAAATTGGAAAGGAAGAAGTAAAATTATGTCTGTTCACAGATCTTATATGTAAAAAACCGTAAAGACTCCACAAGTCAAAACACAAAAATGAGTTGCAGTTTTATATTCCAACAATTAATAATCTGAAAGGAAATTATAAAAATAATTTCAGCCAGGTGTAGTAGCTCACACCTGTAATCCCAGCAGTTTGGGAGACTGAGGCAGGCGGATCACGAGGTCAGGAGTTCAAGACCAGCCTGGGCAACATAGTGAAACCCCATCTCTACTAAAAATATAAACATTAGCCAGGCATGGTGGCACATGCCTGTAGTCCCAGCTACTGGGGAGACTGTGGCAGGAGAATCACTTGAACCTGGGAGTTCGAGTTTGCAGTGAGTCAAGATCGCGCCACTGCACTCCAGCTTGGGCAACAGAGTAAGACTTTGTCTCAAAATAATAATAATAATTTCATTTCATTTAAAATAGCATCAAAAATAACCAAATATCTGGGAATTAACCAAGGCAGTAAAAGACTTGTACGATGAAAACTGTGAAACATTACTGAGAAAAATTAAAGGAGATATAAACAGAAACACATCCCATGTTCATGGATTGAAAGACTTAATATTAAGACATCAGTACACACAAAGTGATCTACAGATTCAGTGTAATCTGTCAAAATCCCAATTATGTTTTTTTGTTTTTTTGTTGCAGAAATAAGAAAACGCAACCAAACCACATGGCATCTTAAGGGATCCCAATAACCAAAACAATCTGAAAAAAGAAGAACAAAGCTGAAGAACTTACTGATTTCAAAACTTACTACAAACCTACAGTAATCAAAATACTGTGGTGCTGCCATAGAAACCAAAAAACAGACATACAAACCAATGGAATAGAATAGAAAGAATCCCAGAAATAAACCCTCACATATATGGTCAAATAATTTTGACAAGGATGCTATCCTTGGGGAAAGGATAGTTTTTGTTTTTCTTTTTGTTCTCCAACAAATGATGTTGGGAAAACTTGGTATTTGCATGCAAAAGAATAAAGCCATGCCCTTACCTAATACCATATATAAAATTTAACTCAAAATGGATCAAAGACCTAAATGTAACCACTAAAACTACAAAACTCATAGAAGACCTAGAACAAACCCTTCATGACATTGGATTTGGCAGTGATTTCCTGGGTAAAACACCAAAGGCACAGGCACCAAAAGAAATAACAGACAAATTAGACTTCATGAACATTTTAAAATTTTGTGCATCAAAAGCAGTATCATCAGAGTAAAAAGGCAACCCACAAGAGAAAATATTTCCATCATATCTGTGATGTTAACATCCAGAATAGATAGCGAACTCCTAAAACTCAAGAAAACAACTCGGTTCTAAAATTGGCAGAGCATATGCTGAAGAATGAAACTGGACCCCTATCTTTCACCATATACAAAAATTAACTCCAGATGGATTAAAGATTTAAATGCAAGACTCAAACTATAGAAATCATTCTTGACATCAGCCCTGGCAAAGAATTTTTGGTTAACTCATCAAAAACAATTGGGCAAGAGGGACCTAATAAACTAAAGAGCTTCTACACAGCAAAAGTAACTGTCATCAGAGTAAACATACAACATACAATGGGAGAAAATAGTCACAAACTATGCAGCTGGCAAAGGCCTAATATCCAGAATCTATAAGGAACTTAAGCAAAATATATACAAGCAGCCAACAAGCATATGAAAAAATGCTCATCATCACTAACCATCAGAGAAATGCAAATCAAAACCACAATCAAATACTATCTCACACCAGTCAGAATGGCTATTACTAAAAAGTCAAAAAATAGCAGATGCTGGCAAGGCTGGCGAAAAAAGGCAAAATTACTGGTTGTGAGAATGTAAGTTAGTTCAGCCACAGTGAAAAAGTGTTTGAAGTTTTCTCAATTAACTTAAAACACGGATGCAGCTGGAGGCCATAATCCTAAACCAATTCATGCAGGAACAGAAAATCAAATACCACCTCTTCTCACTTACAAGTGGGAGCTAAACATTGAGCACACAGGAGCATAAATATAAGAACAGTAAATACTGTGGACTATTGGACAAGGGGAGTAGAGAAAAGGAAATGGGTTGAAAAAATACCTGTTGGATAGTGTGCTCACTAGCTGGCTGATGGGCTCCATACCATAACTGTTGGCCAGGCACGGTGGCTCATGCCTGTAATCCCAGCACTTTAGGATGTCGAGGTGGGCAGATCACAAGGTCAGGAGATCGAGATCATCCTGGCCAACGTGGTGAGACCCCGTCTCTACTAAAAATACAAAAAATTAGCTGGGCATGGTGGCGCGTGCCTGTAGTCCCAGCTACTTGGGAGGCTGAGGCAAGAGAATCACTTGAACCCGGGAGGCAGAGGTTGCAGTGAGCCAGATGTCACCACTGTACTCCAGCCTGGGTGACAGATTAAGACTCCATCTTAAAAAAAAAAAAAAAGCAATAATAATAACTGTTAACCGGAACCTCAATCTGTTTCCTACTCTGTTGCCTGATTGTAAATAGGTCACACATCAGCCATCTTCTCCTAGTTTTCCAACCTAGGGCTAAGTTTAGAAGGCTTCCTAGGCAAACTGCTGGCAGCCCTGTCTCCACTATGGAGCCCTGAAAAGCCATTTCCACCTGCATTAAATTAGAAGGTTGGGTTGGACCCAAGGGGGCTAGAAATAAGGAGAATGCAGGCAGAGGTGGTAGCTGGTGCTGGCTGGCAAAGCTAGGCCTCCAAGCTTACCCACAAGATTGACTTACATTTTAACATTTATTGAGTTATGGAAATGCAAATCCCAGGAACACAGGTAGAAAAGGATCAGAACTAACAGCACAGCAGGCACACACTACAGGGCTGATGCTGGCACTGGCCTAGCACCAAGGTGCTTCTGAGCCCCAATCCTGCCTGTGACTCAACCCCAACACAGAACCTGCCAACCAGCACACCTGGCAGAAGCCTGGCCTAGAGGAATCACAAGATACAGACAGATCATGGTTGGTGCAAAGGACCAAACACCCAAAAAGCCACCTCAGCACTTAAGAGACTGCTTAAAAATAGAAAACACTGTGGATGCTGGTATAAGAGTCACCTTTTACGTGAAAATCAATAAGCAACGTTTTACAGTTTTTCGGTCAATGCACAGCTCTTACCCTCTGCCATCCTGAGCAATCACATGGACCTCTTTCAAGCGGCCAAACCCTCCCAGGGAAGGCTGAGGCAGACTCCTGCTCACCTCCCTCCCACCACCTGGCCATCGAGGCAGCTCTGCCATTGCCCCACAACCTCAGGAGCAGCTGGGCACCCTCAGAGCTCAGCCTGCCCTGTATAGAAATAAGGACAGAGTTTAAGGATGATTCATGCAAGGAAGTCAGGGCAAGCTTCTGCAGCCCCTTCTTTATTATGTAATTTAAGGGGGCGAAGAAAGCAGTCAGAAATGCAATCATGTTTTACAAATAATAAATTTATTTCCAAATCCTGAATTATAACCAAATTACAATTCCCTTTAGGTCTTTTTTGCTGCTTTACACAAGGATTAAAAAAGACATAGCCACAGCCAAGTCACACATATGCCAAGTGTCCTGGGCTGGTTTATTTGGATGCGATGGGTCCAGCCACCTCCCACTGCCCAGGCAGCATCTCAGATGCTCTACAGCAGGTATCCCCAAACTACAGCCCGCGGGCCAAATGCGGCCCCCTGAGGCCATTTATCTGCACCCCCCACACACACACTTCGGGAAGGGGCACCTCTTTGATTGGTGGTCAGTGAGAGGAGCACAGTATGTGGCGGCCCTCCAACGGTCTGAGGGACAGTGAGCTGGCCCCCTGTGTAAAAAGTCTGGGGACGCCTGCTCTACAGCCTGGCTCCTGCACAGAAGAACCCCACCTCCTCTGCCACAGAGCCTGGTCCAGCAGGAACTGCCTCAGGCCCATGAAGTGCACAGATAAAAAGTCCTCAGATGAAAGGGCTTTGTCCGTAGCCTCAGGGCTTCTGCTAGAGGGCTCAGGGCCCAATACCTGCTGGCATCCTCTCCAGGGACAGCCTCAGCTCACAGACCAAAGCGGGCTGGCGTGCGGCGAGGGGTCATGGGCTCTCCTTGCTCTTTCCGGCCTGGAGTGTAGATCTTCGTAGACCTGGAGACACAACAGGAGGAATCAGGAAACACCGTGCCCTCTCCCCAGGAGGAAAGGCAGGAGGATGCAGAGCCCCAGGCCTTACTGTCCTAACCTGTGGTGGGGAGCTCTGGGGCCAAGGGATCTCCTCCTCGGCACATTCCCACCCCCCTGCCGTCCCCATGTTCGACTGACAATGTAATCAAGGAAGCTCACTCATTCCAATATGCTTCAGATTGAATTTTAACAACTCCTTCCACAGTCCCTATGTGAGCTACAAAGGCAGCTTTAGCACCACTCCAGCTGTGCCACAAAGAATTTCACCTGCCTTTGTCCCAGTGCCTGGGAGGCAACTCTAAACCCTTGGAATTTCCCAAGTGACTGAAGTGTCTGCTATTCATGGGGGCCCCTCAGCCCTCATTTGAGAGAATAACACTAATGAGGTGACTCTTAGTGAGCCCCTGAGTTTATCCAACAAGATGACTCAAGGCAGGCTGGCCTGTCAGCCACAGGGTTAGCGTTGGGGCTCTCAGCCACGTGCTGTCAGCCTCACCTCTGAAGAGGAGCGGGGGCTGGAGGCTGAGCTCTACCATGTGACAATGATTCAGTCATTCATGCTTAAGTAACAGAACCCTGATGATAAGAACTCTGGACATGGAAGTTCAGGTGAGCTTCCTGGCTGGCAATACCCTGTCATACTGTCATGCATCAATGTGCCACGGGGGGACATGGTCCTGAGGACAAACAAGGCTTTGCCTTTGAGACCCTCGCAGACCTGCCTCTATGCATCTCTCCCTTTGGCTGGTTCTACTTTGTACTTTTTTGCTATAATAAAGCTATAATGGTAAGTACAGCACTCTCTGGAGTTCTGGAAGTCATTCAAGCAAATATTGAAGCTGCAGGAGTCCATAGGGATTGCCAAATTTGTAGCGGGTTGGCTGGAAGTAAGGATGATGTCCACACCTGCAGCTGGTATCTGAAGTGAGGACGGTCTCACAGAGGACTGTGCCTGCAACCTTCAAGTGTGGCCTAACTCCAGGGACCAGCAAAGGCTCAGAAGCCCAAGGAGCTCTTCTCCCCACTGCACTGTGAGTAAAGATGTGAGACCCACCCCCTGCTACTCCAGGCAGCCTCAGGCCCTGAATCTGAGCCGGTAAGTGGAGGTTGCAGGTGTATAGTCACCCCTTTAAAGCTGTCTGGAACTCCTCCCACACATCCATGTGACCACCCAACACACAAGCAACTTCTGTCACCAGTTCACCTTCATGCATGCACCTTCTCATAAATCCTGGCTCTGCATCAGGGCCTGGTCTCTGGCAGCCTCCTGGGATGGGTGCGCCCCAGCTGGGGTCCTACAGCGGGAGCTCACCTGACACTGCCCAGGGGGCTGCGCTTCTCCTGCTCCTGTCGCCGGGCTCGCAGCTGTTCTTCGGCCAGCGCCATCTCCTCCTCCATGGCAGTGGCTTCCTCTTTGGCCCGACGACGGTTCTCCTAGAGAAGAGGGACAGGCCTGGCTCAGCCTACTGGGGACCACTGAGGAAGGCAGCCTCGTTGGCACTCATGTCCCTGCCACAATCCAGGCTCTGCACTCCACATGGCTACCTGCCCTGGTACCAAAGCTGCCTTCTCTTCTGCAGCTGAGGCCTGCTTTTTTCATTGACTCAAGAGACTGGACAAGTCAGTCCTAACCCAGTCATGCCTCATTCCAGGGAGTACTTACATTTCTTTCTTATTTAAAAAATCAAGTTCACAGCTATGCCAGGAAGTATAGAAAAACAGAGATGATGTTACCTGCTGGCTGGAATGAACAGGTAGAAGGTACAGGCAGGCCCAGGGTGGAGTGAATTATGCTATGAAAGGGGAAAGCAAAAAGCCCAGCACCATTTTGCAACCCTAAATAATGGCTCTAGGTGATGGCCATCAACAGACACTAAAACCTCGAAGAGACGGAGGAGCAGTGGAAACCTATCAGGGAAGGGGCAGGCTGCCACCACTGGGGCCTCTCATCCATCCTCCCATAAGCAAAAAGGTGGGGCCACCAGACCTCACATGCCTCCTGACAGCATCTAAGAGGAGGTTCACAGCACCATATGTAGGCATTTCTGCCACACACAGCTGAGATGGGATATAATCAAGCGGTCAGACTCATCACCAGCTTACAGCAAGGGCACGAAACACAGGCACAGGTTAAACACCAAGCAATGAGGCAAATACATCATACGGACTATTCAACAGGACAAATGACCTGGCTGCTCCTATGAATCAATGTCATGAAAAAAAGCGTGAGGCGGAGCCTGTTCTAGAATGAAACAGTTAACACACATAAGCAGTTTCAATGTCTGGATCCTAATTCATCATAAAGCATTACCTTTGTGATAAATGGGGAAATCCGAATGTAGACCAGAGACTTAGGTGACATTAAGTATTCATTTTTTTAAGAGTCATAATGGCACAGAGGTTATATTTAAAAATTTTTAAAGTCCTTTTACTCAGAGACACATACTCAAGTATTTATGGATGAATAATATGATATATGAGATAAGCTTTAAAATATTTCAGAAAAAGAAATGGATGTGTGTGGAGTGGGGGTGGGAATAGTGAAACTGATCAAATGTTGACAATTACAGAGGCATGGCAATGAATTCATGGTAGCCTGTTGTACTGCTTTTCCCACTGTTATGAATATTTGGACTTTCCAGTAATGAGTTTTTTGGTTTTATTTCTAAAGGCTCAGCCTACCAAACAACTGGAATGGGTGGTGGGGAATCAGACAGACCAGCCTGCTGGATCACAGCCTTTATGTTTGGAGAGAGAAGTAAGTGGGCTGGATGATGACGAGTCTTCAATACAAGCTGAGGGAACATCGACCCCACAGGCAAACACAACAGCACCGCCGGGTAGAGGACAGAAGCCTCACCTGCCGTGACTTGCCCGCCTGTTTCACGCTATAGAACATGGGGCCCAGCTCCGCCAGCCACTCCCCGTCCACGGCAGTCACACATTGCATATACTCCTGCGGGCAGAAGGGCAAGGAGGCGAGGGTCACAGGAGGGCCAATGTCCCTCCCAGAGTGGTTCCACAATTAGAAGCCACGTGGGAAGGGCCCAATCCCTGGCCCTGCGAGGCTGAAAAAGGAAAGTAAAAACCCCAGATACTCCCATCCAAATTCCTCCACGCTTAAGAAAATGCCCCCTAGTATCTAACAGAAAAGGCCTAACCCCTCCAAAAATCCTTCAAATGACACCAACAGGGGTTGCTCATCCCAAGCAGCAAGTGGGGAACGATCCTGCCCGCACGGCTGAGGTCACTACAGTCTACGCCTCAACCCTGTGCGGAACTTCCCCAAGTCCCCAGATGAAAACCAGCCTCATATGGCAACGCATGTGGCCTCAAGGTTCCCAGACTAAAAGCTCATGCCAGAAGACAGTGAGGGGTTTCAAGGCCTGGCCCAGACAGGCGGCCCTGCGTTATGCAAGCACCTTGGAAAAGACTCACCTTGGTGGTCATGACCAACTCGTGATACACTATGTAATCAGGGGTGTAGCCCATTCCAAAAAGGGAGCTGGTGGGGTGCAAGTGGCAGGGCATCCCTGTGCGGATGTTCACATACTCCCCAATTCCCTAGGAAGGAGACAGAACAGGCAGTCACGTCAGGAAAACACCACCCCTTTGGGCAGCCACCCCATTCCTTAATGCTGTCTTGATACACCCTTTGGCAGAATCCCAGATCTGCAGAACCACACCAGGAGAAAGGAAGAACTCTGCCCTCATACAGACAGGTGTCAGGCCAGTAGGGGCCCAGGGGCTCCCGGGCTCACCTTGAGCTTGGCTGCTTGGTGGAAGTAGGCAGCACAGATGCACTTCCTGACGATGTCCCAGTCAGTGCCACATGAGGCCAGGCTCATCCGCTGCTGCACCATGATGTCCTTGAGTTGAGCTCGCACCTCCCGGACCTGGGGCAGGGCAAGGAGGCACCAGGAGGGATCCCTGTTTCCCTCCCCACCCTCCCCTCATCCCAGTATCCTGCTCATCTGGGCCACCACCCCTACCTTCCGCATGGCCTTAGCATGGATGAAATGATCGTTACACCAGATGGTGGAGTAATTATTGTTCTTCCACTGCAGGTAGACATTCAGGTAGGTCAAATGATCGCTCTCAGGGACAGCAAACTTCTCCCGGATTTGATCGCTCTCCTCCTCTCTGCCCTAGGAAAGGAAAATGAACACTCACTCTAAGCACAGGGGAGTCCAGGCCCACTGATCACATCCCAGAGGTTCTAACACTACCACCTACCCACACAGAGAACTTCAAACATGTCAACAGGTTATGCTGACAATTTGAGAAAAATAAAAATAATTTTTAAAAAGTCTATTCTAAAACATGAGGGCTCAAGAGCAACCATACTAGAAGATAAAAAATGCTCTTGCAAATTTCCAAAGCATTCCCTGAGAACCACAGCCCTTCCTTTCCCTTACCCTAAACCTGCTTAACCGAGAACAGCAAAATCATTCTTCAGAAACTTTGATTCCGCCCTCTGTTCCATTTCAGTGATACAGAGAGAAGTCATTCCCCTCTCCCAACACTTCCTCGAGCCCTCTGGTAGGAGAGGAGAGCTGGCCGCTGCCCCACCTTGGGCCTGTAGAAGATGGCCGGGACCGAGAGCATGGAGACGATGAGCAGGATCTCGGAGCTGCAGCCCATGTCACAGGACACGATGAGCATCTTGGACAGGGCAGGGTCCAGCGGGAACTCCACCATCAGCCGCCCGGTAGAGGTCAGACCACCTAGGAGAGATGAACAAGCCCGGATATTTGACGGGACAGTGAAGGGAAGAGGCAAGTCAAGCACCAGCACCCAGGAGGCTCCCAGGGCCACCTCACCTGTGTTGTCCAGGGCCCCAAGGATCCAGAGCTGATACATGGAGTTGAGCATGTTGTCCTCCGGGGGTGGGTCCATGAAGTGGAACTGCAGCAGGTCCTGCACCCCGAGGGACTTGAGCAGCAGCACCACGTTGGCCAGGTTGGTCCTCTGGATCTCGGGCACTGTGGTGGTCAGGAGCTCGTTCTTATAGGCGCTCTGGGTGTAGAGCCTGCCAGGGAGAAGACACCATCTTCTCACCACAAGGAAACCCCACAGCAGCCAGTACAGATGAAATCCCACAGGCAGGGAGGAAATGTCTCATTTCTTCTCCCGACCCCCTACTTCAGTGAGCCGCTGACTTCCACCTATTCAAAACTCCAATGTGCCAATTCAGCTCTTCTTCTGGAGCCTCTTACCTGTGTTTCATTTCGGGAACCAATGGGCCTGGGATTAGAATCATGGCTGGGTTTTATTTTCTTGATATATTTCTACATTCACTAACTCTCTAGAGTAAATACATTATTTTTAAAAATAGGAACAAAAAAAGGGGGAGGAGCCAGGCACAGTGGCTCACGCCTATGATGCCAACACTTTGGGAGGCTAAGACAGGAGGATTACTTGAGGCCAGAAGTTCACACTACCAGCCTGGACAACATAGCAAGACCCCATCTCTACAAAAATTGAAAAAATTAGCCAGGTGTGATAGGGTCTGCCTGCAATCTCAGCCACTTGGGAGGCTGAGGTGGGAGGCTCACTTGAGTGCAGGAGGTCACGGCTGCAGTGAGCTGTGATTGCATCATTGCACTCCAGCCTGGGTGACAGAGCAAAACTGTTTCTAATTGGAAAAAAAAAAGGAAACAAAGAAAGAGAACAACAGAAGTGAAAAAGAACCAGTGGCATCCTTTGTCCAGACCTACCCTCTGAAGGGAGATAGGCTGTATTACCTGCATGTGGACCTACATCCATGTAGGTCAGCCTCAGACCTTAGAGCTCCCGGGGAAGCCACTCCTTCCTTCCACTCAGTAGCACAGGATAAAAGGACTAATAAGTAGCAGCCCTGGCAGCGGCCTCCAGCCTTGGGGACCATCTTGCCCGCCCCAGCCTGGGCTCCACACTCAGCAACCCCAGCACTACCCCGGAAAGCAGGCTAGCACACGGCTCCTACCTGAAACACTGACCTGGGCCCGTCCTGCCAGCCCGCCCTGACCGCTGGTTGGCATTGGCCTGGCTAATAGGATAGATCTGCAGAGCGTCCATGCCGATCCTGGGGTTGAAGACCTAGGAGGGGATGGTGAAGTGCCGATGAAGGACAGAGTGAGGGGAAAACAGAGGCAGCCCTGAGACAAAAACAAGCCCTGGCTGCTGCACATGGCAGAGGAAGAGCCAGAAGCACCGGGAGCCATCCTGTGGAGCCAAGAGCCTCAAGGAATGTTCTCGTGAACACCTGAAGACGTCTTTCCCACAAACACCAGCTCTGTGAACTCCACTGCTATTTCAATTATCCACCTCATTGAGTATTACAAGAGTTAAGTGAGCCAAGCACAGTCAGTCAATGTGAGCCTCCTGCCACCACCACCACTTCCAGGTGCTCCCACAACCTGGGGCCCACAGCGAGGCCCTGACTTCCCACCCTGTAGTTCAGTTAGCTTCTGGTGAAGACCCAGGCCCTGCCTCCCATGTCTTCTCTTACCTTTAATTTGCAATAACCAGAATCGATAACAAACATGATGCCGTCAACTGTCAGGGATGTCTCGGCAATGTTGGTGGCAACAATGCACTTCCGAACACCATCTGGAGCCTAGAGCCAGGCAAGACACACAGGGAGGGAAAGCTGAGTCCCTCGAGACAGGAAATGCTCCACGAGGGGAAAAAGCCCACCTGCCAGGACCAGCTCACCCCCTGCCAGGACAGTCACATGCCCTCTCGCTTCCTTTAGAGAACTCCAGGAGCCACTCCTGGACATTCCTGCTGTCGCACCTTCTGAAAGATTTTGGCCTGGAGGTCAGAAGGCAGCTGGGAGTAGATAGGCAACACAGCCAGGGCAGGCGCGTTCTCCAGTTCCTCCAGATGCTCCACAATTTGGTCTGAGGTCACCTGAGAGCCCAGGGAGCTGTGAGACACCAGAACCCTAACCTCTCACCCGCTCACCACAGTGACCAAGGCACACACCTCAATGTCCTCTTGGCCAGGCATGAAGATAAGGATGTCCCCAGGGGCCCCTGACAGGTGCACCTGCAATGATTGCTTCACCGCAGCCTCCACGTAATCCTCCTGTGGGGTCTGCAACAGCAGCAGGGACATGGTCAGACAGAGGTACTGGAAGCCTGTGGCCCAGGCCCTGCTCTGGGCTAGAGCCATGGACTTTAAGCGCCACCACACCTCTAGATAGGCCTGACTGCAAGGCCTCTAAAAGAAGCCACAGTGCCTCCCTAGGACCTATACTTCAGCCCCAAAGAAAGAATGAAACAAAATTTTGCCCAGAGCACAGTCCTCTGTCCCCTTGAGCCCCATAGCTGCAGGCTGCTCCATTTGCACCATGGTCCCCATGAAATCTTCTCCAACCCAGTCCCCTACCCACCCTCCACCCTCCGGCTGGCTTCTCATCAGAGAAGGGCATGGCATGGAAGGGTCAGTTCATAACATGGAGGCCTCGATACCTTGCTGAAGAGGATGTCAACAGGGAAGGTACGGCCAGGGATGTGGAAGATGGGGACATTCCCAAAAAAGGCAGCAAACTTCTCCGCATCCATCGTAGCTGATGTGACGATAAGCTTCAGGTCTGAGCGCCGAGCCACTACCTGAGAGAAGAGGCCGCTCAGAGGCCCCCGTGGTGGGGACCCTTGGCTCCTGCCCTGCAATCCCATCAGCACAACTCACAAGGAAACAGAAACCAAAGCTGACAAATGGGCGTATTCAATTCTTAACCAATCCTGAAGCAACGAAGCCACTGCGCAGAAAACCCCAAGTCACTCTCAGTCAAGCAAGAACAGCCTAAACTACAACCCATGTCTGAACTCTGCAACCGGAGGCCTCAGGGAAACTCTGGCCTGCCAGAGACCCCCTCAGGCCACCTGGAGCACCCCACTAGCTACTGGTGCTGCTCTGGTTAACACCCCATGTGCAGAGGCACCAAACCACACAGCCCTCACCTCCCGGAGCAGCCCAAAGAGCACGTCAGTGTTGAGGGAACGCTCATGGGCCTCATCCATGATGATGGCGCTGTAGTGATCCAGGTCAGCTTCCCGGAGGGACTCTCGGAGCAGGATCCCATCGGTCATGTATTTGATCAAGGTGTTCTCGGAAGTGCAGTCTTCGAAGCGGATGGCGTAGCCCACCTGGAGGTCAGAGATGGCTCGGACATTCTGGCCACTGGCTCACCACCAGCACACCCTATGCTGGGGTCCAGGCCTTAGCAGATCACACCCTTTAGCAAAAATGGGTGGAAGCTACTGGGGAATAAGGACATGGCTCAGCCACCACACCCACTCACCTCCTCGCCAAGGTTTCCCCCCATCTCTTCACTGACTCTCTTGGCCACTGACATGGCAGCCACGCGCCGGGGCTGGGTGCACCCAATCATCCCATAGTCCGTGTAACCATCTTCATGCAGATACTGCGTCAGCTGAGTGGTCTTACCACTTCCCGTCTCCCCAACCACGATCACGATGCTGTTGTCTCTATGAGGACAAGCAGGCAAAGGGCTTATCAGCTCAAGTGGGAGGCCAACACCCAGCCTCCAAGAAGCCTCCACTACCTCCTATCTCCATGTCTAGCTATCCAGGAGCATGCCAGCTTAGAAGGGAGAATTTCACTGGGAAAACAGCCTCTTACTGAGATACCACCTGAAACATCTGGAATACAGTGGGGTTTAAACAGATGAGCTAAAACAAAAGGGTGCCCTCTGTTACTCTGTGCGGTGTACCCCAGGCATGAGGTCAGAGAAAAGAATTATTTCCCTTCTCCACTGGGTGCAATGTACAAAAAGGAAAAGAGCTCCTGGGTAAACATGGGAGACCAGGGTCTGCTCCTGACTCCCTGATTTAACACTGGATTCTTGGACCCTGGGTGAAGTTACCTGATAATAGTGAGCAGTTCCTGCTGCACTGCGAAGATGGGCAAGTACTGCCTCTGCTCCAGGATGGACTTCTTCTTTGCAAATTCACTGCTGGCTTCGCTCTTTTTCTTCATGTGATCTGCAAACTTCTGCTCTGTCCTAGGAACACACAGCAGCCTAAACACCCTGCATGGTGCCCTATGCTGCCCTTCCTGATTGGGTTACTGCCCTTCCTCCTACACTCAGGAATGAGGACTTCCACAAGAACCTGAGACACCAAAGCAGCCAGGGAATCTGAGATGGTTCTCATCAGCCTAAGGACTGAAATTGCCACATTAAGAATCCATCATTCACAACACACTCAACACCCCAGGGTCCAACAGAGCTGAACGTGAATTAGAGGAGTTACAGATAACCAGGCTGGCAAACCTTCTAACCTAAACAAAGTGAGCAGAAAGGAGCAGAAATCAATTCCCAGGTCACTAACTTGTAGAAAATACCCTCGGGCAATTTCAGCACACCTAAAGTGCTAAAATAGCCACATAGGCCTTTCGAGGAGGTAAGGGTGCAGAGCATGCGACACGGGTCAAACTTCCTCCCTCTTCTTGGCAGGACAGCAGGACAGCATAGTCTTTATGGCTTTGTTTTCAAACAACTATGAGAACAGCCCCACTAAACAGTTACCTGCAACCTCTACTGAAAGCTCTCAATGTCTGATACACGCACACACCCAAGACTCAGAGCACTGTCACTTTCCCAAGGCTGCAGGGCAAAAAGACACCAGCTCAGTGCTCCACACTGTCCACACTCCCCTCCCCAACCCTATCCCCAAGAGACTTTTCCTGGCAGACTTGCCACCCTATGCTCTGTTGAGCTTCCTATTTCTAATTTCACACAGTTGCTCCTGGTCACCCATTAACTAATACCTAAGGAATTAAGTTAACTAGAGACAAGTAAGGACTGATCAATAGTACCAACTTGTCATTTGGCTATTTCACATAGGAGTAGAGAGAATTATTAACTCAAATGACCGTTCAGTAGGATGTGAGGGCATTTGAAGGATAAGGATCTTGAGGGACAGGTGAGTCCAGCCACTGGCCCAACATTGGAATCCCAGCTCAGCATCTGTTTAGATGCCTCTATGAACAGAGAAGTCATTGCCCAAGAAGATAACCCTTTCTATTTGGGAACCTCTTTTAAAAATAGTTCTTCTGGCCAAAGGCAGTGGTTCATGCCTGTAATCCCAGCATTTTGGGAGGCCAAGGAGGGCGGATCACCTGAGGTCAGAAGTTTGAGACCAGCCTGGCCAACCTGGTGAAACCCCATCTGTAATAAAAATATAAAAATTAGCTGGGTGTGGTAGCGGGTGCCTGTAATCTCTCAGCTACATGGGAGACTGAGGCAAGAGAATCACTTGAACCTGGGAGGCAGAGGTTGCAGTGAGCCAAGATCACGCCACTGCATTCAAGTCTGGCAGACAGAGCAGGACTCTGGCTCAAAAAATTAAAATTAAAAAAAAAAATTTTTTTTTAATTCCTATAGTGAACGGAAATCTAAGAGAGTAAAACCCAGCCACCCACGCTGAACACCTGGGAGATACTTCAGCAGAGTGGCTGAGGGCGTGGGCTCTGACGTGAGACTGCCTGCGTCTAATTCTATCTCCCTCATTGGCTGGGTGACCTCAGACAAGTTACTTAACCTCCCCGGGCCTCCTTCCTCTCACAGCAGCAGCACCAGAGGAAACAGTGGGGGCAGCAGGAATCACATCTGGGAAAAGTAGAAGACAGTGAAGAGACCAGGAGGAAGGGACTGGAAGACAGCAGACGATGCCGAGAGGCATCTTAAGCATCTCCCACTCAGGAGCCACAAAGTCAATGGGTTCTGCCACAACTGCCCGGACAGGCCCCCATCTTTGGAGCAAGGCTGCTCCACTGCTGGCAGAGGCTGCCCACCTGTAGTCTACCTTCCCGTCCTCCGTCACAGGTTTATCTGGCTCTTCCTCCTTCTTGACGCCCATTATATCTCCCAGTTTGGTCCCAGCCAGTTCCCAGTGTTTGTGCTGGGCCTGAAAAGGAAACAGGTCAGTCTGCTCCCTCCTGCCACGTGACTGTGGGCAATGGAAAATCAATCCCAGTGGACACCAGGCTTCACCCCACAGGTGATAAACTCCCCCAGGGCGCTGGTGGCTCCGAGCCATGCATTCCAAGCCCCAAGTCTCCAGCTCTCCCAACACCAGGCTTCATGGCTATCAAGACTAAGGACTTGATGGAGGGGACTCCTACCTCCTATCTGTGGCCTAATAAGACTTTTGAAAAGAAGAAGAAAGAAAAAAATACGCATAGACTTTGCAGCCCCGGTGACAAGAAACCAACCTTCTTGCGCTCCTTCTGCTCCCTGTGCTTCCGCACTGTTTGGCTGCCTTTCCGAGCGATGATGGCCAGGTCAGAAGTGGCATCCTTCACTGGAATCACTGGCTCCGGCTGCAGCAGGTGGGGGAGAAAGGCCGATTTCGTAAGAGTCCTACCCGTGAAAGGGAGTGCTACCCTCTTATGCTCTCATGGTACAACACTATTGGCTATTTTCTCCTTTCTCTTTTGTCTTTCTGTCTCCACAACAGGGCTTTTTTTTTTTTTTTTTTTTTTTTTTTTTGGAGACAGAGTTTCACTCTGTCACCCAGGCTGGAGCACAGTGTTGTGATGCCTGCTCACTGCAGCTTCTGCCTCCCAGGTTCAAGCAATTCTCCTGCCTCAGCCTCCCAAATAGCTGGGACCACAGGTGCCCACCACCACACCCAGCTAATTTCTGTACTTTTGAGACGGGGTTTCACTGTATTGCCCGGGCAGGTCTTGAATCCTGTACTCCGATGATCCGTCCACCTCAGCCTCCCAAAGGCATGAACCACTGCAGCTGGCCCACTTCAGGTCTCTCTGAGCTCTTGTCCCTGGCCACAGAGGAGGCTCACCTGCTTGGTGAAGACAATGCGCCCATCCAGAAAGGGAGGCACCAGATTGTGCACCATCAGGTGCACCTTGGCCGCGTTGTCCTCTTCAAAGTCTTCGTCCACCTCCAGCCGATGGACCACCCCACTGGTGAGCATGCGGTTCGTCTCCCAGCGCTCGTTATCCTGTGAGGACACAATGGGAGCCACACTCAAATTTCCACCCCAAAAGTCCTCCTGAAAGGTTACCAGGTAAGTCCATACATCAAGTCCCAACAGAAGGCCACTGGTGGTTGTAAAGATGTCACTAGCATCTACCCATGGCTCCATAGACAGAATCACCTGCAGGACTTTGTTCCGAGAAGCAGTACCTTTTAACTAAATCAGAACCTCTAGATGGACACACAAATGGTGAGCATCCCTAACCCACATCAGAAACAAAGAACACAGCCCACAGAGGCAGGTCCCACCGCACCTGTTCCCATCAACAGTACTTCCCCTCAGGGAAGTACCGCAGAAGACAGAAGTACGAGTGGGGGCTTTCCTTAAGTTCCTAAAAGGCTCATCACCCACTCCTCCTCCACCGCCAGAGGACCTGGTCTTCTCAGCAATCGGGGGACAGGCTATGCTGGCCTCACTTGGATGTAATCTGCTGCTTCCCCACATGCTCCACCTCCAGCTCTGAATCTGCTCCAACTTCTGCAGGCAGCCTCACCTCGTTGATCTGTCTCCGCTGAGCCGAAATGCGCTTCTGCTTCTGTTTATGCAGGTGCTGCTCCCGTCTCCTCACGTAGTCCTCGGAGGAATAGGCCAGCGGGTTGTGGAACTCATCATACCCCTCATCCATCATGTACCAATCCCGATCAGCTTGCTGCAGGGCAGGAGGCAAAGCAAGGGAATAAGGAACAGATCAAGTTTATGCACGAGGCATGGCCAACAGAGGAGGGGATGCTTGGTAAGAAGTCACTACTGCAATGGAGCTACCCTTGTGAGGGGTGTAAGAAAGGCCACCCTGCACCCATGTGCCATCTGGAGGAGAACCACAGTGGGAGACCACACAGGACTGGAGGGCAGCCCATCACAACAGCACTTCTTAGATTTACCACATGGTGGCAGCAACACATAACAAAAGAGTAAAGTCAGCCTACTGCAGTGAGTGACAGGGTTCACTGTGCCACCTGCAGAGTCTATGCCTCTGCAGAGACTCCAGGGCTTTGGGGCGGAACAGGGATCAGCTGCACCCTTATCAAGGCCCAGTCGCACTGGAGGGTCCCCCATCCATGGACGGACACCAGCCTCAATCAGCCCCTCAGAGATATAAATCTTTACCCTCTGGTCATCCTCCCACTGCTGCCGCTCCTCCTCCGTATCAAACGAAATGCCTTCTTCGCCCTCCTCACGTCTTCCTGGAGGAGCACAGGGAGCAGGTCAGTCCACGCCCTGGCCTATCCCCAGTGGCCCTGGACAGATCTGCAGGGCTGCACAGCTCAAGAAGCGCAGCCCCTGCTCATACTTGCTAGGCTGAGCAAACCGCTCTTCTGCCTCCTGCCCCAGGCCTCACCTCGGCCCCTGGACAGACGCGGGGTGGACCCCAAGTGTCTTCTATCATCAGCCCACTCGTTGTATTTGTAGGAGGGAGTTGGCAGAGGTGTGTCATCCGCGTACTTGCCCCTCACAGACCTGGGAACAGCAGCACCAGTATCAGAAAACCGCCACTGAGCTAAGCCATGTCCCTCTGGCCGCCATCTGCTCTCCCTGCCAAGGCGCCTTACCGCCCACCTATCGAAAGTAGGCTGCTCTGCCCGGAACATCACCTGTCTCGATCCCGAGTGGACGGCCGATGGCTCCGCTCAGAATCCCGATAGGAAGGTGTTGGCGAGGGCGATTCCCACTGCGAGCGCCTTGAGGAGCCATAGCCACCGTCCTCTTCCTCCCAGGTAGACCTTGAAGGAGTGGCTGCATCTGGGGCCACAAAAGATATATCCACAGGCAACATCTCACTTAACCACAACATGGCTCTAGAACCAGTTGCCAAAAGTCAATTACCCAAATTTATTCCTTTTACTATTTCTAAACCTTGCGCGGATCTATAATGGATAAGATTGGTTTTGACAGTTTTTAAAGATACTTCGATTTTTAATGGTCCAGGATTTTTTTTTTTTTTTTTTTTTTTTTTTTTTTTTTTTTTTGTAAAGGTCTCGTTCTATCACCCAGGCTAGAGTACAGTAGGGTGATGTTGGCTCACTGCAACCTCCGCCTCCCAGGTTCAAGTGACTCTCCTGCCTAAGCCTCCCAAGTAGCTGAAATTATAGGTGCCCACCACCACACCTAATTTTTGTATTTTAGTAGAGACAGGGTTGCACCATGTTGGCCAGGCTGGTTTTGAACTCCTGACCTCAAGTGATGTGTCCACTTCAGCCTCCCAAAGTGCTGAGATTACAGGTATGAGCCACCACACCTGGCCAATGGTCCAGTTTTCATTCTGTGTTTATGAAAACATTTTAAGGGATGTTTACTTTATCTCTACAAACACACCCCTCTTGGATATAAATAGTTCTTTTTAATAAACCCTTCTTCTACCTCTAGCTCCCTATTCTTTTGGGCCATTTGGAAAACTGGTCATTCAGCAAACCAGCCTCTCCCAGTAAGTATATCCACCCCAGTGGAGAAGTGCAGAGCCATGCCCACCTGACTCAGAACCAACCATACCAAGACGTTCATGGTAGAATCGGGAATTCTGACTCAGTGCCTTGGCCATCTCACTGAAGACAAGAGTCACTCATTCTGTCTTTTATACACCTGAATCCTCACAAACCAACAAAACAGCCAGTCTACCTTTAGGTCGATGTCGTGGGCTCTCAGGTTCATTTCTTCTGCTGCTACGCTCTGACCCTCCATCTCGCTCCGATCTGCTGCTGTGCCTACTTCTATCCCGCTCATCTATGAAGAGTCACACAAAGCTTAGAAACGTGTGTCCTACCCTAAGGTACACCCATCTTCACCCTAAAGAAAGGACAGGCTGCCTTTCTCACTCACTCACAGGTGCAACCTGCACTGCTCAAATGTGACCTGTAGGTTCCTGAAACTCACCTATGCCCATTCTCCCAAGGGGAAGAAAGTTACTGGCTGGAAAGTTTCAAACGCACAGTAACAGTTATTTTTCAGCAAGAATTCAAAAATAATAGTAAAAGTTTACAGTGAATCATTTTTTTAATAGTTACAATTCTAGCAGCTATAAAACTTAATACTGAGCACGAACAGCACTGGATTTTATGTCTAGCTTTGTTCCATAGCACTGTCCTTTCTCTATAACCCATACTATTATAAACTGCAGTCTCATATCTATTCCTTATCTCCTTTATCATCAATTTTCATAATAAAACGAAGGCCACACACTCAAAGAGAGCAGCTACGTTACAAGTAACAGCTCTTTTCTGAAACTAGTATTCCCAATCCCAAAAGGGTCAAAACCACTCAAGCATACATCATGCAAATAGGACTCCCTAACTTAGGGGTGTTGTAAAAACTCCTGCAACAGGAAAAAGGGTGCCATGTATATTCAAATACTAACGGACAACAGGAACTATGCTGAACAGTGTACCTCTGTCCCTCTTGCGGTCATAGTCTCGATCCCGCGATTTCTCCTTCTTCCAATCCTTTTCTTCTTTGGATGAGGCATAGACACCATGTTCCCGCCGCTCCCGCTCTCTCTGCCGACTGCGTTCCCAAAACTCTTCACTCACACCACCAGGATGGGATGGAGTCTCTACCCGAGCAGATCGATAATGTCTGAAACAGGGAGGGCAAGAGGTAGAGCCCCTCCGTAGGAGAAAAACTCTGCCCGAAAAACAAGCGATCTGTCCCTTTCCACTTTCTCTCCCTGGTACAGCAGGCTCACACATGGCAATAATCCAAGGCATCTCTAACCTCTACCATCTACTCTTTAGCCACATTTGTTTTGCCCCACAAATTCCTACCTACCCTCAATATTACATAATCATCATAAAATCATAGAGTTCTAAATGTCCAACAGGAAAACTGAGAGATAATGAGATGTTATTTTCCAGCCTCCATTCACTTCCCTCTGTGGGCTAAACCATCGTAAGGCCTTTACCTGTCTTTCCGGATATTTCGGCCAGCCTGGGCACCACCCTCTTCCTCAGCATCCTTCTGGTCATCCTTGCTCTCTTCCCAGTCCTTGTAGGAAGAGATTTTGGACTTCTTCTTGTCCTCCCCGTCGTCCTTTTCCTCTCGCTCCCTCCGTTTCAGGGAAGCCAGCAAGTCCAGTCCCAGTAATGAAGGGCGAGGAGCAGGGGCCTTGAAGACATGCTGTTCGCTGGCCGCACTTTTCGTCTTGCAAATTAGACCGCCAACCTGAGAGTCCAGATCAGTGCCTTCCAATCGATGGATAGAGGCATCCTCACTGGTGTCCCCCATCACAGGATATGGGATTTCTCTGGAAAGAAGGCAAACCATTTGCTACTAGAGAAGGCTCAGTTCTACTATATCCCAGAATAAATACAGTTATAGTTAAATTTAGGTGATTAACTGTCCTCATATCCCCTTAAGACCAGGACTACTTTTGCTGCCTTTCTCCAAGACCTTTCCATTAAGTCGCTGACAATCTCCAAAGATCCTATTTCCACCCCCAACAGACACCCAAACAGATACACACACACACACACCATATATTCCCCCCCACCACCCGACAAGGATCCAAGAGGCAATAAAAGGCCTCACTAAGGGATACTTTCTAGAACCTGATGTTATCTGTCACAGGAGTGTAGGGGAAACACCACTAAGTTTGAGTCAGAAACCTCAATTAGAGACCAAGCTCTTGACACTTTCCACCTGTATGATGAGCAAATAACTTAATCTTTGGTTAGCCACAATTTCATATCTACTAAATGGAAATAAGTTTTACTTTACCTAATCCATGAAGCTATTGTGAGAATCAAACAAAAAGTGTATATGAAACCATAAAGAGTAGTTCTTTATGTAACCATAAGAGTTACATAAATGTAACTGCTACATTATATTATTTGCTACCCTCCTATATACTATTGGTCCCTCACCAATTTTTCACATGAGTTCTACCTCTCCCTCTCTTTAAACATCAGGTACAGCAGCGTAGAGATGGGGCATAAGGCTACTATCCATGTTCTCCATACGTTAGTGGCTTTTCTTGGCCTAGCTGCGTTTTACAGAAAACAATTTACTCATAGCAGCCAAAATCAGTTTTGGTGAACCATGTTCACCAAAAATATTTATGAGAAACACTAGATTAGGAAACAGTGTTACTGAGAAGTATTTAAGTGGCTACAAGCCTTCTGGCACTCCTCTTGAAACAAATTCCTCTTTACCTCTCACTACACATCTCCCACACATCAACTTCTAGTTCTGGGTGCTTGGACAATTCCTCTCATTTCAAAGTTATCAAAGCAAAGGAGAAGGATGAATGGCAAAGAAACTACAAGGGATACGAGGAAGCCAGGGAAGAAAGAACCTGAATTCATACATTCAACAATTACTCACTAAGGGCCTCCCTGAGCCAAATGTGGTTCTCGGCAATAGCAACAGAGAACAGAACAAAACGAAGATCCCCGCCCACCTGGAGCTGATATTCTAGTAGAACAGATCGCCCCGCAAATTGCCTGGTATAAACACTGTGAGAGAGCAGAGGAAGACACAAGGTGACAGGCTGGGGTGAGCTAAGGCGGAGGCCTGAGGGAGGGAGCAGGGCCGCTCCAGGCAGCATCTCTAGATCTCAGCGAGGCCGCTCCAGGCAGCAGGATCTGACCAGAACAAGGAGAAAGGCCAAGGCGGGCAGGACGGACGCAGCATCCCTGAGGTGAGTAAGGCAAGGTGGGTAACAGGGACGACAGAGGAACTCCCCAAACCGGGGCCCCGACCTGAGTAGGGAACCGATATCCGCCGCCTGGAGCCGCCATGATTGGCGAAGGGAATGTCAATAAGGAAGAAGGGACTCTCACCTCACCAAGCGTGACTCTTGGGACCCTTCAGTCCCAGAATCTGGGGCGCCGGCGGTGCCACCCCCCGCTTAGACAGCCTCAAGGAGCCAAAATCCACACTTTGAATGCGGCCATTATTGTCCCTTAATACCTTGCGCGGCCCCCTCTATCCGCCCAAAGGTACCATAGAGAGCAGCCTGGAAGATGCCGATTCCTGGATCCAATGTGGAACGGCTCTCCTGGCTTCCTCTGGGGCTCTGATCAGAGACACTTCCGAGTCTCCTTGTGACCAATCACTCTTAGTCTAACTGACGACATCCCGCCTCTGGTCTGGCGGCAGGAAACGGAGAGAAAAGTCAACCATTTTCAATACTGGCAGAAATAACGTGAGACTTCCGGTCAGAGCCGGGCAAAGTGGGCGGTGACTAGAGGCTCTTCTGCTTATTGGACTATTGAGCGGGGCCCACCAAGAAGGAGAGTTTTCTTTCTGCGCTTGCGCGTTTTCCTATTAGGCTTCCTTCCCGCCAGCGAGGCCACGGGGGTTGCTAGGCAACAGCCCGAGGGTGGTTTGGCGTTAGGGTCCAGTCCCGCTTGGGGCAGATGAAAGGAGTAACCCTCGTCCTGGCTCTTTCGAGGAGTTGTTGACAGCCGCGAAGGGGAAGGGAGGGAAGCGGCGTGGACGAGTAAGGTAAGTGCCGCGGTTCCTAGCGCTGTGGGCCAGGAGCAGCGCAATACAGGTGACTTTAAATATGTATATGGGATATTTTGGAAAATAAAGACGCGCGCCCCGCTGTAAATAAGAATCACCCATACGTTCACACGCAGAGATGACCACTGATGGTGTTTGGGGATGTTTATTTCCAGTTGTGTTTCTGGAATACATTGCAGTTAGGTTCTGTACAAAAGTGGGTTCAAAGTTTATGTTTCTTCCTCTTTTTTTGGTGTTTCTGCAGTAGTGGCGCTGCCTGAGGTTACAGCTACTCGGGAGGCTAAGGCGGGAGGATTGCTTGAGCCCAGGAGCTTGAGACCAGCCTGGGCAACATAGCGAGACCCCTTCTCAAAAATAGGGAGAGAGGAAAGAAGTGGAGTTATTGGTCAAAGAGTATGTCAGCTTTCTATCAATAAAGGTTTTTGTGTCCACATTCCAGCAGGGACTCCCTGTACCTGCCGCTACAGTCATACTCTTACCGTTATTGTGTACCACTATCTTGTTTAATTTTTGCCAATTCAGTGAATTTTTAAACATATCTTTTAATTTGCTTTTCTTTGCTTATTAGTAAAGCTTAACTATTCAAATTTATTTACTGTCCATTTGTGCCTCTTCTTTTGGAAATTCTCTGTGGATATCGTTTGCTATGGACATTTTCTTAGATATGGTCTCAGTTTTCCTCTCCTCCATCCAGCATTTGTCCAGTTCCACCCTTGGCCTCGCCACTGACAACTTTGTTCTCCCCTTACCTTCTCCTTTTGATTAGTAACGCAGAGGAGTTGCTGTTTGTTTGAATTCTAGTGGGACAGATCCATCTTCTCTTTGACCTTCCCTTTCATTGGTAATTTGTTCTGCTGCTCATATTTGATGATGTCCCTTTGGGCCATTAGTGTCCGTATTTAGAGTATGACCTATAGCTGGAACAACATTATTTCCTGTGTGAATTTTTGTTAATTCTGTGTGTGTGTGTGTGTGTGTGTGTGTAGACAGAGTTTTGCTCTTAGTGCCCAGGCTGGAGTACAAAGGAGTGATCCCAACTTCCGACTCCAGGGTTCAAGCAATTCTCCTGCCTCAGCCTCCTGAGTAGCTTGGATTACAGGCGCCTGCCACCACACTGGCTAATTTTTTGTATTTTTAGTAGAGATAGGGTTTCACCACATTGGCCAGGTTGGTCTTGAACTCTTGGCCTCAGGTGATCCACCCACCTTGACCTCCCAAAGTGCCGGAATTACAGACATGAAGCCACCATGCCTGGCTTAATTCATATCTTAAAATGTGACTTGTGACAAAAAAATATATAGAAAAATTCTCCCTTTCCATATTTGGAACTGAATTCAAAATGCCGAGTATCTCAATGGAGTCTCTTATTGATATCCACAAAATTAAGCTTCGTGGTCAAAGAGTTTCTCAAAACTGAAATTTCTTCCAATCATGAAAATAGCTCATTGTAGTAGAAGGAGCCCTGGACTAGAAATTTGGTGGCCTATACTCTGGTCCTTGATGTTGTAGCAGGAAGTGCAACTGTAAGCAAGCCAGTTTGTAAAAGAACAGGGCTGGATTAAGCCCCTTCCACCTCAGTATTTTATGATTTGTTTATGGAATTGTGGCTTTCACATACACTCTTAATTGATCTATTTGCCATGTAATGAGATGCACCTAGTAAGTTATGCACCAAGAATCTTTAAGCCAGGACTTGTAATAATATAATGTCCACAATAAAGGACTGTTTAAAAAGTGTAACACATGAAAGAAATAATATGCTGCCATGGCAAAGAATATGGATGCTCTCTGTATAGAGTTATGGAGTAATCTTCATCGGTTATATTCGAAATAATGAAAAGTGCAGAAGAGTAGACTAAGTGTGTGTTCCAGGAACACCTGCCATTTGTCCTTCCACAGCCATTCTTCATCCTCCTCTAGAATGCTCTGGGACCGGGAAGCTTGCCTGCCTTAGCAGGCCCCTACCCTCTGGTTCCAGTTGGAGTCAGCCTGCGGGAGCACGAGCAGGGGTAGGAGGGAGGGAGGAGAGTGGCTGTAACCCTTAACCGCAGGCCACTCTCATATACACCGTCCTCTCCACTCACCTCTCTGCCACACAATTCTTATAACTGCTTCCTTCCATGGCCCCTTCCTCCCATGGCCTAGGGGTGGGTACAACATCCCGCTGTTACTAGCCCCAAAGTACTGCACTTTACCTTGTGGCTTTTCTACACTTGCCTTAGTTAAACTGCCTTCAAATTACCAAATTTGAGAGTGTCATCACTTTCCTGCTGGAACACTGACTGATACAATAGGCTCTATCTTTGGGAGAGAGAGAAAAAAAATATATATATATATAGAAACACAATTGCATTTTTTGGTGAATGCATAACAAAACTCTGAAAGATGCATGAGAAACTAATGAGAGCAGTTACCTGGGCTGGGGGAGGGATCAATGAAAACTGGGCCCAAGGAGCAGGGACAAGAAGGGGGAAACTCCACAGTATTACCTTTCTATGATGTTTCTTTTTTTTTTGAGACGGAGTTTCACTCTTGTTACCCAGGCTGGAGTGCAATGGCGCGATCTCGGCTTACCGCAACCTCCGCCTCCTGGGTTCAGGCAATTCTCCTGCCTCAGCCTCCTGAGTAGCTGGGATTACAGGCATGCGCCACCATGCCCAGCTAATTTTTTGTATTTTTAGTAGAGACAGGGTGTCACCATGTTGACCGGGATGGTCTCAATCTCTTGACCTTGTGATCCGCCCGCCTCGGCCTCCCAAAGTGCTGGGATTACAGGCTTGAGCCACCGCGCCCAGCCTATGATGTTTCTTTTTATGCCGTGTGAATACATTACCTACTCTGTGAATTCCTTTTTTTTTTTTTTAACAAGGGCTCATATACTTACTCGAAGCTGTCTTTAAACATTGCACCTTTATTTCAGGAGTGAGGGTGAGGAGTCACATCTGGGTTATTTCAAGATGAGCTTCCTACTGCCCAAGCTGACTAGCAAAAAGGAAGTAGACCAGGCGATAAAAAGTACTGCTGAGAAGGTGTTGGTTCTCAGGTTCGGGAGAGATGAAGATCCTGTCTGTCTGCAGCTAGATGATATTGTAAGTGAATGTCTAATGTAAGTGGTTTTTATTCATAATCTACATATTCTCACTTCAGCATCTGCATAGGTTATGAAAGGGAGTAGTCAGCTGATCGTGTGCCTGCCCTGAGCCGAACCCCCACATCTGTGTGTGCTGTATCTGCCTTGGATGTCCTTACCCACTAGAAGCTGTCAGTGCTGTTTCACCAGCAAGGCGATGGAAGAGCAGAAAACTATTAACAAGCATCTGTGAACATCAGCTTTTCAGTGCTCGCAGCAGTAGGATACTAGTAGCCCCATTTCCCAGTGGGAGAAAGAAATGCCAGAACGGTCAAGTAACTTTTCACAGGCACTGATCCGTTAAATTCCAGAGCCAGGATTTGAACTCAGTTTTCTGTAGCTGCAAATACTCTTTTCTAGTGTGCTGCCTCCAGTATGTACCTGATGATAATCTCTGGTTCACAGCATGTCTTCGCATTCTGAGTAGAAAGGAGGAGGAAGATGGGACGGCATGCGAGTATTGTTGTCTGTTCATTGCACAGAGACTTAACCCAGAACTAAGACCTCTTCCCACCATTTCCACTGCTCCCATCCCATGTAAGAGCTGAGCGTATGAATCCTCTTTTTTGTGGTTACGAGGGTCTGATCTGTTAGCCTGGGGAGAAAAGGACCAGAGGATTCCACCGTCAGCTGTAGGGAGGAGGAAATAGCACAGAAGTCCGTAGCGTAGACTCTGAAGCCATGCTACCGAAGTTCAAATCCCAGCCCTACTGCTCAGGAGCTGTGTGACGTGGGCCAAGTTATTTTCCCTCCCTGCGCAGCTGTTTCCTTATCTATAAAATGAGGGCTCTAATAGCACATACCTCATAAGAATGTTGTAAGGATTAAATGAGTTAAGCACTTAGAACAGTTACCGCATAGTAATGTCATCCAATTATCTGCTGCTAATGATCATGATTATCATTTCTGGGAGGATTGGGAGGAAGGAGAGTTTAGGGAGTTTCAGTATCCATATTACATATTTCTAAGTTGAATGAGCATGGATTACTTTTATAAAACATTCAAATAAAACAAAGAAAGAAATAGATTCACACAGTTTTCCCGAAGGTCCCCTCCTAACCCAGTCTGCAATGACTGAGACTCTGGAGGATGTGTCTAATGGGGGAGCAACATGAGCTGCTTTGTTGGCCCAGGAGTTTTTTCGAACAGAATACTCTGTTGTAGTCACAAGTGTCACAGAAGAAACATAAGCTGCCTCTTATATTGTAACCTTTGTCTCTCTCATTATTTGCAGCTTTCTAAGACCTCTTCTGACTTAAGTAAAATGGCTACTATATACCTGGTAGATGTGGACCAAACTCCAGTTTATACACAGTATTTTGACATCAGTTATATTCCATCTACTGTCTTTTTCTTCAATGGGCAGCATATGAAAGTGGATTATGGGTAAGTGTCATTGATGTGAAGGTATTGCAGCCTTGAAAGTTTCCTTTGGTAAGCAGTTTCAGTAGCTGCCTATTCGCATGTGATGTTACCTCTGTGAGTCTATCAGTACTGTTACCTCAATGGATGCATGCTCTAATTTTTTATGCAAAACCTTGCTGCAAACATGTTTCCGGTATGATTGTCAAATTTTATGTTTTAAATTTAAAAAATAATGCATACACACGGTTTGTCAAATTTTAATTTCCAACCTAAGTGTGAAGAAATAGTACAGTTTGCAAAGCACTAATCATCCTTCAGTCTATAAAATATAAAATAGCTATATTAGCTAAAGAAAGAACTCTTAACATTTTCCCAGGACTTTCATTTGAAACAAAATATGTAGTTGTTCTTAAGCTTTTGGAGTGGTAAGTGGCATTTACAAAAGACGCATTCCTTCCAGCAGACTAAAATGTACTTCTCTCATACAAAGTTTCCTGCTTTTCACCACTCAGAGAATTTTAAATTGTTCATCAAAGGCTGTCAAGAATAAGTAACATGAAGTCTTCTTTAATACTTTCCACTCTATCCAGTTACCATGTAATACTTCATATTTGTGGTTGGATGCATCCATGATTCTGACCATTTCTTACTGTGGTTGAGGAGTTCACTTGTCTAGATCTGTGTACCCTTTTTGTCTTTATTTGAAAGTGTGTGGAATATTATCTGTTTTAAAGTGTCTTACGCTGGGCACAGTAGATCACATCTGTAATCCTAGCACTTTCGGAGGCTGAGGCGGGTGGATCATTTGAGGTCAGGAGTTCAAAACCAGCCTGGCCAATATGGTGAAACCTCATCTCTACTAAAAATACAAAAGTTAGCTGGGTATGGTGGTGGGAGCCTGTAATCCCAGCTACTCAAGAAGCCGAGGCAGGAGAATCACTTGAGCCTGGAAGGTAGAGGTTGAAGTGAGCAGAGATCACATCACTACACTCCAGCCTGGGTGATGGAGCAAGACTCCGTCTCAAAAAAACAAAAACAAACAAACAAAAAAAACAGTGTTTTAAAGCTGTTTATTCTACCAGAACACATTTGCTGTATTAATTTGGTACAACCTTTTAACAGGGCCAGTTCAACATTACGTATCAAACACCTAAAAGTGTTTAAATTTTTTAAGCCCGTAATTACACTTCCAGGATTTTAATGTGATGTTGTAGATGCATATTTAATGACTGAAAGAAATAGATGTTAGCTGGAAAAAAAGCATGTTACCGAATAATTTGTATGGCATAATTCCCAACGTTGGGGAAAAAAGAAACGTACCTAAGCACGCGCGCACACAAGTATAAGTGACTAGATCTTAAAGACCGTGACTAGTGAATGGGCTTTGCACAGTGCCCAGGCAAAAACAACAACAGCGAACCAAGAAACAGTGCACACTCCAGCACTTGGTGAATTCTGCTTATGATTTGAGAAGTGATAAAAACAGATTTCGGGATTAAAATAGATTTGAAGCTGAATCTTTTCGTATGACAGAGCTTTCATTCTAGTGGCCCACTGCACTGGGTTTAGTCATTTACCAAATGGAAAAAAATGATTAAAAAGTTAATGTTGGGCTTTCTGTCTGAAGTCTTATTGACAAGAAGAAAATAAAGCTATTGTTCATTTTGTTTTTCCTGAAAGTCTTCAACAAGTGATTTTTCAGAGTTCTTAGAGCAGTTGTTTCTCTTCTATGCTGTCTAGCTCTCCAGATCACACTAAGTTTGTGGGAAGTTTCAAAACCAAACAAGACTTCATAGATTTGATCGAAGTAATCTATCGAGGAGCAATGAGGGGGAAGCTTATTGTCCAAAGTCCTATTGATCCCAAGAATATTCCCAAATATGACCTTCTCTATCAAGACATTTAGCACAGTAACTGCTGTCAGAGATGAAGAAAAAGGTACATCTTGGCACGATACCTGAATCCAGCCATCTTGTTTTTCTGGAGTCCTTTGGAAAAATGCCCAGTGTCCCAGAGGAGAAGAGGTTTGACTTGCCTGTAGAAAACTCGTTCCCTGAGCGAAGACCCCACTGGTTCTCTGATGACCTGGGATGACTGTCTACACCCTGCGAGCCTTAGAGCAGCCAAGTCAATGGTGTTCATTTTCTCCCACGGTGATTTTTTCACCTCTCTTTATAATGTTTTTCTTTATCCCTTTAATACAGAATCCTTCCAGACATTGGCTAGTACAATTTGATTGAACCATCTTCATTTGATACACAAGTAAACTGGAAAGTCAATTTCCGTGGAAGCAAAAATACTTATTTTCTACCCTAGATAGGTGCACGCGTGCACACTACACACACACACTCACACAGGCTCACACAGACACACACCCCTTCACCCATTCCTCCGCTCATACATCTCTAATGCTTTCCCATCTCCAGTTCTTATTACCGTAGTTTCTCTTCAGATAATTAACGGAGCAGACAAGTTTGTTTTATTTTGGAGCCTTTTTGGCTCTGGCTTTTAAAATGTTGTCCTGGTTGGCCCCTTTAATTATATTTTTGTTATAAAATTGAATATGAAAACAGAATTGGAACCTTCACCCTCCACCACTCTGCTGAGGTAAAACAATGAATTAGCCACCCTTAGCAGGAGCAGATTTTACCCAAAAACTGCTGCCTCTTCCTCAGGCAGAAAATTTTATTACGAGGGCTCTAAACTAAAAGAGATGTCAGAAGTGTTAGAATGAAATGTCACCTGTATGGGATTTGCCTGTTTAAATAACTTTGTGGAGAATTCTTGCTCTTCCAGGGGCACCTGGCACAACCATGGGCAAGTTACCACTCCTCTCAAAACCTCATGGTGGTTATTGAAACTGACTCATTAGAAGGAGTGGGTGGGCGCAGAGCTGGAGGGCCATAGACAAGGCAGCTTGTGATCTGCTTAGCAGCTGCTGACCTCCTCACCAGCAGAAGCCCAGTCCCGTTCAGGGCAGCTCTGTCACTGCAAGTCCAGCCACATTTACCAGGGGCTCCATTCCATGCCTTTCTTCAGGGAGGGTGCCATGAGCTTGTTTCTAGCTCCTGAGGCAGAGGGGGAAGGCTGCTGGGCACTCCTTGTGTCCCTGCTGATGAAAGGAGGGAGTCCCTCCAGGAATAAGACACAACAAAAAGAGAGAAGGAGCCCACCGCCTCTGTCCTCTCCCATCCTATACTTCCTGCCACTGGTTTAACCCTGATGCATGGAGCTACAACAGCCATCCTAGGCCCACGAGGTGCCCAGCGTCAGGCAAACATTGATATACTAAGAACAAAAAGAGCCCTGATCCCTGATATTATTGAGCTACTGCGTGAACTCTGGACCTGCCTCCCTCCAGACTTCTGTGAAAGAATAAAATTTCTTTTTGCCTAAGCCACTGTTAGTCGGGTTTTCTGTTCTTCAGCCCAGATCACACAGTATTTGAGGTACAGTAAGTGCTCAGCCTGCCAGCCAAAACTCAGAACCTGCATGTGCAAAATTTGGAGGTCATCTTCTCCCAAGGGCTTTTAGTCATCTTTCTCTCCAAGTCCTGATTTGCATTGTTGATCCTATCTTAGTTGCTTTCCATTCCACAAGTATTATGTGCCTGGTGTGTGCCCCATCCTATGCTGAAAGCTCTGTGAGTACAGATGGCTCCTGGAGGGCAGAAAAGGTCCTGAGAGGAGGCGGTGCCTGCATCTATCTGGAAGGAGAGTAGGAGGTGCTCATACGGGAAGGGGAAGGGAATTTCAGCAGAGGGCCCCTGAGGAAATAAAGCCCAGGGGCTGGAGATGGCCTGGCGTCAGCAACGAGGAGTTTGGTGTGGCTGAAGCCCATAGGCTGAGGACACGAGGTGGTGCTGGGGAGGGAGGGAGAGAAGAACACCGAGCTTTTCTCTTACTGTTGTTCTACCAGAAGCCACTTAATACAATCACACAGTTCTTTAACAAGGGAGTGTGTCTTGTTACAGGAAACTTGGTGCTGAAGAGAACTACCAGAGGAAAAGGTGTCAGTTACTGTGTTCTGAGAGGCATTTTTTTTTAAGAGTTTGACTGTTATTTTCCAGTTTCTGGCTATTACCTCTTTCACAGGTTCTAGAATATAGGTGTGTGTCATATTGGCCTACTAGCGCTAACCTGTTGAAGTTTACTGATGAATCTGCAGGGTGCCTGTGAGGAGAGCTTTACAGAGATGGCCAGACCCTGCTGAGAGAGAGTGACATCAGTGTCATTTTATACCCTGAAAAGGAGGGCCCGTATTTTGGCATGAAAAGAATGTGCATTGGTGATTGGTCAGGTTGTTGAAAGCTTGTAGCAAGAGAAAGTTCTCTTAGAACAGTTTCTGTTTATCAGAGTTCAGAACCTTTCTTCTGGGAGACCCTTCATAGCATGACCTGCCATCGGGAGAGGAGGCTCAGACAGCTTGCATTTGATTCCTGGTGAAGGGCGGGTTTGTTCGCAGTTGGAAAAGCAGCTTCTACTGAGGCAGGGACTCTACCTCCCCACTCTTTACAGAGTCCCCAAAGGTTATTGCTGATAGGGACATTAGCCATCGCCTGGCTCAAGTCCTTCGTGGAAGAGACCAGGAACTGATGGCCTGGAAGCCTAAATTACTTAGCAAATTTGTGGGCCAAGCTGTGATTTGGACCCAGCAAGTCCAGAAATCCTGCCTTTTCATTCATCATCTTTTGTTTTCTGGAGTGCTGGTAGATTAGATCACAAATTCTGAAGACTGTCTGTGTCAAAGCTTTTTCCCATCCTATTTCCCATTCTATTTTGAGCTAGCCCCTTCCTCACCAGGCCCATGCCCTTTCTCCTTACTATGGCAACAGGATGCAGTGAAAAGAGCTCTGAGTTTGTAGCAAACAGACCTGGGTTCAAAGTTCAGCTTCACTGTTTCATAGCTATGAAACCTTAAGCAAATCACTTACCTTCTCCTTGTCTGTAAAACGAGGACAAAAATTGCCTTTCTAGGACCTGGCATCCAACAGACACTGAATCACTGAGCATGATTCCCTAAGATGGAACAGTGTGTATCACCTTAGGGATTCGTAGTGGGTTTGGGGTATTTTCTACCATACTCCCCGTAGACTCTATACCTTTTCGCTAACCTGGACCATCAAAGAGAGAATAAAAAATTCTCAAGACTGAACACAACACAGAAATGAGTCAAAAGAAAGCTCTTTATTGACTGATTCAGCAGCACAGAGCTGGCACCCATCAGCTTCAAACCATGTCTTATCCCATCCACTCCCATCCCCTTTGCCCTCCTCCAGGCTGAAATCATGCTTTCAGGCAAAGGCTTCCAGCCAGGCTTGCGTTAGTTCTCAGCTACGGTTTTCTGAACCCAGTCCTGGATGGAAGTCGCCTTCACGTACACACCGTACTCAGCCACGCTACAGCTCTTATCAAAGCTTAGGATCCCAGCCGCGTACCACGTGTCCTCCTCCAGGTCATGAACAGCAAAGGCACTGCCCGCATCACCATAGCAGGTGTCTTCCTGGTACTTGGACATGCCAGCACAGAAGGTGTGTTCGTTCAGTATGGGCTGCACCCCGACGGGGCTCTTTGGTGTCTTCTTTTCAGGGACTGTGCTGCCTTCATAGTGCTTTACGCATTGGTCTTGGTCAGCCACAGGCAGCATGACATACTTCAGATGATCAGTAAATTTAAAGTTGGCATTTCGCCCCCAGCCAGACACGTAACCCACACGCCCTACTTCTGCATAATCCTTTGAAGGTAGGCAGATGGGCATCACTCTCTCATTAACAGGCACCTTCTGTTTGAGTTTGATGAGCCCAATGTCTACCTGGGAGTAGTCAGGGTGTAGAACCACCTTCTCAATCTCTACAAGCTGATTTTTCCCCACATAGAGTGTTAAAGTAGGGGCAATGTCTTTTGCTGTTGCATTTTCTGAATGGTTCAGGAAGAGATTTTTAGCTGTGGTCAGCAGCCATTGTTCATTGATTAGCGTGGCCCCTGTGGTGAGATTATGGCGGGAGACCATCTTAGCCTGCCAGGGAAAGCTGCCTTTGGCATCCAGGTGTCCACCCAGGATCCGCTGCACTGGGTTTGCTGGATTCTTGGGCTTCCCACATACTGTCAAGAAGAGCAAGACACTCGTGAGTGGAATGTGCAAGAGCCTCCCCATCTAAGAAAGAGGGGTGAAACCCTTGGTGGCCGTCACTGCTGCATGAACTAGAAAGTTTAAATGCTTTGCCCTTACCACCTGCTCATCTCGTTGCCAATCGTTGTAGTTTTAAAATAATTCTGTTTTTATAAAATTGTTTGCATTACAAAAAGCTCTATTTCCAGCCTTCCTAAGAAAGGAAATGAGAAATACTGAGATTTTTGAGCCCTGGCTGATGAACTGTGTTATATTTAAACAATTATCCCAACAAAGGAATTTCTCCCATTCCCTGAAGTTCATTGAAAGGGCTATGAGCTACAATATTTCATTCTCTCTGAAGAAAGAGGAATCCAGAGCAGCACCCCACTAGAGTTCAGATTTTGTAGATGGTGCAGTTCTGCACCACTAAGAGCAGGAGAGGCTGGGCCAATGCCTCCAGTTCTGAGAGGGAAAGGAGAGAGCAACAGCTCTTCCTAATAACCGGAAGCAGAGTCCCAGCCCACGTCCAGCCTCCTGCCAGGCTTCCAGGGATTAAGATTTAATGTCATCCCTTGACTTGTTCTCTCTGGAGTTTGCTTCTCCTCAGACCTAGGGCTCTCTAGCAGGCTCTCCGTATACACAGGCTCTCCTGATCTGTGGGCAATGTGGACAGTGGATTCAGCCAATGCTCTTCAGGCCCTGATGAACAAGATCCTTAGATCCTTGGTGACCCTTAGGGAGTCATCACCTAACTGCCCGAGTCTCTCTCCCTGGCCAGTACGGTTCTCCCACATCCCTCCTCTGGGCTCTTGTGTGCTCAAGGGAAGCCGCATCGGAAGGCTGTGCCTCTAGGACATGCCCACCTGGACACCTGCCTGGGCTCTTAAGTGCTCAGCACCCACCTGCTTCACATTCAGGAAGTTTATCTCCAACAGCCTTATTTGTCCACTGCTTCTCACTGTTTAAGGTGTACACTCCTAAAACAAAAGGCAAGAAATGAGCCAAAAGAGAAGTCAAGTCTGGACCCAGTGCAGAGTGAGAAGTCATTTAAGCAGAAGAATTAAAAAGAAGAGTTGGGGAGGAGGTAGAAAAGGGAAAAGGAGGGAGAAGAGGAGGAGGAGGAAGGGAGGGAATGCTGTGCCGGAAGCCAAGTGCCTCGACGCCAGTTATGCCCAGAAGAACAGACTGTGGTCATTGTGGACACAGCCAGGCAGTACAGGGAGGGCTCAGGGTTCATATTCTGACTCTGCCTCTTACAGGCTGCCTGAATTTGGGCAAGACACTCAACCTGCCTGTGCCTCTGTTTCCTTATTGGCAAAGTGGGGATAATAATCTCCATTCAGAGGGATATTATGAGGACTAAGTGAGCAAATAAGTGTAAAGCACTTAGAGCATTGCAGGAAATGCAAGACTCATCAGGGGAGGGTGGCTTGTCACCATCAGTGTTCCTTCTTTTCCCACATCTCCTGCTGGAGATGTGAATCTGACTCTGAGATAGGTAGGCTGCATGGCATTGCCTCCCCTTAACAAAAGAGAAAACTTGAGGCTGACGAAGGTTAGTCTGCCCAAAGGGCCACAGCTGCTGGCGACAAAATGCTTCTTAGAATCTAAATCTCCTGGCTTCAAGGAGAGCACAACCCCAGCACCACCCCTTATGGAAATGTCGGAGCAGGGGTTGTGTGTAGGGTACTGAGGCAGTTGTCCAGGTCTTACCATCTCCCTCTGTGCGCAGTCTATAGTAGGTCTTACAGTGATAGCGAACCAAGTGCTCCACATAGCCATTTGCAATCTCAGGGGGCTTTGGGCAGCCGTCATCTGGAAAGAAAGGCAAGCTAGAGAGTTTACTCTTTGGAAATTATTCCCAGAGACCCATGAATAGTCAGATGAGAGGACGCTGCTCTGCACATCAGTCTCCTTCTACCCCAAATAGAAGCCAGTGGAAGGGCAAGCTCCCTCATTTCTGGCAGGATCCCCAGTGTTCTTCAAGGTCCTGAAAGCCCAGAGGTCGAGATAAGAAGGGGGAACTGGGTGTTCTCGGAAAGCAAGAGTGCAGACCCAAGAGGGTCAGAGTGGGATGCCGCACCAGGGATGAGACTCCTACCCAGCTCAAAGACTGACCTGCAATATCCGTGACATCGTTGCCTGAGTCCACTGCAAAAAGCTGTCCCCAGAGCAGGAGGGCAATGACAGCTCCCAGGGCACTGCAGAGAGAAGACAAGAAGGAGTGGAAAGCTGGTCTCCCTGCTTCACAGCACATGCGTGCATCCACACACACAGACACACACATGCATGCACACACACTCCTCCCACTAAGCAGCCAGAAAAGAAAATCGATATATGGAAGTGCTAGGACCAAGAAGTTGCCCCTCCCCTGCACATGCACAATTTAGCAGCTTCTGAGCTACTAAGCTTCCAGCGAGCTTAGAAGTCCTGCTGGAAATTCTGCATAGAGAAATAGGAAGAAGCATAGATTGGGGTGGGGGGGCTCAGTTTCTGGCCACATTGAGGAAAGTACACTGGCAGTAATACAGGAGCCCTCCAGGAAAGAGAAACCTCCCTCAGCACCTGGAGGATACTGCTAATAAAATGTAGATGACTCAAGGATGGGAACACAGGGCTTATTATGCCATTCCCTTTACTTCTTGAAATTTTCCATAATAAAAGCCTCCTTCAATACATAATGTAAAATACTTATGTGATTATTTCTAGTATTTTATGACAATTCACCTTTAGGAAATGTATCTCGAACCCCAAAATGTCAACAGGTCACCTGGAAGAGAACGGGTGTCTGAAAGCAGGACTGTGGCCATGGGCATTGACGCACAGATGCCACCCGCCAGTTCACCGTCCCACTGACAGACGCTGGCTATTCAGGCACTGCTTGCTACTATTAAAATAGTTTTTTGGCCAGGCGCAGTGGCTCACGCCTGTAATCCCAGCACTTTGGGAGGCCGAGGTGGGCAGATAACAAGGTCCAGAGATCAAAACTATCTGGTCAACATGGAGAAACCCCGTCTCTACTAAAAATACAAAAATTATCTGGGCGTGGTGGCACACACCTGTAGTCCTGGCTACTTGGGAGGCTGAGACAGGAGAATCACTTGAACCCAGGAGGCAGAGGTTGCAGTGACTGAGATCACGCCACTGCACTGCAGCCTGGCCACAAAGTGAGACTTTGTCTCAAAACAAAAAGTTTCTAATGTTTTTATTTCAACATTCCAAAAGTCTTTTTGTTTTTATAAGATGAGTGCCTTAATGAGATGTATCCCAGGTACTAGTCAGTTAATTGTGTCACTCAAATATGTTGCTATTAGTCTTCTTATACATTTTTAAAGAGGAAAATATCTGCTGTAAATATATTCAAAATGCCAGGAAGCCTACTACGGGAGCTGATGACATCTCCTACAAAGCTAAAAATGCAACCTCAAGGAAAAAGACACCCCTGAGAGTAAATCACATCTCCTGGGAAAGATAGCACTGTCTATGGATGCAGAAAAGGAGAAGATTTAACCCATGAAGCCCTTTAGTTCACTATAATTTGGCCCATTTGCCCTGCTTTTTATTCTATTTCTGCATCTCCACCAATGTACACAAAGAATGAAATGAAGAACCACAGGAAAGGCAGAAGAGAAAGCTGTGACCCACCTCATCTTGGTTGGTCTTGTCTCTGGAAGAGCAGTGCTGTGGGGCATCTGCTGGTCTTTTTATGCTGCCGCCAGCTCACCTCTCCCCATCTCTGTTTCGTAATTCCTGTGTCTACATGACTTTGGCCTTGGTAAGGTCACTCTCTGTTCCAGTAACCACAAACAATACCTGTGTGAAGAGTTGAGCTCTTGCTTCACGCTTGATTTTCCTGTGGTGTTCTCTTACAAACCCCAGAGAAACCTAGCAACTTCATTACCCACGAACCTGCCAAAGTATTTCCCGAAATCAGCAACTGGGCAGGCCAGGGCATGGCAGGAACCGTCAATCTGTCTCTATCTAGGAGGATTTTCACACTGCAGAAGGCCTCACTTGGAGTTGTTTCAGACCCATGGTAGACATTTCTGCAGCCTAGCTTATATGGGGCTCTAAAGAAAGCACTTCCTTGTCACAGTAGTTTGCTTCACACAATTTTCTTCACCTTGTGTGTGGACATCTCCATGTTGCTTAAAAGCTCTCCAGCCTCAAATCAGTAAATGTGTTTATTGTGTCTTCTCTGATTGCTCTTTGCAAGAAATCACGTAACTAGTAAAAGCTATAGTGTAGACTGACAAAGACCATGCTCAATAACAGTGGGTCTCATGTTTTTATAGTCTGGTGATTAGCCTAAATAGGCAGATGAGAAAAAGCCATATGTCTCAGCCAAATGTCCACCTGTGTGCATCCCAGGTACTAGTCAATTGAAATTTAGTAGCAACTCAATACAAGATTGATTTGTTAATTTAAAAGGGTTGGGCCGGGCACAGTGGCTCACACCTGTAATCCTAGCACTTTGGAAGGCCGAGGTGGGTGGATCACATGAGGTCAGGAGATTGAGACCATGCTGGCTAACATGTGAAACCCCATCTCTACTAAAAATACAAAGAAGTAGCTGGGTGTGGTGGCATGCACCTCTAATCCCAGCTACTCAGGAGGCTAAGGGAGGAGAATTACTTGAACCCAGGAGGCAGAGATTGCAGTGAGCCAAGATCGTGCCACTACATGCCAGGCTGGATGACTGAGTGAGACTCTGTCTCAAAAAAATAATAATAATAAATTTTTAAAAAGGGGTTAGTGGTTCTTAGAGTTACAAAAAAATTACTTTTGGATAATCATGGTAACACTGATATAATAGGAAAGTAGCTAGAAATGAGACAAATGCCCATAAACAGGAGGATGGGTCAACCATGCATGGTATGTTGATATGATGGAATATTACACAGCATGAAAAAGAATAAAGTCTGCAAGAACATGGATAGTCTTACAAATGTAATTTTTGAAAGAAAACCACAAGTTTCAGAAGATTACCTTCAGTATGATAGTAGTCTTCTAGAGAATGAAGTAAACTTGGCAATGGATTTTTAGATAGGACCCCAGAATCACAAGGAATCAAATCAAAATTAGATAAATTGAGCATTATCAGAATGAATGTTTGTGCATGAAAAGGCAGTATTAAGAAAGTAAAGACAATTACAGAATGGGAGAAAATCTTTGCAAAGTATGTATCTGATAAAGGGTTAATATCCAGAGCATATCAAGGACTCCTACAACAACAAAAGGACAGACAACTCAACTGAAGCGGAAGCAGAGGATCTGACTAGACATTTTCTCCAGAAAATATACATAAAGTGCCAAAAAGCACATAAAAAGATACTCAAGGCCTGGCAGTGGCTCACACCTGTAATTCCAGCACTTTGGGTCCAGGAGTTCGAGACCAGCCTAATAAAAATACAAAAATTAGCTGAGCATGGTGGCATGCACCTGTGGTATCAGCCACTACTCGGGAGGCTGAGACAGGACAATTGCTTGAACCTGGGAGGCGGAGGTTGCCGTGCGCCAAGATCACATCACTGCACTCCAGCCTGGGTAACAGAGCCAAACTCCGTCTCAAAAAAAAAAAAAAAAAAAAAGAAAAAAGAAAAAGACACCGAACGCTAATTGGAAAATGTCAATAGGGAAATGCAAATCAAAACCACAGTGAAACACCACACCTACTAGGATGGCCACAAGTAGTGAGTTTGTGTGTGTGTGTGTGTGTGTGTGTGTAACAAATGTTGGCAAGGATGTGGAAAAGTTAGAGCCCTCGTACATTATCTTGCTAGTAAGAATGTAAAATGGTGCAGCTGCTGTAGAAAACAGTTTTATGGTTCCTCAAAAAGCTGAACATTGAATTAACCATGTGACCCAGCAATTCCACTTCAAGGTATACAGCCAAAAGAATTAAAATCAGAGACTCAGAGATGTGTCTGAACAACAACGTTCATAGCAGCATTTTCACAATGACCAAAAGGTGGAAGCAATCCAAGCTTCCATCCACAGATGAATGGACAAATGCATACAATGGAATACTCTTCACTATAAAAAGGAATAAAATTGGTACATGCTACAACATGAATAAACCTTGAAAACATACAAAGTGAAAGAAGCCAGACACAAAAGGGACAAAATATTATATGATTCCACTTACAATAAAGTATCTAGAATAGGCAAATGCATAGAAACAAAAAGTAGATTGGACTTTACCAGGGGCTGGGAGAAGCAAGAAATGGGAAGTGCTTGCTTAATAGGTACAGAGTTCCTGTTTGGGGCAATGATAAAATTTTGGAAACTCGCAATGGTGATGGTTGCGCAATGCTGCTGATGTAATAAATGCTGCCGAATTGTGTACTTCAGAATGGTTACAATCAGAAATTTTATGTTATCAATATTTTAGCACAATAAAAAATTCAAGAAGTAAGTAAATAAACTTCTTTTTGTTGGGAAAAAAAAAAAAAGGAAAGAAACAAGCAAGACTCAGCAGTATGTTGCTCAGGCATAGATACCAAAGAGACAAAACTATATTTTTAAGTCTTTTAATGGAATGGAAATCCCAAAATGTGAAATGTTACATCCCGAGGAGAGGTAGGAGGAAGGCATAAGAGAAAGACACTTAGAGAAATATAAATAAGTTGTTAATGACCCAGGTTTTGGGCCGGGTAGTAAGTTCATTAATGTACATTATATTATTGTGTTTTATTTATATATATATATATATATATATATATATATATATATATATATATATAAATGCCCACATATATATGTCACATATAATGTTTTCTAAGTATCAAATATTTAAAAATATGAAGGAGGAGGGAATCACCCAGAGGACATAGTGGCCCCTTTTCCATGAATTTGATCCAATAGGTCTGCGGGGATGTGAGAATCTACATTTCAAATGTCCATAACTTCCCACCCCTGCAGGTACGAGACAGTAGACTGCAGCTCTTCACTCATAAGCAGGAGCCGATTTCTCTACCCCTGGAATCTGGGTTTGGCTCTGTGGCTGTGTTGAAATAATAGCAAATATAAAAAGGATAGCCTTGAAATGTGCTTGTGAATTGGGGTTTGCCTGCTTTTCCAGCGCCTGGAATCTGGGGGCTGCCCTATGAATGAGCCCAAGTTATTCCTCCATTGCTGGAGAATGAAAGATCCCCATAGAGCAGAACCGAGAAATCCCAGCTGACAGGCAGCCCCGAATTCCCAGAAGCCCTCCGCAGAGGCATAAGCAAGCCCCTGCCAACATCAGCTGAAACCGGTCCTGACCAAAACCACCTCCAGCTAAGCCCAGCCTACATTGCTGACCCACAGAATCATAAGCTTAATAAAAGATGGATGTTCTAAGCCACTAAGCTTGGGAAAGACTCATTAGGTAGCAAATGTTAAACAGTAGAACTGGCATATGGAATTATGGAAATGGAGCTGCTCTGGCTGAATCTGAGGTGAAGGTGTTAGAATTCTGCTCCCCAGGTCCCTGGGTTCCTGCCATGCTCTGTCACAGCCTGTCTTTACCTGCACTTTGCCACCCAGTTTCCTTCAGTGGCCAGAAGGAGGGAGCTACACCCTACATTTTCCAAGGAGAACATGTGCTGTAGACTGTGAAGGATTCCACTACACCTGGAGCCCTTCCCTCCTTTGACATCCTCATGCCCTCCTCCCACCCCCCCAACCTCATCCAGTCCATCACCCCTCCCCACAGAAACTGTCAAGCCTTAGCTTCTCACAGTCCTCTGTCTAGAATCTTGGAAATGTCACAGCCCCAGGCTTCTTGTTTCTTCTCTGTCCAGTTGCTGCTACTTTTCCAGAGGGAAGAGATGGCTCCTATTTCTGTGGCTCTGGATCCTCAGGGAAGCAGGGAGACCACTGGTCCTGCGAAATGGAGGGAGGGCTGGTGCCCTCCTAGGGTGTCTAAAGTGAAACATTTCTCACCACTGCTGTAGAACAATTGTTTATTCACCAGGTACATGAAAATTCATTCGTCCTCTGAACATACCCTTAACTCTATTACTCTGACCCCTTGTCTTGGCCAAAAGGGGAGCATTCACACTCAGCCTTCCTGCCCTGGGCATCTTTCATTAACTTGAGGAGAAACAGGATCCAGTCCAAAAGGCTTCTCTCTTTCAATGGAAAAGTCAAGGTGTGCGACAGCAAGTCAGAAGACTCCGCCAAGGGAAATAGGAATATATTTTGTCAGGAGAATAGAAAGCAGGAAAGCCTGAAACATTAACAGGCAGGAGAGCAGTTGACAGAGGAGCTTGAAGGGGAGAGTTTTGATTTTAGAAGCAAAAAATGATTTTTTAAAGTTCACTCTGCCAGTCAGGCATAGTGGCTCACGCCTGTAATCCCTGTGCTTTGGAGGCCAAGGCAGGTTGATTGCTTGAGCCCGGGAGTTGGAGACCATATGGAATAAAATGGGCAACACAATGAAATTCAGTCTTTACAGAAAAATACAAGAAATTATCCAAGCATGGTGGCACACGCCTGTAGTCCCAGCTACTTTGGAGGCTGAGATGGGAAGATCGCTTGCACCTGGGAGTTGAGGCTGTAGTTAGCTAAGATCATGCCACTGAACTTCAGCCTGGGTGACAGAGTGAGACCCTGCCTCACAAAAACAAAAAGCTCACTCTGCCATTACAAAAGTCTTGAAATTTTGTAAGCTACCAACAAATAAAAATAATAAACAAGTCCTCTGATAATTTCACCACCTCAAGACAACCAATAACCACTATTAACCCTTTAGTGTTACTTCCTTCCATTTCTCTGTACATACTTTTACACAGTTTTGATCACTCTTTGTATAGAATTTTTTTGATCTACTCTTTTCACCCAATGTTGTAGGCATTTTCTATGTTGCAGCAAACTCTTTAAAACATTTTAAATGCCATATTATACTCTTAATTTAAGGAGGAGGTATCACATGTACTTTAATCTTGGTGTTATGAGTCGCTTCCATACACACAGGGAAGAGAGGTAGGGAAACCACTCTCATTTTAGTCCATATGGATGTACAAATGATCCAGCATCATTTACTAAAAATGCCTAATCTTTTTTTTTTTTTTTTTTTTTTTTTTTTGAGACGGAGTTTCGTTCTTGTTGCCCAGGCTGGAGTGCAATGGCGCGATCTCGGCTCACTGCAACCTCCGCCTCCTGGGTTCAGGCAATTCTCCTGCCTCAGCCTCCCGAGTAGCTGGGATTACAGGCACGCACCACCATGCCCAGCTAATTTTTTTTGTATGTTTAGTAGAGACGGGGTTTCACCATGTTGACCAGGATGGTCTCGATCTCTTGATCTTGTGATCCATCCGCCTCAGCCTCCCAAAGTGCTGGGATTACAGGTGTGAGCCACCGCGCCCGGCTTAAAAATGCCTAATCTTAAATGTTCCTCTCAATGAATCTTTATAGTATGAAATATTTCTAGCACCCCAGAAAACTTCTTTGGGTTTCTTTCAGTCCACACCCCACCCCTACCAAAGTAACCACTGTCCTGACTTCTATCATGATCAAATAGTTTTGCCTGGTCCTGAACTTCATATAAGTAGAATCAAATAATAGTCATTCTTTGTTTCTGGCTTGTTTTTTTACAACATAATGTCTGTGAGAATCATCCATGTTGTCACATTAGTTTCTTTTTTATTGCTGAGAAGTATTCCATTGTGTGACTAAAACACAATTGATTTATCCAGTCTCCTGATGGATATTTAAATTGATTCCATTTGGGGGCTATTGTAAATCACGCTGCTGTGAACATTCTTGCATATATCTCTTGGTGGTTACCTGCACTCAATTCTTTTGGATACGTACCTGGTTGTATCATAGGACAGCATATGTCTAGCTGTAATCGATTGCCAGTTTTCCAGTAAACACTCCTATCAGCAGTATGTCAAAGTTCCAGTTGCCCTGCATCCTTGCCAATACTTTTCAAGTTTTGCCATTCTGCATATATGTAGTAAAATGTAATAATGGAGGCCAGGTAGGGTGGCTCACGCCTGTAATCCTGGCATTTTGGGAGGCCGAGGCGGGTGGATCACCTGAGGTCAGAAGTTGGAGACCAGCCTGGTCAACATAGTGAAACCCTGTTTCTACTAAAAATACAAAAATTAGCCAGGTGTGGTGGCACAGGCCTGTAGTCCCAGCTACTCTGGAGGCTGAGGCGGGAGAATTGCTTAAATCCAAGGGGTGGAGGTTGCAGTGAGCCAAGATCACATAACTGCACTCCAGCCCGGGCAAAAGAGCAAGACTCTGTCTCAAAAACTAATAATAATAATGGCTTTAATTTTTCATTTCCCCAATATCAAATTATGTAGAGCACTTTTTAGATTTGTGTTGGACCATTTAGATATCCTCTTTACAGAATGTCTTCTCCTTAGAGATTTGTTGTCTTTTTCTAAAATATTCTGCATACTAGTCTTTCTTTGGGTAAATGTATTGTAAACACGTCTCCCATTTTGTGGCCTGTCTTTTAATTATCTTAATCTTTTGATGAACAAAAGTACAGAAGTTCTTAATCTTAAATAACTACTAATTTAACAGTTTTTTAAATTTCATAGTGGTTTCTATCTTCTGATTACGAAATCTCTGCCTATAGGGTTGTGACAATATTCTCTTATACTTTTTTCTAAAAGTGTATTGTTTTACCTTTCAAATCTAGGTTTGTGATCCATTTGGAATTAATGTTGGTATATGATATGAGAAAAAAGTTCATTTTTTTCATATAGACATGCAGTCCAGTATTATTTGCTAAAATGACCATCTTTGGCCCCTGAATTGTAGTGCTATCTTTATTAGAAATCAGGTGACTATATAGGTGTTGGCCTCCTCCTGAATCCTCTGTTCTCTTCCATTAGCGTATTTGTCTAATCCTGAGTCATTGTCATATTGTCTTAATAATGTGTGAAAGGAAACTGTCTTAAACTCCCAGAATTACTAAGCTGAAGTGAAAGTGAAGCAGGGAACTGCATAGGGTAAACCTGTCCCCCATTCTATTCCAAGTCACCCCTCTGCTCACTGACAAATTCGTATCCGATTGCCTCCTCTAGAGTCTAGTCAGAACCTCAAAAGAATGCAGCCATTTGTCTCTTATCTATCTATGATTGGAAGCCCCTCCCTGCTTCAAGTTCTACCGCCTTTTCAGACAAAACCAGTGTTCATCTGACATATGTTGATTTCTCATATCTCCCTAAAATATATAAAACCAAACTGTGCTCTGACTGCCTTGGTCAGACCTCATGAGGTTGGGCACATGTCAGGACCCCCTGAGGTTGTGTTGGGCGTGTATCCTCAACCTTGGCAAAATAAGCTTTCTAAATTAACTGAGACCTGCCTCAAATTTGGGGGGTTCACAAATGGGAACATATTTTTGAGACAGGGTCTCACCGTCCCCCAGACGAGAGTGCAAGGGCAAGATCTGCAGCCGCAACCTCCTGGGCTCCAACAGTCCTCCCACCTCAGCCTGACGGGTAGCTGAGACTACAGATATGTGCCAACACACAGCCGATGTGTGCTTGTCGAGATGTGGTTTTGCCATGTTGCCCAGGCTGGACTTGAACTCTTGGGCTCAAGTGATCCACCCACCTCAGCTTCCTAACCTGCTGGCATTACAGGCATGAGCCTCCACACCTGGCCAATAATGGGAACTTTGTAGTAAATCTTGCTATCTGGTATTATAAGTGTTCCAACTTTATTCATTTTCTTTCAGAGTTTGTCTTCACTCTTCTGGGTCTTTTCCATTTTATGTAAATTTTAAAATTGGCTTTCCAATTCTCACAAAATGTCCTGCTGGGATTTTTATTGGGATTACATTGAATCTCCAGATCACTCTGAGGAGAGTTGACATCTTAACTGAGTTGAGTCTTTCGAGCAATGAGCATAGCATCTCTCTTCATTTATTTAGGCTGCCTTTAATTTTAATCCTTGTTCATATTGATACAGACCCCTGGCACCTCTTTCATTAGATTTATTCTTAAGCATTTGATTTTTACGTTACTGTAAATGATATTTGATGTATTTAAGTAGTGTGGGAACAAATACCTACAGTGAGGTGAGAACCCTGAGGTTTCCCAGGAGTATACATGACCTTTGAACAGAATGGAAAGTGGAGTGTTGAATTCCGAACAGCACATGTTGTTCAAAATCACAGTTTATCTTGATAAGAAAGTTAAACAAAGACATTGGCATGATGACACCTATTTCTAGACTGTCTCCCTTTTTCACAGTCACCAGGACCAGGGGCTACGAGGTCCTGCTGTGCCTGGAACATAGGCATGGCTTCCTATTTGTATTTCCTTACTGTCAGCAAATCTCTTCTCCAAAACTGAGCCACCGGAAGACACAAATATGGATCTTTTGTACCGTACACATTGATATTTTAAGCTTTTTTAAAGTTTTTCGAAAGTGGCATCAACACGGAGAGTTCGTAAATGAGGAACTTCCAAGATCCAGGCGGCTAAATCAAATACTATCCTCAGACCGGTTTCCTGTCAGCAAAGACAGCCAACCAAGGTGGGCAACCCGCACAACCTGTCAAAACTTCCAAAGAAATCCCGCCTTTCCCAGCATGAAACTGGGCGGGTATCAAAGGCATGAGGACATTAGTATGAGTGTAAAGACTGACTATTCAAAAGAATTCAGATCAACCTTCCTCAGTTTCTTCAATCTACATTTGTGGGACAGATTCGGGGAAACAGGCAGGACCACGTGGGTGCTTTTCATTCACCTTTATCTCTATATCCCGCAATGCCTGGCATACAGCAGAGGCCTAGTCCAGTTGATTGAATCAATGAATGATAAACATAGCCTCTGCCTTCATAGAGTTCACAGTGGGGGCAGAAATCAAAACTGTAACATAAGTAAGTGCTACCTGTCTCGTCAGCTTCTGTCTGCAGAAGATCCAGCCCTCAGAAGCATAAAAGCTGTCCATAGAACCAGCCCTACAGGTACTTTAGGAGAAAATTCAGTCAACTCCTAGGAACAACAGGTAACATCGGGAGAGTCCTATGCCCCAGGCACTGTACTGTGTGCTTTCTGTGTATTCACTCATTTAATTCTAAAACAGCTCATAGGCAGTAGGTCTTTCTATTATCTAACAACCCCATTTTTACAGTTGGGGCGTAGAGAGGATATAGAACTTGCTCAAGGTAAAACAGCTAGTAAAGAGAGCAGGCAGGATTCAAACCCAGGCCAAGTCCTTAACCACCCTGGGTGCTACCTCTCCCACATGATGAACTACACAGAATTTTCAAGACTCCCTCACATGGACTGGGCACAGTGGCTCATGCGTATAATCCTGCACTTGGGAGTCCAAACTGGAGGATTACTTGAGGCCAGGAGTTCAAGATGAGCCTGGGCAATGTGGGGAGACCCATCTCTACAAATAAAAAATAAAAAAAGCCAGGCGCGATGGCTGAGGCAGGCAGATCACCCGAGGTCGGGCGTTCAAGACCAGTCTAACCAACATGGAGAAACCCCGTCTCTACTAAACACACAAAAAATTAGCCAGGCATGGTGTTACATGTCTGTAATCCCAGCTGCTTGGGAGGATGAGGCAGGAGAATTGCTTGAACCTGGAAAGTGGAGTTTGCAGTGAGGCAACACCATGCCCTTGCACTCTAGCCTGGGCAACAAGAGTGAAACTCCATCTCAAAAATAAAAAAATAAATAAATAGCCAGGCATGGTGGTATGCACCTGTAGCTCCAGCTGCTCAGGGGACTGAATGGAGAGGATCACTTGAGCCTGGGAGGTCAAGGCTGCAGTGAGCTCTGATTGCGCCACTGCACTCCAGCCTGGGCAACAGAGCAAGACCCTGTCTCAAAAATAACATAAAGAAGATCCCCTCACATAACCAGCATTAAGGGCTCACCATTAGAGTCACTTTTAAGGGTCATTTGGGGACAGATCTTTCACTGGGCATTTCAGACTTGGAAGGGATAATAAACTTGCTAGCTTAACCACATTAGCCAGGCTAAGGGTGTCAATTCTGCGTGGCTGTGGAAGCCCACTAAGAACCCTGTGTATCAGATTTCAACTGTGACTGAGGCAGTGATACCCAGCAAAGAGGATAAGGAGAACCCGAAAGCACTGGCACCCAAGTCTGGAGAAACTGCAAAGAGTTGGAGGCTTCCTCCAAGCATGACCCCTGTGTTGGCCTTGGTGGCGCTGGAGCAGGCAGAAACCACGTGGGCCATGGCTGGGAAGCACATTAGGAAATAGATCAAGGAAACTACCTGCTATCTTCAAAGCATTTGGGCAGCAGAGTGCCCTGGGTGCCAGTCAGATGCAGGGAGGAGTGAACCATTCACCCTGGTCTCAGGACAGATCTCTCAGAAGGAATGGAATTTAAACGGAGCTCTGCTTTTGAGCAGTCAGTGCGAGAAATCAGGGACTCCCGTAAACTTGCCAAGCCCAAAGCGAATCCCCTCTCCACTACAGAAGCACTGGGTTTGTTGTAGCCCACAGCTTTGTTCCTGAACCCACCAACTTGAGTGATTAACGGGGTGGCAGGTGGTGCAGCAGCCAGGTGACCTCCACACACTGTCACTCTGTTTCCTATGGGACACTTTCCGGATGGAGATTTCAGCGTGCAGGAAACCTTTGTGGCTGGCAGGAACGCAAGGAGTGCAATGTTCATCTGTTTCCTCTCCTGAAGCCCTGCCCTTTGGAGCCTTGTCCTTGTTTTGCTGCCCAGGTATTTCACAAATTCCAGATCATTCCCACACTGCTCCTGCACACACACCACTATGCCCTGTCCACTGCTGTCCTCTTACATGTGACGAGCCGCAGTGACTTTATTTCTTACGTGTCTAACCACAAGGTTCTTAGAGAAATTTTCCCTGGCTGCCAAGACTCATTCAACATCACAGGTGGCCAGACTAGAGGGTAGGTAACATCGTCTGAGAGCTTTCCCGTGGGGTGCTGGAAAGGTCTGCACCTGCAGAAAAGAGAAATCCTAAAACGTGTTTTAGGATTTCACGTAACATCTCTTCTAAGCAAATATAAAACTATAGTGGGCCTCAGTCTGGTTTGTTTATTAGCTAGCATTAAATTTGACTAAGTGACTTAACAGGGATTTAAGCACACAAGGTCCCACCCACCCTGGGTAACATAGTGGAACCCCATCTCTACAAAACCTACAAAAATTAGCCAAGTATGGTGGCACACAACTGTAGTCCCAGCTACCCTGGAGGATGAGGTGGCTCTAAAAAAAATTTTTTTTAATTAATTTTTAAAAATGCACACACATACACAAGCAAGGTTCTGTTTTCTCAAGTAAAGAGGTGGGGAAGTAGGCAGATAGAGCTGGTATTGGTGACTACATTAAGCTCTTTCCAGCTTTTGTTTCCATCATCCCTGCAGGGTGACCCTGATCCTCAGGTCTAAAATGGATGCCAGAGCTCCGGCCATCATACCCCATATTCCAGGCAGCAGCAGACTTCCCAGAAACTTCACACAATACTTTCACATATATGTCATCAAATAGAATTTGGTCACAGGACCACATCCAACTATACTGGAAATCAGGAAATGTCTTTATACTGGGCATCCAGAACATGGAACCATTGATATGGTTTGGTTGTGTCCCCACTCAAATCTCATCTTGAACTGTAGTTCTCTTAATTTTTTCCTTTTTTTTTTAAGACGGGGTTTCACTGTGTTGGTCAGGCTGGTCTTGAACTCCCAACCTCAGGTGATCCACCTGCCTCGGCCTCCCAGAATGCTAGGATTACAGGCGTGAGCCACTGCGCCCAGCCAAATTGTAGTTCTCATAATCCCCACATGTCATGGAAGGGACCCTGCGGAAGGTAATTGAATCAGGGGGCAGTTACTCTCATGCTGCTTTCATGATAGTGAGTTCTCATGAGGTCTGATGGTTTTATAAGGAGTTTTCCCCAAACCTTCATTCTGCATTTCTCCTTCTGCCACCATGTGAAGAAGAACGTGTTTGCTATCCCTTCCACCATGACAGTAAGTTTCCTGAGACATCCCCAGCCATGCTGAACTGTGAGTCAGTTAAACCTCTTTGCTTTATAAATTACCCAGCCTCAGGTATGTCTTTATTAGCAGCATGAGAACAAACTAAAACAGCCATCTACAAGATAACTGGCCTGATCTCATGAGAGGTTACTGTTCTAGATTAAAAGAAACTAAAGGGCATATGAATGAGCCTTGATTGGATAAGGAAGATATTTTGGGTACAATAGGAGAAATTTGAACATGACTCAGTGTTAAATGATACTAGCAAATCATGGTTAATTCTCTTATGTGTTATTATAGACTAATGGTTACATAGGAGAACATACTTAGATAATGCATGTTACAAAGTAGTTAGGAGTGAACCAAAATACACAATAAAAATAGGTTAAAAGATTGACAGAGCCAACGGGGAAAATGTAGTAAGGATTACTGAGTGTAGGTGGAAGGAGTATGGATATCTATTATAGTATTCTTTCAGATTTTCTGTATATCTAAATTTTCTTTTCTTTCTTTTCTTTTTTTTTTTTTTTTTCTCAGAGACAGAGTCTTGCTCTGTCACCCAGGCTGGAGTACAGTGGTGTGATCTTGGCTCACTGTAGACTCTGCCTCCCAGATTCAAGCGGTTCTCCTGCCTCAGCCTCCTAAGTAGCTGGGACTACAGGTGTGCACCACCACACCTGGCTAATAATAGTAGACACGGGGTTTTGCCATGTTACCTAGGCTGGTCTAGAACTCCTGGCCTCAAGTGATCTGCCCACCTTGGCCTCCCAAAATGCAGGGATTACAGGCATGAGCCACCGTGCTCAGCCTAAAATGTATTATAATACATACTACAGGAGAGTAATTCTCTATTTGGGCTGACTGTTCCTCAGCTTTCTCATGTGAGGCTGATGGCCTCCTGGTGCAAAGGAATGAGGTTCCTGTCAGCACTGTGGAACCAGTTAACACAAAGGCTCTGTGAGGAGTGGGTTGAAGCCCACGGTCTCAGCCAGGATGGGTCTCAGAGCTTGTGGATGTGGAGATAGAAGGCTGCCCTCCAGCTGCAGCTCCTCTAACAGTCTTCTGCTGTCACCCAGCACTGCTGCAAGCAGCCACAAATCCCATCACCTATTTGAGATAAGAACATGGCGGAAGACAGAAAATGAATCTAAGACATTTAGTGGAGACATCAGTACTGTGTCAGAGTGTGACTGGGTGGAGCAGAACAAATGCCAGACTTGAGATTAAGAGGAATTCATTGCGTCCTCCACCATTTCTGCCCATATCACCTTGGAGCAGGTGCTTAATCTGTTTCCTCACCTGTCAAGTGGGGATTGTAACTGCCGCTCTCAACTACTCCACAGCTGTCTGAGGCTCAGAGAAGATAATGTGTTTGATTTCTGGTAAATGTGCAAGACTGTTTGGAAGAACACCTTGCTTGGCCCTGAACTACTGCTTCATCCTGTTAGACTCCCATGCAATTATCCACAGACCCCAGAACCAGAGGACCTTTTTCAAAATCCTGCTTGTGGTGGTTGAAAAATATCTCCACAAATTATTGGACATTCCTCCCTTCAATTCAAATGTGGAAGCCACCACATTTGTCTTCACCAGCTTGCTTGGAAAATAAAAGAGAAAAAAAGTGGGCTGGACTAAATGACTTGCTTCTAACATAGGATTGCCAGATAAAATATATGATGCCCAATTAAATTTGAGTTCAAATAAACAACAAATAAATTGTAGAATAAGTGTGTCTCAAATACTGCAAGTGATAGACTTACATTAAAAGTGTATTCATTGTTTAGCTCAAATTCAAATTTAACTGGGCATCCTTTTGTTTTAGTTTTGCTTAAACTAGCAACTCTATTCCAATGAGTAGAATGAGGCTGGGCACAATAGCTTACACTTGTAATCCTAGCACTTTGGGAGGCCAAGGCTGGAGGATCTCTTGAGCTCAGGAGTTCAAGACCAACCTGGGCAACACAATGAGACCCGATCTCTACAAAAAATACAAAAATTAATGAGGCCTAGTGGCACATGCCTGTAGTCCCAGCTACTCAGGAGGCTGAGGTGGGAGGATTGCATGAGCCTGGGAGGTTGTAGTGAGCCGTGATCGTGCCACTGCACTCCAGCCTGGGTGACAGGGAAAGACTCTATCTCTAAAAATGAAATAAGAATAGAATGAATGTGGCATAAGTAATGATGTGTGACTTCCAAGGCTAGGTTATAAAAGCACTGTAGCTTCCACCTTGTTCCCTCTTAGATCACTCTGATGCCATATTGTGAGGGTACTCAAGCAGCCCTATGGAGAGGTTCACCTACGCTTCCTGCCAACAGCTTGCATCAGGAGGAGATGCTCATACCCTGGGGGGGCTCCAGTTCTATGGAATCCTAGCCTCATGGTTTAGGGAAGTTATTTAATCTCTCGAAGCCCTTGGTTGATCTGTAACCATGGGAATACTAATATCTGTTTTCAGGACCTGTTAGTGATCATCAGAAATAGCAAAAATAATAGCTAACATTTATTAGAAATTTAGAATATGCTAAGCACTTCACATTTAATCCTCACAGTAACCCTCTGAGATCAGTGCTGTCCTTATTCCCATTTTATACATTGGGAAACTGAGGCACACAAAATTTACATGATCGCTCATAGCTAATAAGTACATAATGTGCCCAGCACATTATACGCATCCTTTTTTTTTTGAGACAAAGTCTCATTCTATCACCCAGGCTGGAGTGCAGTGGCCTGATCTCGGCTCACTGACTGCAATCTCTGCCTCCGCGGTTCAGCGATTCTCCTGTCTCAGCCTCCTGAGTAGCTGGAATTACAAGCACGTGCCACCACGTGCAGATAATTTTTGTATATTTTGTAAAGACGGTGTTTCGCCATGTTGCACAGCCTGGTCTTGAACTCCTGAGCTCAAGCAGTCCTCCCACCTCGGCCTCCCAAAGTGCTGAGATTACAGGCTTGCATCACTGCACCCAAACTGCATCTTTTTATTTTATTTTATTCTATTTATTTTTGAGACAGAGTCTTGCTGTGTCACCTAGGCTGGAGTGCAGTGGCGCCATCTTGGCTCACTGCAACCTCCTCTTCCCCAGTTCAAATGATTCTCCTGCCTCCGCCTCCCAAGTAGCTGGGACTACTTGGTGGTATGCACCACCATGCCCAGCTAATTTTTGTATTATTAGTAGAGACGGGTTTCTCCATGTTGCCCCAGCTAGTCTCGAAATCCTGGCCTCAAGTGCTCTGCCCACCTCAGTCTCTCAAAATCCTGGGACTACAGGTGTGAGCCACCACACCTGGCCAATATTCATCTTCTTAGAAGTTGCTGTTAGCATATCATCAATAAAACCACTGTTTTTATAGCTGAGAAAATAGGGCCTCAAGGAGGTTAGGTAATGTGCCTTACAAGGCTGACTCCATGTCTGTACTTGCACCCTACACCTGGTGAGTCTTGGGTCAACAGCACATCCCCAGGTGCCCTCCTGCCCCACCCCTGGCTGGAATGGGCCATTTTCCTGAAGCACCCCTAAGTCCTCTGCTGGTGCTCCTGGCTCATGGACTTAGCTAATCACTACCAAGGATTGCTCTTGTCAGTTTATGCCCCCAGACAAGATCGGCCTGGGAGACACATCTAAATTAAACGATGCACACAATTAGAACAAAGAGGAATCTGGAATCTCAAAGATTTAGTATCGGCATTTTTGAAATTTCCAAACTCAATTGGCAGTCTCTGTAAATTTTTAAAGGAGACTAACCGGAACAATTAACAAATGTCTCTGAAAGCTTGAAAGGCTCTCAGACCCTAAAACAGGGAGCCCAGTATCTCCCTGCTCCCCGACTTGGATTCCACCTCCATCTTTTCCATCTTGCCACCACACTCTTTGTGCCTGGAACATTGCAAGGACCCTGAGGGTACCACCAAAAGCGCTTTGAGCCCCTTCCGCTCCTCCAAGGTTGCAGACAACTGGGTGCCTTTCTCCTGAGCCTCAGACTTCCCACACAATTCCGGCCCTGAGTTCTGTTCTGCTAGATATTCTCACTTCTCAACGAAGTGGTGGGTTTTTCCCTGAGACGATTTGTTTCTCAAGAAGAATCACTCTGGGGCACATGGATAACTCTGTATGCCATTTCTTCTGCTCATCTCCTTTGTGAGGTGATTTTTCAGTGAACTTTCAGAAGGCAAAGGGGAAGCTTTCCCTTGGACCCTGCAGTTTTGGTGCTGTTAGCAGGCTCACCAAAGCCACTCAGCTCTTCTAGAAGGCACAGTGAATGGAACCCGGGCCTGACAAGCAGGCAAAAGGGTAAGAATTCCTCAGCAGTCAGGCTCCCAGTTTGTCTTGCTGTGAAACGCGGTTGCGCAGACAGGAAAAAATAACTGTTTATCTCCTCTACATAATCTTGATTAATGGGAGTGATATGGTTTGGCTGTGTCCCCACCAAAATCTCACCTTGAATTATAATCATCCCATGTGTTACGGGAGGGACCCGGTGGGAGGTAACTGAGTCATGGGGGCAGGTTTTTCCTGTGCTGTTCTCCTGACAGCAAGTCTCACAAGATCTGATGGTTTTATAAAGGGGAGTTCCCCTGCACATGCTTTCTTGCCTGCTGCCATGTAAGACGTCCCTTTGCGCTTCCTTCATCTTCCACCATGACCGTGAGGCCTCCCCAGCCATGTGGAACTGTCAGTCCATTAAACCTCTTTCCTTTATAAATTACCCAGTCTTGGGTATGTCTGTATTAGCAGCATGAGAACTGACTAACACATGGAGAAAATGATTTGTGCGACTGGTTTTGGGTGTAGAGCGCTGGTGTACTTTTTGGTAGTTTTTGATACGAATCTTCTTATTGTTTGATCCCTTTTTTCACTGAAATAGTCTTTTCTTTGTCACCATCTTTCTGTGTCATTCTGTCACAAAAAGAGGTAGAACATGAGTCTAAGCCCCTAGAAGACCTCTTGTTCAAGCCAGCTCTGCAGACTGCTCAGTTTGTGGTTCTGATCAACATTACTTTGAGACAGGGTCTTGCTCTGCTGCCCAGGCTGGAGGGCAGTGGCACAATCATGGCTCACTGTAGCCTCATCCTCCAGGACTCAAGCAATCCTTTCACCTCAGCCTCTTGAGTAATTGGGACTACAGGTGGTTGCCACCACTCCTGGCCAATTTTGAATTTTTTTATAGAGACAAGGTCTCTTTTCTGTCCCAATAAAAACACTTTAAAAAAGGTGACAGGGTCTCACTGTGTTGCCCAGGTTGGTCTCGAACTCCCGGTGTTACCAGTTGAAGGTGTCCAGGTTCTTGGAGTCTTCAACAAAGAACTGGACAAAATGCACAAACAAAGCAAGGAAAGAAGGAAGCAACAAAAGCAGAAATTTGTTAGAAACAAAAATACGCTCCCTAGGATAGGAGTGGGCCTGAACACAGGGGCTCAAGAGCTTCATTACAGAATTTTCTGGGGTTTCAATACCCTCTCGAGGTTTCCATTTGTTACTTGGTATACGCCCTATGTAAATGAAGAGGATGAAGTAGAGTTACAAAGTCATTTACTCAGTGTATGCCCTATGTAAATGGAGAGGATATTTCCTGTCATAGCTGAAGTGTTTCCATTTGATTTAGTTCTAGGATGTCAGCGTGAATTGGCCTTAAGTTCCCTGCCTCCAGACCCTATTATCCTGCCCCCCAGGGCTCAAGCAGTCCTCCTGCCTTGGCCTCCCAAAATGCTGCGATTACAGGTATGAACCACAGTGCACAGTGCCCGGCTTCAACACAGTTTTTGTTCTGAACATGTCAAGCTCTTGGAGGAGTTTGTCTTAAGACGTTGCTGTGGGGACCGGGAGTGGTGGCTCACACCTGTAATCCCAGCACTTTGGGAGGCCAAGGCAAGTGGATCAGGAGGTCAGGAGTTTGAGACCAGCCTGGCCAACATAGTGAAACCCTATCTCTACTAAAATAACAAAAAATTAGCTGGGCATGGTGGCATGTGCCTGTGGTCCCAGCTACTCAGGAGGCTGAGGCAGAAGAACTACTGGAACCTGGGAGGCAGAGGTTGCAGTGAGCTGAGATTGTGCCACTGCACTCCAGCTTGGGTGACAGAGTGAGACTCCATCTCAAAAAAAAAAAAAAAAAAAAAAAAAAAAAAAAAAAAAAGTGGCTATGGGGCTTTTGTTGTCTCAGCCCTTGTTGCTAGGTTACTCCTGGGAAAGTTCAATTCAGGAGAGTCTTCCTGGTGTCATAGATTAACAGATCTGTGACTAGTGACCCCCCCACAAACTTGTAGGTTGCTGGAGGCAGTGTATGCACAAACACCATCATCCTTAACTATCTGTGGCAGCTAGAGTCTTTTGTCAACTTAGCCTATTCCTGGGAGTGAACTTTTTTGCATGGGGAGATATTTGGCATTGCCTCTTCTACACCCTTTCCAGGAAACACCTGTTTCTTAACTCGGAAAAAAAAAAACAACTTTCTATCTGGAAAATTACATCCTGGACTTACCATAAAGAGGCAATTGGAGTGTGCTATTATTGAAATGCATACACCACTGAAAATTCTAAATGTCAATGGCCAGCTGACAGATCCTTTAAATTAGCCTCCTAAATTTTAAAAGTATCTTAGAGATCTCGCATTCAAAACAAATGCCTTCATTTTATTTATGAAAAGATTAAGTTAAACTGTAAAGACACTTAATCGTTTCATGGCTAGCCTTAGAAATTCTCTTGACGAAATTAAAGAGTAAAAACATGACCTAAAACAAAGTTAATGCTATATGTAAATTTTCAGTGCTGTAAAAGTAATAGCTCTCAAATATAATTTTTCTCAGCAAGGCAATTTACTTCTATAGAAGTGTGTGTCTCATGGATGGAGCAATCACGAGCACACACACAAGAACAGGGGAGGGGAAGGGGTTCTTATCCCTGACGCAGGAAGTCCCTACTGCTGTGTCATTCCCCTGTTGGCTAGGGTTGGACTGCACCATCTAAGCTAATTCCAATTGGCTATTTAAAGGGAGCAGGCCTATGAGCCAGAGTGGCGGGGTGAGCAGTTTGGTGGGAAAGACGGTTACAGAACAGTTAACTAAAGGTGACCCAGGTCAGAGCAGGTGACCAGGGGAACAGATGTGAACTACTGATTAGAACTGGTGGGAAAGTTGTTTACTGAAACTAGAGGCAAGGGGGTGAAGAGAGCCAGGAATTTAAACTTTAAAATGGAAAACAAAGAATAAGAGAGCTGAATATACGGACACACTGATTCTTTGAAGAGAAACTTGGAGCTCACTTTATTTAACAGTTAAAATAATTTTTATACTCAAACTGCCTGCTTTTGATCCCCTGTAGATTTTACAAAAAGCACTCCACCCTATGGTCTAGTGCAGGCGTCCCCAAACTACGGCCCGCAGGCTGCATGCGGACCCCCCCAAGGCCATTTATCCGGCCCCCCGCCGCACTTCAGGAAGGGGCATCTCTTTCACAGGTGGTCAGTGAGAGGAGCACCGTATGTGGCGGCCCTCCAACGGTCTGAGGGACAGTGAACTGGCCCCCTGTGTAAAAAGTTTGGGGACACCTGGTCTAGTGGCTGAGATTCTGTGCTTTTGTTGCCGTAGCCCAGGTTCAATTCCAAGTCAGGGAAACAATCCCATTTGTTTTAAATTATTTGTTTGACTCTTGACCTTTTTTGGGTACCCATTTGTTATTGATCCTTTTTCCTTCCATGGACACTGATAGTGACATGGCTAGCTTTAGAAATTCTCTTGACAAAATTAAAGCAAAAACATGATTTGATTTCCCGTCTTCTTCCTTCTATGGGGCATATGGGGCCTTTGGGCCTTTATGCATAGGTGCTCAGCTGAGAAGCTGAGAGCCTAGAAAATATGGCTAGTTAGAATTGTAGGTTGTGTTCCATTTGTGGCTAAAAAGACTTTTTATCTTTGAGCTGACTCGCAGTATTTCTAGATCTTGTGAGGACTGTTTTGCACCTCTTGGAGATGCCTGGTTCATCTTTGACTAGCCAAGTCATAACCTTGGTTAAGGACTATTGCTTTTGGTGAACTACTTGAAGAGGTACCTTTGGTTCAAAAGAAAAACAAGCTAGCTAAGGTGTTTAAAAAGATAGGCCCTCAGGTAAAAAATTGACTTGCTAAGTCCAAGCATGGAAAAGGCTGCCTTTACCCTGTTAAAGGGCTCTGCCCTAAAGTCAATAATCTGATCAAGAAACAACCTAATTTAAAAAGACCAGTCTAACTAGATTGGTTTCCAAAAGACTTTCTGGTATTTCGCTGGCTATTTTGAAATTATTTGTAAAAGAAATTTACATCTATGAAAGAAATCTCCATTTGTAAGGACCCTCTGTATCCCCACACTTAAACCACTAGAAACTTTAGTTTACATAACAAACCTTACATTTGTTTAAGATACTTTTCCTGGAAAGCTTGTCTTGACTGGGCCTTTACCTAACCCTTTTGTGTCGTGGCAGGTAATGGTGTTTAGATCCAAGTTCTGTGTCTTTGAAACGTAAATTTTTACCAAATTAGTCATGTCTTTCAAAGTACAAATTTCAGGTTGCCTAGCTAACAATTGCTTACAGCTTGATAGTCCGTCTGCAGGGAGGAGAAAAACTATTTGAAAACTGACAGCCAGGCACAGTGGCTCAAGCCTGTAATCCCAGCACTTTGGGAGGCTGAGGCGGGTAGATCACAAGGTCAAGAAATCGAGACCATCCTGGTTAACATGGTGAAACCCTGTCTCTACTAAAAATACAAAACATTAGCTGGGCATGGTGGCGTGTGCCTGTAATCCCAGCTACTCAGGAGGCTGAGGCAGGAGAATCGCCTGAACCCAGGAGGCGGAGGTTGCAGTGAGCCGAGATCGCGCCATTGCACTCCAGCCTGGGTAACAAGAGTGAAACTCCGTCTCAAAAAAAAAAAAAAAAAGAAAGAAAGAAAGGAAACTGACAAATGAAGAATCTTGTAAAGCTTAAAATTTCTTCTGGCTGAATGTCTAGATGTGTCATGTGTATGTGATAGTTCACTACCAAAATATATGAAAGAGCCCTAATTAGTTGGCTTAATAAAAAATTAAGCACTTAAATCAAAATATGCTATCAGAAAAATAGAAACTAACTCGAATGCCTTTTAGCTTATGTGACTCTAGTAAGCTCTGTAAATAAAACTAGTTTAAATTGTTGGCAAAATAAAATTAAATGTCTTCAGAATTATCAGTATTAAATTTGACTGAGACTTCTTGCCTGAATGTATTGATTAGACGGGTTTAGATGGTTTCTGTCAATGTTTTAAGGTCAGAAACCTGTTGCTTATTTAAAGCTGTGAAGGCTGGCTGTTGGGCTCCCCAAAGCCTTGCACATATCTTACTGTCAGCCTCTTTTCAGTTTTGAGCATCTGGATTCTAGAGTCTGGACAGGCTGGCCATGGTGGGATCTGGGGACATGTCCTCAGTTCCTTGACCACCAACTGTAAGTCAAAACCAAGCCCAATATGGCCCCATCCTCCCTGGCCCAGCTTTGCCTCCTTGCTGTTAGAAACAAATGCTTGGTGCTGCAAAGAAGAACTCTCACTTAGGCAAAAAGTTTTCTCAGCAAGGTAATTTACTTCTGCAGAAGGGTGCTGCCTACATCAGTCACGCTCACAAGAGCACAACAAAGAAGAGATGGGGTTTTTATCCCTAACGCACGCAGCTCCTGACCCTGTGTCCTTCCCCTCTTGGCTAGGGTGGACCACACAAACTAAGCCAGTCTCAGTTGGCTAAGACTTAAACTTTTCTAAATATGGTTAGCACGCAATTTGTAAGAGAAGGAGGGGGTGGGACTGGTGTGTCTGTTATAGTACGAGACATGTCTAGACATGTCTGGGCGTGTCAGCATAACTAGAGTAGGAGGGTGGTTTGCAGGCTGGAAATAAGAGAGTACAAGGAGGTTGGGCTTTTGAACAAAGGTTAAGAACATTACACAATTAAACCTTTTGAAGAGGAACTTTTTATTCCTAACATTTCTATGCTGGGATGGGTTGGATTCTCCAGGCATTATCTTCACAACTCTGTCCTGTCCTGAGCTCTATATCTGGTATGTAAATTTGGGACGCCAACAGGGTCTGCCCTTCATAGCTGTCCTTGGGTACCACGTGGGCACTTGAGACCCAAGACAACTGAAAAAAACATTAGGAAGAGTACCTGTGTCATCATTTCAAATTATTAATTTAAAATCTTAAAATCATGCTATGTTAAATCATAGGTAATCATAGAATGTCTAAGTCGTATGTTTAGAAAACAATAGATCTGTTAATAAATTGAGGAAACATATCTTTCTAAAAACTTACGAAGTGGTTTTCATCTACAAATATTGATATAAAGTAATTCAGAAGCACTTACTTCCTAAGTTTTCCACTAGAAATTAGGGCTACTAAGAATTAAAATTATAGTTAATATATATAATTAAAACTACTAGATGTGCCTGTAATCCCAGGACTTTGGGAGGCCAAGGTGGGTGGATCAAGAGGTCAAGAGTTCAAGACTAGCCTGGCCAACATGGTTAAACCCCGTCCCTACTGTAAATGAGCCAGGCATGGTGGCACGTGCTTGTAGTCCCAGCTACTCGGGAGTCTGAGGCAGGAGAATTGCTTGACCCTGGGAGGCGGAGGTTGCAGTGAGCAAAGATGGCGCCACTGCACTCCAGCCTGGATGACAGAGCGAGACTCTAAATAAAATAAAATAAAATAGATATAAGAGAAACAATTCTATATAGAGAGTGTATAAAGAAAGTAAAATGTTTTTTATTTTTTAAAAAGCATAATTTTGTTCTTTTACATGAAAAAGGACTAATGACGAGAGAAAGAAAAGTAAATTTTTTTTTTTGAGATGGAGTTTCGCTCTTGTTGCCCAGGCTGGAGTGCAATGACACGATCTTGGCTCATTGCAACCTCCGCCTCCTGGGTTCAAGTGATTCTCCTGCCTCAGCCTCCCAAGTAGCTGGGATTACAGGCATGCACCACCACACTCAGATTTTTTAGTAGAGACAGGGTTTCTCCATGTTGGTCAGACTGGTCTTGAATTCCTGACCTCAGGTGGTCTGCCCACCTCAGCCTTCCCAAGTGCTGGGATTACAGGCGTGAGCCACCACACCCGGCAGAAAAGTGAATTTTTGACCTAAGGTCGAATGCCAAAAAAAAAGGAAAAGTATAGAACAAAACTGAAGATTTAAACAAGTTATAGATGGTTTGTAGAAGATTAAGCTGTGAAAGAAACTTCATGTATGATCAAATTGGCTAAAATTAAAAGAAATTTATATATTTTTCCAAAAATTGAACACTAATATCAAAAGAACACTGATACAAGGACAGAGTCTGGGCCCCTGTGTTGGACCAGTGGTTTTCTCAGAGCACTGATTTGCTCTTTAATGAAAAAAAAAATCATAAAAGAATTTTCTATACCTCTTAGGGAATTGGCCTAGGAAACAGAGTCCATTCCATGTTTCCTCAGGAAAATTTCTTATGCTTTATGACTCTGAAATCTTTTGTCATTTTTATTTTATTTCATCATGACCTGTGATCCTATTTTGATCAAATGTTTTAAACCTTCACTATTTGACAGACTTCCCAAAATTAAATTTCAAATTATAAAATCAAGTCTTTTTTGACCTGAACTAAGTTAGACATAAGAGGAACTCCTGTAGGCTGGGCACAGTGGCTCACACCTGTAATCCCAGGGCTTTGGGAGGCCGAGGCAGGTGGATCACGAGGTCAGGTGCTCAAGACCAGCCTGGCCAACATAGTGAAACCCCATCTCTACTAAAATACAAAAGCTTAGCTGGGTGTAGGCCGGACATGGTGGCTCACACCTGTAATCCCAGCACTTTGGGAGGCTGAGGCAGGTGAATCATGAGGTCAGGATATCAAGACCATCCTGGCTAACAAGGTGAAACCATGTTTCTACTAAAAATTAAAAATTTTTAAAAATTAGCCAGGCGTAGTGGCATGTGCCTGTAGTCCCAGCTACTCGGGAGGCTGAGGCAGGAGAATCACTTGCACCTGGGAGGTGGAGGTTGCGGCAAGCTGAGATCACGCCACTGCACTCCAGCCTGGGCAACAAAGCAAGACTCTGTCTCAAAAAAAAGGGGAACTCCTGGAAGTCCAAGAGAGACATATTGGGCTTGTTTTGTTTAGTATGTTTAAAAACCATATAGGAAGCATCGTCAAATAAAAAAAATAATAATGTTTAACTTGCTTTGAGTTATATTTGTAAAAATTATTGACATGTTCCAAAATAGTATGATATTCCTAAATTTTGGTACATCTTGGTATATGTTATCAGTCATCATTATAGTTATGTTAAATTGTTGTATGCCACAGAAATAACCAAATTTCCTTGTCAACTGCATCTTTAACCATGACTATGTTTTTTTTTGTTGTCCAGAGGTATTATCTTGTGTCTTTTGCATAATAGGACTAAACACCTAGCTCTTCTTGAAAATTGTTCTTGTCTGCTTTAGCATGTCTTACCAGTTTTCCAACCCAGATTTTGATCATATCCCACTTCTGGGTCTTATCCATAGCCTTAACCAATATAACTGAACATCAGTAAGAGGCACTGATAAAGATTTAATAGGTGGCTAGGCGTGGTGGCTCACCTAAGGTCAGGAGTCGGAGCCCAGCCTGGCCAACATGTTGAAACCCTATCTCTACTAAAAATAAAATAATTAGCCTGGCATGGTGGCAGGTGTCTGTCGTCCCAGCTACTCTGGAGGCTGAGGCAGGAGAATAGCTTGAACCTGGGAGGCAGAGGTTGTAGTGAGCCGAGATCACGCCATTGTGCTCCAGCCTGTGCAACAAGAGTGACACTCAGTCTCAAAAAATAATAATAATAAAGATCTAACAGGGGTCTCCCCGCCCGCTTTAGACTCTGCATGGCCGAAGTTGTTCAGCTGTCATAAGCTTCTTAGCCACATGAGTCCCACCACCACGGGACTAGATGGACCCAGGGCAGGTAGCCACACCACACGGGCAGCAATATGTGATAGAGCGTATACTGGTCATCAGTGCTGCCTACAGCAAGTTTCTACCAAAGAGAAATGACGAATTATACCCCCAGTGGACAGACAAGATGGACTCCCTGAGACCCAAGAGTTAAAAGCAGAACCAAGAGGTCATGGCAGGATGAGGGTAGTGGTAACACTGTGTCCTTGGAAAGTGTTGCAAAGTCTGTTTTTTGTGACCAAGTCAAAGAACAGTGCCTGAAAACAACTGTACCTGGAAATTCCCCACCTGACCACCAGGTACCAACTGACCGACAACCTGGAACCAGCCAATTAAGAGACTGGTGATTTGGGGCTTAAAAGTCATCCAGTCAAGACTGCTCCTGGCCAGGCACAATGGCTCACACCTGTAATCACAGCACTTTTGGAGGCTGAAGCGGGAGGACCACTCGAGCTCAGGAGTTTGAGACCGGTCTGGACAACATAGTGAGAATCCATGTCTACAAAAAAATTTTTTTAATAGCCAAGTATGTGCACACTTGAGAGGCTGAGGTGGGAGGACTCTGAGCTCAAGAGGTCAAGGCTGCAGTGAGCTGTGATTATGCCATTGCACTCTAGAGTAGGTGACAAAGACACTGTAAGACTGTTCCTTACTCCTTTTCTGTGGGTTTTTGCCTTTATAATGTCCTACTCTCTGACATGTTCTCAGAGCACACTTTCATTTTACACCAAAGGCTGTGTCTCCCCGATCTCTCGCTTTTGCCTCCATAAATCTCATAGTCTTTTGTTAACAGTATGGACCTAAATTAGAAGCCCTAATTCACATATGGCAGACAAACCAGGTTTAATGGACTGGCACGATATCAGGTCATGTCTTAAAAACTGAAGATGGCCGGGCGCGGTGGCTCAAGCCTGTAATCCCAGCACTTTGGGAGGCCGAGGCGGGTGGATCACGAGGTCGAGAGATCGAGACCATCCTGGTCAACATGGTGAAACCCCATCTCTACTAAAAGTGCAAAAAATTAGCTGGGCATGGTGGCACGTGCCTGTAATCCCAGCTACTCAGGAGGCTGAGGCAGGAGAATTGCCTGACCCCAGGAGGCGGAGGTTGCAGTGAGCCGAGATCGGGCCATTGCCCTCCAGCCTGGGTAACAAGGGCGAAACTCCGTCTCAAAAAAAAAAAAAAAAAACACTGAAGATGATTCACAAAACATGCAGATTTCTGCCTTCTCTTATTTTTGTTTATTTATGTTTTATTTATTTTTTGTTGTTATTGTTGCTGTTGTTGTTGTTTTTTGAGACTGAGTCTCACTTTGTCACCAGGCTAGAGTGCAGTGGCACAATCTCGGCTCACTGAAGCCTCTGCCTCCCAGGTTCAAGCAATTATCCTGCCTTAGCCTCCCAAATAGGTGGAACTATAGGCACGCACCACCACACCCAGCTAATTTCTGTATTTTTAGTAGAAACGGGGTTTCACAATGTTGGCCAGGATGGTCTTGATCTCTTGACCTCATGACGTGCCCGCCACAGCCTCCCAAAGTGCTGAGATTACAGGCATAAGCCACCACGCCCGGCTGGCTTTCTCTTATTAAAGGCTGGCCAACATTGGCCAGCTGGAGTGCAAGAGCAGGGTCCTCTTCCAGATGGAGCCTGTGACTCCCATCTGCTGCTGAGAGCAGAGCCGAGTCAACCCTCCGTGTCCTGCAAACCTGATTTTCCTACCCAGGGACACTGAGTAAGCACCACCAAGAAGCTACTGAGCTAGCCAAGCTACACCCTCGGCCTCCAAGATGGAAGTGAGCAAATTGTTCCCCACTTGTCCTGGAGACTGCCATTCTGACTGGATCTTTTCCAAGTGGGGTCTTCATGGATAACCAGATTAAAAAGTATTGGCTACAGAACTTGACCCAGAAGCAGCCTATCAGAAAGTCAGTGGGGAAATGAATTCTTTCAAAACACAGAGTATATATGACCCGACGTACCTGCCCCCTTGAAGAAAGCTGCTGCATGTAGGAACCTCAGCCATTTCTGATACAGAGCTGAGCCCATTGTAGGAGACAGAGGAGAGAAAAAGAGAGATGCACGTGGCAGTCACTCTGGCTGCAGCCCAAAGTAACTTGCTAAACCCTCCATTTCTTTATTTTTTTTCTTTTTCTTTTTTTAAACCAAGGGAGAGCCATCATGCAAGCTATTCCTAGTTGAAAAGTTGAGAAGAAAGAACAGCTTATTCCAGACCGGTGAAGTTGAAATTCCCATGTGGAACAACATAAGGGGAAAGGGGCCTCCCTTACAAAGTTGGACAGCCCTCTTTCATGGCAATTTGGCAATAACTATCAACATGTTCAGTGTGTATAACCTTTGCCCAAGCAATACCACTTCTGGGAATCTATTCTACCACGAAGATATGTAAGACTACAAAGATACATAAACCCTGAGCACTGAAGCACTGTCTGATGTGAAAAACTGAAAATATCCTTTGTGTTTACCCATAAGCAAATGCTGAATGAAGCATTTATGCTGTGGAAAGGGCTGTTAGAGCAGGGCCAATCTGAGGGATGAATATTGAAGTATATCATTATGATGACATGTGAAAAGAGTAAGTCACAGAATAGGATTAACCTAGGGCTTTTATTTAACTGATATGAAATTGGCAACCAAAGACAATTATGCACTCCACAGAAAACACAAACGTGAGTAACGTAAATAGCATTTGGAATTCTGCGCACTCTTCTACCATCCTCGGTCCCAAAAGAAGACGCAGGCCTCACCAATCTCCCAGGTCCCCCAGCACTGACAGCTGCTCTGGGTCGGAATGTGGCTTCCAGCATTAAGAAAAATAGGTATCCTCGGGCCGGGCGTGTTGGCTCACACCTGTAATCCTATCTCTTTGGGAGGCCAAGGCAGGCAGATTGCCTGAGGTCAGGAGTTCGAGACCAGCCTGGCCAACATGATGAAACCCCGTCTCTGCTAAAAATATAAAAATTAGCCAGGCATGGTGGCGGGCACCAGTAATCCCAGCTACTCAGGAGGCTGAGGCAGGAGAATTGTTTGAACCCAGGACATGGAGTTTGCAGTGAGCCGAGATTGCACCACTATCCTCCAGCCTGGGTGACAGTGAGACTCTGTCAAAGGAAGAGAAGGGGGAGGGGAGGGGAAAGAAGGGGAGGGATGGAGGGGAGGGGAGGGAAGAAAAATAGGTATCCTTACACCATATGGCCCCTGAATGCAAGACAGCTCCTTACTCTGGTGGTCAAGCAGCCTGTTCCAGCCGTGCTGAGACAGAATGTCAGTCTCCCATGGAGAACCTACCAAGGGCCTACTCCTCCCCCTTCTCCTCCACCCCTTCCCTCCCCTTTCCGAAATCGTTCAGTCCTGAAGCTATTAAGTGGGACAGAGTAGGTAGATGCCTGTAACATGGGGAAGGGAGAGCAGGTGGCTCAAAGAGAGCATCGAAGCCCAGACAGAACAAGAAGGGTGTCCAGAGTATGTGGACAAGTACCCCATGTGGCATGTTGGAGCCCAAGCAGGTGAGGAAAGCGACCCACAGGGGACTGGCCAGCACGCAGCTCCTTTTTCTTCTCCTTCTGCGCATTCCTTTCTCTCCTTCAGGGCACTGCTCTTCCTGGAGTAAGGAACAAATATGGAGAAGCAGAAGGCAATGAGCTGGCTTTGACAGCAGCCCAGGCTTGGCCCATTCGGCACAACATGCGCTGTGACCACCCCACCAGGCTCGAGCCCAGCCAAGCAGCCTCCACACACGGGGACTGGACTATCAGCCGCCTCTCTGCCCCCATCTCCTCATCTGTAAAGCAGACATGTCAAGCCCTTGGCGCAGCATCCGGCCCACAGTCAGTGTTCAGTGGACGGGAGACACCTTCCCAGCAGCTCCTTTCTTCAGGCCTCAGAGGGTAGCTTTGAACAGGCAAAGCCGGAGGAGCTAGGATGTCCCCTCTGTTGCTGTCTCCACAATGGTAAAGGGGCAGCTTGAAAACCTGATGGGGGCAGCTTGACTCTATCTATCAGAATGTGAAACACACCAACCCCTCAGCTCAGCTGTGACACCTCTTGGACTCTGCTCTGCACTGTTGCCCGAATGAAGGCACATTCACATGGTGTTCACTGAGGCACCAACAGTGATAGGACAATGCCAGAAGTCAGCAATGTGATCACCAACAGGGGACTGAGGCCCAGTGTGAACTGGCGCACATGTGAAGATGAAGAAAGTTGACGCAGAATCGTATTTGAGGGATGAAGCCATTTGTGTGAAAACGTAAAATAACTATACAGAAAACAGTGTGCATTCCATCCATAAATAGGTATTCCAAAAATACACACAGCCACATGATATCTGAGTGTGTATGTAGAAAATGAACATTTTTGTGCAGGGGAAAAAGTCCGGAAGATAAATACCAAGCAGAAGGCATGTCTGCAGAGTGGCGTGAGGAGGGACAGGAAGGTTTACACTTCAAGAGTGCGGTACTGTTTGAATTGCTGGTGAAGAATTCAGGCCAGTTTTCTCATCAAAAACCTAATGTCAGGAATGCTTAGGAGAAACAGACTGAAGCACTTCAGGGTAAGGCACAATGACTCAGCAATAATAAATACATAATACACATGAATATTTTATCCAGGTTATAGAGAGTGGGAGGGGGAGAAATGGGAAAACATTTTTTGTTTTGGTTTTGTGTGTGTGTGTGACGGAGTCTCGCTCTGTCACCCAAGCGGGAGTGCAGTGGTGCGATCTCAGCTCACTGCAACCTCCGCCTCATGGGTTCAAGGGATTCTCCTGCTTCAGCCTCCTGAGTAGTTGGGATTAAAAGTGACTGCCACCATGCCTGGCTAATTTTTGTATTTTTGGTACAGACAGGGCTTTGCCATGTTGGCCAGGCTGGTCTCAAACTCCTGACCTCAGGTGATATGCCTGCCTTGGCCCTTCAAAGTGCTGGGATTACAGGCATGAGCCACCCCACCCCACCCTTATGTTTGAATTTTTTTTTTTTTTTAAGTTTAAAATATTAAATAAATAAAGATCAAATGAAACACAGGTTCCTGGGAAGCCCACTGCAGATGCAGGTGGAAGATCCTGGAAGGCCCTACAGCATCTGGGCAAGGCCTGTACAGGCAAAGCAGAAAGGGCTAGGGTTTAAATCCAGGTTCTAAATGGCTTTATTTTTTCCATGACTTTTTTCCCCTAATATTCAATGTCCTTGCAATACTGACGGATCCTAGGGTTTGACTCCACAAAGAATCACAAATGCAGTTGATGGTCTGACCACAGGACTGAAGAAAGCCCGCAGTTGAGCCCGGTGACCCCGATTGGCTTTTACGGTGCAGCCATGCCACGGCTTGGGGACATGGCTCAAGACAGAGTCCCTCCTCTCACGATCCAGCCACAGAGGCTTGCCTGAGTCCTTGGGAAGATTCCAGATCAGGTTTCCCGACAGATGCCATCCTCACCTCCGATGATCTGCTCCAATGGCATCTGTGACTCTGCCAAAGCCCTGCTCTCTGGAAAGAGCAAACAGTGAAGGATGGGCCCTGCTCTTACAGGAAGCCCATGTTCACCCATAAACGCATCATCCCACCCAGGCACGTCTTCATTCGTTTTCTCTATACTCTTCACCCAGGGACCTAGGGATAGTTCCACCAAGGTAGGAACAGAGCAGGAAGGAAATTGCTTTTAAGCATTGACAGCTCCCAGCATTGAGCCAGTGTTGCTTAATTAATGGGAATGCTGCTAGGATTCCTCAGGCTCCTCTGCCTCGAGCAAATGGACAACTCCGCTTTAGAAACACCATTGCCTTGGAGGTTAATCCTCAGTTCTGCTTGGAACTGTTTGTCCTTCATCAAAAGAGTAACCAGAATAATTTCTCCCCACTTCAGAGTGTACCCCTCAACTCCTTTTTGAATGAACAAGAAAGTGAATCTGAATTAACCGCTGCCTAACTTCTGTTTCAAGCCACACATGGCTTCACTCACTTCAGAAGGGCCTCCAGTTCCCGCTTGATTCTTCCCACCACGGGTGGCCCCCAGAAGGTGAGGGCCGTGTACAGCTGCACCAGGGAGGCCCCTGCCCGGATCTTCTCCAGCGCGTCCTGCCCGCTGCTCACACCACCAACCCCAATTATGGGAACTCGGCCTATAGAAAAGCACACGGCAACACCATAAAGAAGAATGTGGCTTCAGCCCCCCAGTCCCCCAGGCCCCCACAATCACAGCAGATTAGGGAATTATGATTCCCATCACAACCCAAGAGCCCAAACCACATGCAGATCTGAAGACAGACACCGGAAGCCTTGCCTTGGGTGAGTGCGTACATCTCCCGAATGGTCTGAGTTGATAAATCCCGGAGGGGCTTCCCACTCAGCCCTCCTGTTTCAGAGCGCAGGGCACCCTGGAGGCCAGCAGGGCGACTCACAGTGGTGTTTGTGACAATTAGCCCATCGATGCCCAACTGCAGTGCAAGACAGAGAAAAAGCCGAGTCATGGCACTGCAGGACTCAGAGGCGCTTCTCTGGAGGTCAAAAGCAGCAGCTGGGCTACACTTACAGCCCCCAAAGCAAGAGCTACACCAGACCCCACTACTCATCTTTTCCTCAACAAGTAAAATGAGCCATAACGTGACCACGCTGACCACCCGTAACATTCCGCTAGGACAGGGTCCAGTTCTTACAACAACCTAATTACAGTGTCTTGTCTGAGGCCCCCAGGTAGTAAGTGGTGGAACCAGGATTTGAACCCATGACGACCGGGCTCAATCAGTTTCCACTACTCACCTATGCCACAGAGACCTGCTGTTCAGACAGGCTGGCAAGAGGAGTGAGATAAGGAATTTCCAGTCCCATCTGAGACTGGCCAAGGACCCAACCAAGCTCAAGCCTTAACCTTGCTGGATGGAGATGAGGAGAGACAGGAAAAGGCATGAGAAGAAGACTCCTTCAAGCATTTATTCCAGTGTTCGCTTTTGACTACAGGGTGAGTTACGCCATGACAGGCACCAACCCAGCCTTCAATATCAAGGAGAGGAAATCACAAAGGCTGCTGTTCTGGGCTAGCCCAGCTGGCCAAATGGCCTCTGCAGACCACTGTGGGGTACACCCTGGCCCCAGACCCCCACTCGAACCTCTTTGACCACACTGGCAATGTCCTCCTTGTCCTGGGTGGTGAGGTCAGGAGCAATCTTCACCAGCACTGCCGGCCTGTGCACTCCCTGCAAGGCATCCCTCTCCTGCAGCACCTAGGGTGACACACAGCCAGAGCTAGGGACCCTGCAGACCCACAGCACAGCCGTGACCTACAACGCAGGTCAGGGTTTCCACAAAAGTGATCAGACTAAAGCAGGAACAAATCTCCTTTTCAGGAAACCTAGCCCTCAGACATGTGAGCTGCACCATCAAGATGGATTTGATTCCATTTTTTTAGGCCAAGGGATCCCCATGGGCATTGGCTAATAGCTTAAGGGTTTTTCAGACGTTTTTTGAGACAAGGTCTCACTCTGCCACCCATGCTGGAGTGTAGTAGCATTATCACGGCTCACTGTAGCCTGCACCTCCCTGAGCTCAGGCAATCCTTCCACTTCAGCCTCCAGAGTGTCCTGGGACTACAGGTGTGTGCCACCATGCCCAGCTAATTTCTGTATTTTTTGTAAGATAGGGTTTTGCCAGGTTGCCCAGACTGGTCTCAAACTTCTGGGCTGTAAGTAATCCACCTGCCTCGGCCTCCCATGGGGCTGGGATTACAGGCATGAGCCCCTGTGCCCAGCCTCTTTTAGACTTTTATTCCTAAAACATAACCAGGAAATATTACCACAAGTACTAGGTGATGAAGTCCTTCGGTTCAGTCAGAGCTCTGGGTGCTAGGGTCAGAGAGACAAATGAGAGAGACATGGTCTCTGCTCTCAGCAGCAGCAGGGACACATAATTTGTCACCATCGTGTATAATCATTTGTCATGACAGGGGATCAGAGGGAGCTCCGGGAAGGCATAGCCAGGGGTCTTACTGGTCCAGGTGCTAAGGATAGCTTCTGAGGGCGATGCTGAAACTGCCCTAGAGAATGAAGGGTAGCAGGTGGGACAGGCTGGTGGGACCGGGCCTGGAGAAGAGGTGCAGTTGCCCACCTTGGTCAGCAGGCGGCGCAGCTGGGCCTTTCCCTGAAGGCTCCGCAGCCCGGTAGTGTTGGGGCTGGACACATTCACCACCAGGTAGTCGGCCAGTGGACCCAGCACGCGCACCCCTTCTGCGTAGTCTGCCGCGGCGTCCGCTGAGGTCTTGTTCTTCCCCAGGTTGACCCCCAGCGGCAGTCCATCTGCAAACACCGCTGGTCAGGTCTGCGCCCCGCACGTCATTTCCTGTGCCACCTTCTGAGGCTGTCCTTGACCAAACCACCCGTGGACAGCTGTGTGGGAATTGCCCCCAAACCTGACCTGCCCCACACCGGCTGACAGGTGCTCCACTGGCCTGGGCCTGCCTACCAAAAACCACTTGCTGGCTGTCTGGCAAAGTCTGGGCAGCTACCACGATGTCTTGCTACATTAAATTAATTAATTAATTAATTAATAAAAATTTAAAAATTTATTTTTAAAATTTTCATGGAAAATGGACAAATAAATGCAAATACTTATGGTACAGAAGATAGGCCTCATAAATTGAATAAAACTGAGAACAGACAGAACTCAGTAGGACGTCAGGCCGGAGACGCTCACCTCAAGGGATGCTTGTTGGTCTTGGCTTAGCTGACTGGATGTGCAGTTGCGAAGAAAAAAAAATGAAAGAGTATGTATACAATACTGAAAACCAGGCCGGGCATGGTGGCTCACGCCTGTAATCACAGCACTTTGGGTGGCCAAGGTAGGAGGATTGCTCGAGCCCAGGAATTCAAGACCAGTCTGGGCAACATGGCGAAACCCCGTCTACAATTAAAAAATCAGCCGGTGCAGTGATGCACTCCTGTAGTCCCAGCTACTCCGGATGCTGAAGTAGGATTGAGGCTGCAGTGAACTGTGATCACTCCACTGCACTCCAGCCTGAGCAGCAGAGCCAGGCGCTGTCTCAAAAATATATATATACTGGAATTTTTTTTTTTTTTTTTTTTTTTTTTGAAATGGAGCCTCCTCACTCTATTGCCCAGATTGGAATGCTGTGGCATGATCCTGGGTCACTGCAACCTCCGCCTCCCGAGTTCAAGCAATTCTCCTGCCTCAGCCTCCCAAGTAGCTGGGATCACAGGTGTGCGCCACCACACCCAGCTAATTTTTTTATTTTTAGTAGAGACAGGGCTTCACCATGTTGGCCAGGATGGTCTCGATCTGACATCATGATCCACCTGCTTCGCCTCCCAAAGTGCTGGGATTACAGGCATGAGCCCCGGCACCCGGCCTTATTTTTGTATTTTTAGTAGAGATGGAGTTTCACCATGTTGGCCAGGCTGGTCTCAAACCCCTGACCTCAAGTGATGTGCCTGTCTCAGCCTCCCAGAGTGTTGGAATTACTGGTGTGAGCCACCGCACCCGGCCAAATATTTTCAATTATCATGTCTAAAATGTGGAGGTGTAATTGTTTCTAACTTCTTTTACTTCTCTGAGAAAAGGGATTCTCCCTCATGTGACAACTGAGGGAACTCCGTATCTTCTGTGCTCCCAGGACAGCCTGATCACTCCCCTAGCCTGGGCATCATTTTTAACATCTGCCCCTTTTTACTCTCAGGAGGGTCTCAGTTTGCATGTAAGCCACAAGGTCAGCTCACTGAAAAGTCCACAGGACTCACTATCAATGGACTTGCATTTTGGACTTCCAGAAAAACACATTTTGAGAAACACATTATGTGTAAAAGCAAAGGGTTGTCTGTACTTGATTTCTCCTAAGATACTCTCATATCTGCACAGGGAGTGGTACGTCAATGGTACAGGCTGTTTTTTTCCATCTGAAGGTTGGGGAAAGACCTAGAACAAGTAGCTCACAGGAACACAAATGTGTTCCCAGGCCAGAGAGGATCAAACATCTGCTGTACTGCTAACCACCTTCTCACGCCCCAGCACACCCTCTCATCTCAGCTAGAAAGTAAATGAGATTAGTGTAGCTACCTTCCAGGGTGGGGACTGGAGGAAGGGATCAGAGCCCAGAAGCCAGGCACAGTGGCTCATGCCTGTAATCCCAGCACTTTGGGAGGCTGAGGCAGGCGATCACTTGAGGTCACGAGTTCAAGACCAGACTGGCCAACAAGGTGAAATCCTGTCTCTACTAAAAATATGAAAATTAGTTGGGTATGGTGGCAGGCCCCTATAATCCCAGCTACTCCAGAGGCTGAGAAAGGAGAATTGCTTGAACCTGGGAGGCGGAGGTTGCAGTGAGCTGAAATCACGTCACTGCACTCCAGCCTGTGCAACAGAGCCAGACTCTGTCTCAAGAAAAAAAAAAAAAAAATTCAATTAGAGAAAATGGTTATCATAAGGTCTCCAAGCTTCCCATCAAGCCAAGACCATTTGTAAGCTTGAATTCTTTTCCACGAAAGTAAACTGGCTTGAAGGAGACTATCACTTCCATGTAGCTAATGGATTAGAAGTCATCTGCCCAAACTGACAAGGTTTGGGAGTTAGACAGAAATTGCAGGATTACTCTGTCCCCAAAGGGCACCAAAGCTTTTATCAACGCATGTTCCTTGGCATGGTGCTAACAAGAAGCTGTCATCAAGGCCCCTACGCTGCTGGCAGACACATCCACGCAGAGCACTGCTGCAGCTGTGCTTCATCTGCTGACCGGGAGGACTGGGTGGGAAAGAACAGGGGATGAAGCCAGGACACAGCACTGCAGACACCGCGAAAAAAAAGCAAGCACGAAGGCAGGTGAGCATCACAAACCATGCAGGTCCTGTGGTGACCTCCAAAGCTCCCCACGTGGGCGGCTCTGCAGTGTAGCAGGGTTCCACCCGAGCCAGGGGTTCCCAAAAGATCACTTCCTGTTCCCCAAATCCGACACTGCTCAGTGCCCTTGCCACCTCACTTCCTGAAATGAATCCCGTGCGGTTTCTTCATCCTGCTACCAGCACTATCTGGGACCAAGACACCCTGGAAGGAGTTTCAGAGGGACCCAAGTAAGAAAACAGTCACTACTGAGCCACAGCCCCACACAGTTCCAGAGCATACCAGGGGCATTAGGGTCGGGGCAACACAGGGCTACGACCACTAAGTACATCCGGAGAGAGAGGAGGCAGAGGCCACAGAGAACACCCGTGTGGCTGAAGGCACCTTCCAGAATGTATGCTGTTTTTGTTTTTGTTTTTCTTAGCGAAATGGGATCTCACCATGTTGCCCAGGCTGGTTTTAAACTCCTGAGCTCAAGTGATCCTCCCACCTTGGCCACCCAAAGTATTGAGATCACAGGTGTGAGCCACCACACTGAGCCAAAGATGAGCACTGTTTCCAAAACAAGTCATGAAGAATATTTTCCCAAAGGCTAATATTAGTTATCCTTGAGTAGGGAGGAGTATCTGTTTCTTGGAACTTTCTGTCTTTACATTTCTCTGTATTTACTAAGTCTTCTATAATTAATGAACAATATTTACACAACAGACAAAAAAAAAAGGGGGAAGCCAGAGGGGACCAGAGGAAGATGACGCTCAAGTCCTGCTCATGCCGTCACTGCCAGTGAGATCGCAGCCCAGCCGCTTTGCTTCGTTTGCTTTCAGGCCTCCCTAGTTAGGGTAACAGGTTACATAAGGAGGCGGAAGCAAAGCGAGTATTTGCTAAATTGTGAAATCCAGTTAAACTCTTGGAGGCTGTGTCGGACCAGGAAGATCCCTCTAGAAGGCATTTTGGTGGTTCCCTAGTGGTTTTTGGTATTGAGCTCAGGTAACCACCGAGTTCCTTAGTGGTTTTTGCTATATTGCTCAATCATGTTTATTTCACTAGAAATGTTCCCAGTGTTTCTCCCATGTTTCCTCCTAATCAATAAGGCCCGCTGACGCAGCCCCACTTTACCTTCTGTGAGCTTGGCCTGCTTCTGCTGTCTGGCCCGTAACCTGTGTTCTACCACTGAAAGCCCGTGACTGTTAAATCCATACCTGCGGAGAACAAGCCGTTGGGAGGGGCACAGTGAAAGGGCAGAGGATTTAGAGAGACCGCTCCATGGCCACTTCCTGCATACTTAAGACTTTTAAACACAAGAGAAAAAAATCACAGTCAGTTCTACACTTCCAGGGTCTAAACACCCCTGGGGCTCCTAGAGAACTTGCCAGAACACAATCCAATACCCAAGGAAAGATTAAAATTTGCAAACGCTCAGCCAACTGGCATTGGAAACAGCCCAGGCTCAGCAGCAGCTGCCCCAGACCTGCTGGATTGCCACTCCTTACCCAGCCACTGAGAACTGCACATGCACTTGCCACCTGCTGCGGGGCTCCCCAACAGCCTCCTGAGAAGGCCCCTGCAGCCACCTCCATCTCCCTATGCTTTCTGCCTGTGAAAATCACATCTCTTCCTAGCTAAGAGCAAACGCTCCCTCTCCTCCTGCACAGAGCTCCCAGCTACAAAGGACCCCTCATCCCCCGGCCTTCCTACCTCTCTCCTGGCTCAGGATAGATGCATACATATATGCTCAAGGTCTCGTATTAGGTTACGATCTTCTTGAGGGTGAGCAACATCTCATATCCCTCTCATTCCTCTGTCACTGTCACTAGACACTCCCCGAAGGCAGGGGCCTCATCTCTCATCCCTGTGTCCCCAGCCCCACCATGCGTGTTGACCCAGTAGCCAGTCCCCTTCCTCTTCCTTCTAGTCAGTAAAGCCCACCTTCACTGATACAGGGTAAAAATGCTAATGACTCCTTTCCCAGCCTTGCTGGCAAGTGAAGCACAACTGTGTGCCCAGATGTGGACACGGAGACACTAGTGAGGCCTACTGGGAGCCTCTGAGAGCAGCCCTCTGCTCTTCCCTTCTGCTCTTGGGCGTCTGTATAAGAACATACTTGGCTGGGCATGGTGGCTCACACCTGTAATCCCAGCACTTTGGGAGGCCAAGGCAGGCAGATCATGAGGTCAGGAGACCGAGACCATCCTGACCATGGTGAAACCCCATCTCTACTAAAAAAAAATTAGCCAGGTGTGGTGGCACGCACCTGTAGTCCCAGCTACTCAGCAGGCTGAGGCAGGGGAATTGCTCGAATCTGGGAGACAGATGAGTGAGCTGAGATCCTGCCAATGCACTCCAGCCTGGCAAAAGAACGAGACTCCATCTCAAAAAAAGAAAAAAAAAAAAAAAAAAAAAAAACTTGCAGCTGAGGTCACTCTCTGACAAGCTAAAAGGGAAGGCCCAGAGAAGTTGGACCAGAGTCTTAGCGTTGCCCTGGGGCTCAACCAACCCAGGATCTGCCCATCACACCTGTTATGAGAAGAAAATAATATCAAATGCCTGTTATTTAAGCCACTTTGTTAACGCCAAAAGCATCTATAATAACAGATACAGTGGCACACATATTTGATGACTTCATAAATTCACCCATTCATTCAGCAACTGTTTACTGCACACCCGCCATGTGCCGCACAGCCAGCAGGCTGCACACACAGTGCTCGGAACATGATCTCACACTCCTGGCTCACCTACAGGATTCACCAAGTACCATCATCCCAGCACCTGCAGTAGCAGCTGAATGATATGCAAATACATTTTGCCTGGCCAATTCTGAAGATACTGATCTCCACCTGCAATGCAGCAGAAAGATCAATAACTTGATCTCTAATGCTAGAGAATTTCCCTGAAACAAGCACAATAAAGCAGGAAGCACAGCCAAGTAAACATCCTACAGGTCTGTCTCCCAGGAGGCTACCAGCGGCCCCAAAGATGCCCTTCAAAATCTCCCCAAGGAAGCTCTTCAAAATCCTCTTCCAAAAAGTAGGTACTCCTTCACTTTTTGGGTTTGCTGTAGTAAAAATTGCCCAGGGATGACAAAGGGAGGGGCTTTCTACAGTCTAGAAGGATCTCTCCTACTAAGAGCAGCTGTGCATGTTGAATATCACTTTCTCCTGTTTGCTCAAGGCTGGGGCCACGCTGTCCAATACAAGCCTGCTGGCCACGTGCGGCTACTGGCAGCTGGGAATGCAGCTGGTCCAAAGGGAGAAGTGCTGACAGGAAAGTACACACTGGCTCTTGCAGACTTGGGACAAGCAAAAGAAGGTAAAAATAGCCCATTAATAACTTTGATGTTGTTTTAAATGTATGTTTTTTAAATACTTGTAACATACTAAATATAACTAAATTGTAATTTTAAGTAATTAAGTATTAATTTCACTTATTTCTGTTTACTGTTTTAATGTGGTCACTAGAATACTTTAAATCACATACAGGCTCATATTACATTTCTCTTGCACAGTGTGGAGTAAGAGCATTGGAGAAACAACATGGGCAGAGCAGAGACTCTAAAGTCCACTAAGCCCAGGCCATGCCCAAGCTCTCTGCTTACAGTCTCCGTGACTGAAGCTGAGTTATTTGGCTCCATGAGCCTCCACATACACAACTGTTAAATGGACATAACAAAGCCCGCTTTTCAAGACAGATGCCCGGGGCACATAGTAGACGCTCAGCAGGGTTCCTGAACATTCCAAATGACAGAAGAACGTCCACATTCTATGACAGAAAACAACAGACGCAGATCTTACATCTCTGAAAGCCCGGCTGGAAAGAGGGCATCCTCCGTGAACTCTGGGCCACTCACCTACCTGTTAATGACAGCTTGGTCCTCAGGGAGGCGGAAGACTCTGGGTCTGGGGTTTCCTTCCTGAGGTTTTGGAGTCACACTTCCTATCTCAACAAAACCAAAGCCCATCTTATAAAGTCCGTCCACGGCTTCTCCATGCTTGTCAAATCCTGCAGCAATTCCTACTGGATTTCGGAATTTATGGCCCAGAACTCTCACTTCCTGGGAAGATGGAGACAAAGTGAGAGGCACACAAGGCTACCCCGGCGTGTCTCAAAGTGTGCTTCCTGGCATGGCTACATCAGAACAACCTGGGAAGCTTGTGAAACCTCAGATCTCAGGGTCCACCCCCAAGGTCAAAATCCTTAGCAGGGGAATGGAGCACTGGGGGAGCCCATTTTTAACAGTGCCAGCTCTCCAGGGGACTGTGACGCCTGACAGAGTTTGAAAGCCAAGAGGATTTATTATTAGCAAGCCTGGGGGAAGAAAGGTGTTTCTACTGTGTGTTGAATGAACAGAAGACAAGCACTGTCTTTTCCAGTTGTGGTTCAGGTTCATACCTTGTTGTCAACTAGCCTTGATGGGAGAGAGTAGCTCGCTGGTGTCAGGCCCTAGGTAGTGCTTCCCCGAAACCACGGCATGTCAAGCAGCAAAACCCTTTCATCAGCTTAATAAACATCCGCTCCAGCTGTGTCCCTCTTCATCCAGGCCGGTAAGAAGCCCCAGCCACATGCCTCAGCCTCCCATGGGGAACCACAGGAAGGAAGGTGAGGTGTTCAGCTGGGCAGAGCTGACGGACGGGTTTCGTGACCTTTCAGGAGACTAGCCAGGGCCTCCCAGGGTGAGCACCAAAGGATCCTGGAAGCAAGGGGTTAAGAGAGACGCTCCAAGAAGGAAGAATAACAACAAATGAAGGTGAGAATGTTCGTGGCACCTCGAGACTGGGAGGAGACTGGGGGCTGGACTAGACCAGGCCCCGCTCTCAGATGTGGCGGTGAAACTGGCCTGGCACCGGGCCAGGGCATCTGACTATTCCAAATGTACCCCCAGGGGATTCTAACACGCCTGACAGAGGCAAAGCATGGAGAGCTAAACCAGGAAAGTTGGGGTGAAATCATCAAGAGTCCTGGCTACCAGTTAAAAAGTCTGAGTCACATTCTAAATGAGCTGCTGTAAGAGTGGGCCCACACCCCGGTGTTTAGGGCAATAGTTCAGGCATCTGTGTTCACACAGACACAGCTTTCGCCCTCAAGCACACTGCACTTCCTTCTAAATTCACCCCATCTCTGTATCCCACTCATTATTCACTCACATTTTCACTGGTTCCAGGGCTCTCAAACTAGCAGTCTGGGGTGAGGATGGCTTAAAGGAGTGCTCTTTCTGAGCCTACAGTGCCTGTTAGTGTGTGAGCACGGCGAGTCAGGGAAAATGACATATCTGCTCAACACCATACAATCAGAAAATGAAAAGGAGTTTAAGGTAGGAAGGCGAAACGCGGTGAAGGCCCCTCTAGTTTGTAACAGTGACCCTCCCCACCAGAGTTCTGAGTGCTCCTTGTTTGCGTTTTCACACACAGATCTTTCTGATGTCCTTCCATTTGGTAAGAAGCCTCTCAAAAGGAAACTGCGGAGGCTTCCATGAGGATGTAGCTTCCACAAGGACAGAGATTCTTCAATTCTGTGTGCCGCACTAAGCCGAGAACACGGCCCACATCAGCATGTGGAGAGCGCCCGTATGCTGGACATGCAGCTGGGTGAGGGAGAGGCTGAGACTAGACCCTCCTGCCTCGCACCTGCGCTTATTGATTCTGGCAGCTTCCCCATGTAGCCGAGGGGAGGACTGAACTACCTGAACTTCAGCAAGGCAGGACAGCGGCCAAGAGGCAGGAAGCCCGCAGGGGTTTGAATCCTGGTTCTGCTACCTGCTAGCTATGTGACTTGGGTTACCTTTTGTTACGACTGTGTTCCTCCGTTTCCTGATCCCTGTCGGGGCACGGTAACGGGACCCAGCTCACGGAGCAGTTGGGAGGATCACACAGGAATACCACCTAACACCATCCCATGTACGCAACATGACATAAAATAATAATGCTCAGACTGAATTCCAAATCTCCACTGCCCACTTGGGGTTCTCGTTTTCAAAAAGATCAGTCCCAGCTAAGTTTAGGAGACTTCAGCCTTCACCTTTGCATTTAATGCACAGAGGTCCCGGAACACCTACCAGCATGTCAGAGTCTTGAAACTTGGCCCGTGGAAGGAGCCCCAGGGAGGTGAAGCGAATGGCCAGTCTGTGGGCTGACTCTGGGTCCAGCAGGCCCTGCAGAGCCGGCATCAGGTGTTCAGCATAGAAACGCTCATCCCCCGTGGCCATCAGGTAGGAGGCGAAGAGAAACCCTCCACCCCCTAGGATGACCACAGCATCCTGGGCCCGCTTCTGCAAAAAAAAAAAGAGCCTATTAGGGGGGCCCCCAGGCCAGGCTGCAACACCCTCCCTGAGCCCTATTACACCCAGGCACACAGAGGGCATATGGCAGGCCACATGAAACAGACGCCCTTAGCCTTCTGCTGACACTAGTCTCTACAGTCAGAGGCTCTATCTGCACTTCTGCATGCATACCCTTTTCCGGCCCTAAAGGCTTTCCTGGGACTCAAGGCCAGAGGTTTCAGGAGGGACAGTACCATCCCCTAGGGGGATTGTGGTGGATACCGTTACTGGTTACAGTGACAGGGAAATGCTAATAGACGTGGTGGGCAGGAATCCATAAAGTCAGACATCCTTCTGAGCCTGAGACTATCTGACATGAACTGCGCCACTTCCTGTGTGACTTCTGAACGTCCTACTGACATTTGTGTGAGGAAAAGTTATCTGTTCATATTATCTGAACCAAACTACATTTTACCACATCAACACAAACTGTCTTCCTTGACCTCCTGGTTTCAAGCAATCCTCCCACCTCAGCATCCCCAAATAACTGGGACCACAGGTACATGCCACCAAGCCCAGCCAATTTTTTGAAGTCTTGCTATGTTGCCCAGGCTGGTCTTGGACTCTAGGGCTCAAGCAGTACTGCCTTGGCCTCCCAAAGTGCTGAGATTACAGGCGTGGGCCACCATGCCCGGCCCCCACATGGTTTTCACATACAGTACAAGTATCTTATAAATTGAGGGGCAACTGTCCAGTTTTGCACAGAACATTCCCAAGAATTGTTCACCATTTCAGAAAATCTCATTGGGAATGGTACAGTGCTTTGCTGGGGTGTTTGATGATGTCAGGCCCCTCTGCACTCACATTTCTAAATAGAGGCTTAAACAGAAATATCTCACTAGGGGAATCATATAGAATATTTACATACTGAAGTACATGTGATTTTATTATTAATATAAACTACTTTTAAAATTTCTCCTTTATATTCCAGTTGGGGTATTAATTATGCGGGCTTTTTTAAACTGTACATAGCTGGACTTGGTGGCTCATGCTTGTAATCCCAGCACTTTGGGAGGCTGAAGTGGGAGGACTGCTTGAACTCAGGAGTCTGAGACCAGCCTGGGCAACATGAAGAGACCCCGTCTCTACAAAATATAAAAAATTAGCCAGGCATGGTGGTGCACCTGTGATCTCAGCGACTTGGGAGGCTGAAGTGGGTGGATCCCTTGAGCCCAGGAGGTCCAGGATGCAGTGAGTCAGGACTCACTTTCAGGTGTCTCCACGCTATGCTCCTTCTGTCAAAAGTGGTTCACAATGCTTTTCTTTAATTATCACTGCCAGATGCTGAATGAAAATTCACGAGTCCAGACATTCATCAAATACTGATGAGCAAAAATGGCAAAATAGATGTTGCCCCTGCCCTAGTGGAGAATGTGATCTTATGAAGAGATGGACAGAAATCAATGATCATGCAAATATGTAGTTATGGTAACTGTGATGAAGGATAAAAAGTATAAGGTAAGGAAAGAATTCAACCCAATCTTAGAGGTAAGGAAAGCCTTCCTTAAGGAAATAACTTAAAGCTAATGTTCAAGGGATAAACGAGTTGATGGGAGTCTCTCTGAACTTACTCTGGTTCAATTATTTTAAAAAATAGTTAACTAGAAGGCAGTAGGGAGAGGAAAAAACATAAAGGCTCTCACAGTAGCAGAAGAGAATGAGAAAGGGCAAAAGTGTGGAACAGCGAGTGAGGGAAAGTAAGGCTTAAGACAAGGCGGGAGAAACGAGCAGCAGTCTGGATCAAAATAAAGATTTGGGTTTTGTTCCCTAAGCCAGGAAACGACACGATCAGCTTTGTTTTTTAAGGATCTTTCCAAACTGCTAAAGAGATGTAGATTCATTGGCTGGGTGCAGTGGCCCACGCCTGTAATCCCACCACTTTGGGGAGGCTGAGGCGGGAAAATCCCTTGAGGCCAACACTTCTAGATCAGCCTGGGCAACACGGTGAGACCCCATCTCTCTCCCTATATTTATTTGTTTTTAATTTTCTATTTTTGAGACGGTGTCTTGCTCTGTCGCCAGGCTGGAGTGCAGTGGCACGATATCGGCTCACTGCAACCTCTGCCTCCCAGGTTGAAATGATTCACCCTCCCTCCCGAATAGCTGGGACTACAGGCGCCTGCCGCCACGCCCAGCTAATTTTTTTTTTTTTTTTTTTTTTTTTTTGTATTTTTAGTGGAGACGGGGTTTCATCAAGTTGGCCAGGATGGTCTCGATCTCTTGATCTCATGGTCCGCCTGCCTCGGCTGGCTGCCCAAAGTGCTGGGGTTTCAGGGGTGAGCCACTGTGCCCGGCCTCATATATTTATTTTAAAAAGACTCAGGCCTGGCGACCAACATGGTGAAACCCCGTCTCTACTGAAAATACAAAAATTGGCCGGGCGCGGTGGCTCAAGCCTATAATCCCAGCACTTTGGGAGGCCGAGGCGGGTGGATCACGAGGGCGAGAGATCGAAACCATCCTGGTCAACATGGTGAAACCCCGTCTCTACTAAAAATACAAAGAAATTAGCTGGGCATGGTGGTGCGTGCCTGTAATCCCAGCTACTCAGGAGGCTGAGGCAGGAGAATTGCCTGAACCCAGGAGGCGGAGGTTGCAGTGAGCCGAGATCGCGCCATTGCACTCCAGCCTGAGTAACAAGAGCGAAACTCCGTCTCAAAAAAAAAAAAAAAAAAAATTAACAGGGCGTGGTAGCGCGCACCTGTAATCCCAGCTACTTGGGAGGCTGAGGCAGGAGAATCGCTTGAACCCGGGAGGCGGAGGTTGCAGTGGGCCGGGATCACGCCATCACACTTCAGCCCGAGCGACAGAGCGAGACTCCGTCTGATAAATAAGTAAAAGAGAGACTCAAGGTATTCTTTGTCTCCCTTGGAGACTCTACGACCCCCTCATGCCAATCAACAAACATTTGGATACCTACTACATACGGGGATACAACTAAGAACGCTTCACATAGAGCCTCCCCACAACAAAACTTAACCTAAAAGGGTTTGGGAGCCATGTCCTATTCTAGATTCATTCCGAATTGGATCCTGCATACAACGCTAGGTCATGTGTTCACTAAGCAGCCCTGTGCCAGGCTCAAAAACACGGCCCAGGCGCAGTCACTCAGCTCAGCACCCTCCCAGACCTGCAGGCGCTGTCTGCACACGCCCGACCGAGTCCACGTGCAAATGCACACGTACGAGTATTTGCAGGCGCCCCCGGAAACACGCACACGTCCCGGGGGGGTGGGCACACTCCCATAGCCGCCTTCGGTCCAAGCCTCACCCGGCCTGGCTCCCCGTTCCCCCCTCGCCCGCCCTGGTCCCGTCCGGAAGCACCCTCGCGGCCCCAGGCATCGCTCGCGGGACTCACTTTCAGGTGTCTCCACGCCATGCTTTTTCCGTCATTAAGCCCGCCCCTGTCTCCCTTCCATTGAAGGATATGGCGGCGGCCCCTCCTATTTCCAGCCAGAACACCAATCCCCGGGCAGTAGGGTTGAGCTTTTGAGCGGGCGCCACCGCCGCTGGGAAGGCCGGGTTCTGGTTGGGTGCGCTTGCGCAGTAGCGGCGGTCAAGCGTCTTATACCCGCCCTCCTGCTGGTGGTCCTGCGTGGTCGCCGGCGGTTGGCCGAGGATCGGCAGCGCGGGCTTCGTCGCTAGTCCCGTAGTCCCGCAGTCTCGAATCCGAGAGTCCGCGAGGAGTCGGGGTTCTGTTAGGAAGACAGGTGTTGAGGTCGTGCCACACACCGCTGTCTTTCTGCCGGGGTCGCGTTGCGAGTTTCGTGAGCCCCCTGCTGGTTATTTTAGTGTGGCCGTCAGAACACTGTGTTTCACACCAGAAGTATCTGTGCAGTTTTTATTACTTTAAAAAATAAATTGGCCGGGCATGGTGGCTCACGCCTGTAATCCAAACACTCTGGAGGCCAAGGCGGGAGGATCACCTGAGGTCGGGACTTCAAGACCAGCCTGACCAATGTGGTGAAACCCCGTCTTTATTTAAAAATAAATAAAATAATAAATTTTACTCCTGTGTTGATATAAAATGAATGTTAACATATAAATGTTTTTCTACGTAAAAGTTGATTTTTCTTCAGGTTTTTAAAGAAATTAAAACATTTTCTTGAGGCCGGGCACGGTGGCTCACGCTTGTAATCCCAGCACTTTGGGAGGTCCCGGCAGATGGATCACTTGGGGTCAAGAGTTCAAGACCAGCCTGGCTAAGATGGAGGAACCCCCCTCCCCCACGTCCCTCCTGAAAAAAAAAAAAAAAGAAAGAAAGATAAAATAACCGGATGTAGTAGCGGGCACGACTTGGGAGACTGAGGCAGGAGAATCGCTTGAACCCCTTAGGCAGAAGTTATAGTGAACCAAGACTGTGCTACTGCACTCCAGCCTGGGCAACAGAGCCAGACTCCATCTCAAAAAAAAAAAAAAAAAAAAAGGTACTTTACCCTTTCTGAAAAGGACTGAAATGAAATTACCTGACTTGACTTTCAGAGATTTCATCAACATCAGGTTTTATTTTAAAGTGCTTGAAACATATGTGTGGATGTGTGGTGTATTTATTTGTGTATGTATATGAAGATGTTTAGAAGTTGAGGCTCTGTGAACTTTGAAAACAAAAAAGCATCCTGTATCCAGATGAGTCCATTGCCACACTCTTGTAAGGATGGACTACTCTGCTCAGAAACCTTCCAAATAAACTGCAAACCTTTTATCCTGGCACTTGAAACACTCCCATTTTCTGGTTACGGTTCCCACTGCAGTCCCACCGAGTACCCCCTATGTGCGCACACACACAAGTATTTCTTTCTTTTTATCAGTACCTTCCACTTTCCCACCTCTGTGTATTTATTCACATCGACTTCTCTGCCAAGATGTCCGTTTCATCTGTCTAAATATTGCCAGCTTTATATGTTTGTTTCAAAGGCCGAAAGTAATTTCTTCCTTATCTGAACCTTCACAGCAGCACTTAAGCTGTCCCTGTAGGCTGGTACTTTTCATTGTCTTTGTTAGTTATAATTATTATGCCTTTTCTTCCCTTACTGGACTTTTTGAAAGTGGTGATTGTGCTGTATTTATCTTTCATTTGATTACTGCAGTGTTTTTGGTATTTTTGTTTGGGCGGGGGGCTTTTCGAGACAGAGTCTCACTCTGTTGCCCAGGCTAGAGTGCAGTGACACAATCTCAGCTCACTGCAACCTCCACCAACTGATTCAAGTGATCCTCCTGCCTCACCCTCCCAAGTAGCTGGGATTACAGGCACGCGCCACCGTGTCTGGCTGATTTTTGTATTTTTAGTAGAGACAGGGTTTCACCATGTTGGCCAGGCTAATCTTGAGCTCCTCAACTCAAGTGATCCACCCACCTCAGCTTCCCAAAGTGCTAGGAGTAGAGGCCTGAGCCACCACAACCACCTGATTACTGCAGTGTTTTTCAAACAGGGTGTATTCTTGGAGTCTGTGTTTTAGAGAATCCCATAATTTTGGTGGCCACTTCTGTACTGATTTTTAGAGTAATTTAAGCATCATTTGGACTATCTGAATAACCATCTTAACCCTGAAACCTGTCAGCTGGTCCAGTGCCCACATCTGTTTGCGTTTATCATCACTTTTTGGCACCAAGACAGAACCAGCTGTTAATACATGTGATGGGTACGCAACAGTTGGAGACCAAAGGACTTGCTGTGTTTGAACAAAGGTTTTTTTTTCTTTTAGTTAGTCAAATAAAGAAATGTGGTAACAGAATTGAATCTTCCCCATATCATAAAATAGTAGGCATGCCAGATTCAAAGGAACCCGTGCAGTCATAGGCCAGAGAACCCTGTTTATCTGCTATTTCGCTTGGCAAAATTTGGATCTCATTCGTTTTCAGTTTTGTTTGTATTTAATTTGTATTCATTTTTCCATTTAATAATGTTTGGTTTTTATGACTGTGTAAGAGTTTTAAGATAAAGTTAATGGACCTGGGATGGTGGCTCACACCTGGACTTTGGGAGACCAAGGTGAGAGGATCATTTGAGTCCAGGAGTTCAAGACTGCACTGAGCTGTGATCATGCTACTGCCCTCCAGCCTGGGCAGCATAGCGAGACCCCATGTCAAAAAACATAGAGTTTATGCTTAGTTCTGTTTGCATGTACTTAAAAGACAGAATACAGTAATTTAAATCAGTCCTGGGGGTAGCAGAGATGTAAGATGAACAAGTCGAGAGATTTAATGTACAACCTGAGGACTACAGGTAACAAAACTGGATAGTAGACAGGATTCATGCTAGATGAGATTTTAGCTACTTTTGCCACAAAACCAAAAAAAAAAAGTGGGTAACTAATGTTAGATGATGGGTATGTTTGTTTTACTATAATAGCCTTTTAAATATCTATATGCATCCCATAACATCATGCTATGTACCTTAAATATTCACAATAAAATTCCTTCTTTAAAAAATTAGGCCAGGTGCAGTGGCTCACACCTGTAATCCCAAAACTTTGGGAGGCCAAGGTGGGTGGATCACCGAAGGTTAAGAGTTTGAGAACAGTCTGGCAAACAGGGCAAAACTCCGTCTCTATTAAAAATACAAAATTAGCCAGGTGTGGTGGCACATGCCTGTAATTCAAGCTACTCGGGAGGCTGAGGCAGGAGAACCGCTTGAACCCAGGAGGTGGAGGTTGCAATGAGACGAGATCACACCATTGCACTCCAGCCTGGGCAGCAAGAGCAAAACTACATCTCAAAGAAAAAAAAAAAAAAATCAGTCCTAGGGATCTGCAAGAATGACTTTCTTTAAAAAAAAAAAAAAAACGTGGCTGAGTCTAGTGACTCACACCTGTAATCCCAGGACTTTGAGAGGCCAAGGCAAACAGATGGCTTGAGTGCAGCAATTTGAGACCACCCCAAGAAACACGGCAAGACTCTACCTACCTACCTACCTACACACACACACGCAAACACACACACACAAACACACACACACACACACACAAAATTAGCTGGGCATGGTGGTGCGCTCCTGTAGTCCCATTTGCTTGGGAGGCTGAGCGGGGAGGATTGATCACTTGAGCCTCAGAGGTCAAGGCTGCAGTGAGCTGATATCATGCCACTGTACTCCAGCCTGGGCAACAGAATAAGACCCTGTCTCAAAAAAGGAAAAGCTACACTTATTAATTTTTAGCAACACTAACTTAGATGTTAGATATTCATCATCCTCTGCCCCACACAGCTTAGACTCAGCTTTATAATCCATCTGTATTTGCTATAGGCATATATGGTAGGTAGACACAGATGGTGGGGCCACAGATACAAAGGCTCATTGCTTTATTGATCTCTGCTATTTGTTTTCAGCTTGTAGGATAGGAACTGCACCTGGGTCCTCAAAATAAAACCTTTTGTATCCTTGGTAAATTGTTCCCAATTCATGAAAGAATAATACTAAGACAAGGCCACTAATATATATATTTAAAGGACCAGGCAGCTACTGAACCTACACACTTTTTCTTGCTACAATTCAGAGAAAATGTTCTTCAAAGGAAGAAGCTGGCTTTGGTTATATGTGAGAACAAGTATCATTCTAGGAAGTGAGCTAAACAGCCCAGAGCGAGGTGGGCAAAATAATTGTTATCAGCTTAACAGCTTTCACTGCAGCTTTGAGGAAGCAGAGCACTACTGCCATGCCCAGGGAGGATTCCTAGCTCATATTAGGAACCAGGAAGTTCCAGATCGCATCCGGGACTTTCTGGAAGAAGGAAAGAAGTGGTGGATTGGGCGAAATGTAATGCCACTGAAAAAACATCAAGACGAAAAATACCCAGGTAAGACTGCGGGCTTTAGTGCTGATGAAGGAAACTTCCTTATATTTTATTGCGGGGCAGAAAAAAAGGAAAATCTTAATCTTTCTGCTTTCGTATACAGAAAAACCAGTCACTTTACTTCATTGCCATCTTTCCTCTGAAATGTTTCCGTTTTCTGCTACAGCCTTTGATTCATCTGTGTAGCAAGGTGATGCGATCTTTCCTAGAACCCATCTAAAGTTAACTTACCTAACCTTTCACTAGAAGAATTGTGCTAGATTTGAAAGACAGCAACCTTTGACGGTCATTTTTTCCCCTAATAAACATCTCTTCATTATTCTGAGCTCCAAATTTCCTAACACAGAAACAAAGAGGAAATTATCTATTGTACTTCTTACAAAGTGTTTTCAAAGTTACGCACCATCATCTTGAAGTTTTAGAGACAAATCCAAGGCATTATTATATCATTCTCGTCATCTTCATTAATGCATAAGTAAAGCAATACTAAGCCTTGTGATAAGGAATACATATGAAAAAATAAACTATGATGTATGGGAGGAAATTCTAAATTGCTATCTATTGGAAGCCAGCCAAATTTGGCTTTCGTATTTACTTTTAAAAAATGTCTGGCAGCCGGCCGGGCGCGGTGGCTCACACCTGTAATCCCAGCACTTTGGGAGGCCGAGGCGGGTGGATCACGAGGTCAAGAGATCGAGACCATCCTGGTCAACATGGTGAAACCCCATCTCTACTAAAAATACAAAAAATCAGCTGGGCATAGTGGTGTGTGCCTGTAATTCCAGCTACTCAGGAGGCTGAGGCAGGAGAATTGCCTGAACCCAGGAGGCGGAGGTTGCGGTGAGCCGAGATGGTGCCATTGCACTCCAGCCTGGGTAACAAGAGCGAAACTCCGTCTCAAAAATAAATAAATAAATAAAAAATGTTTGGGCACAGTGGCTCATGCCTGTAATCCCAGCACTTTGGGAGGCAAAGGCGGGTGGATCAGCTGATTTCAGGAGTTCAAGACCAGCCTGGCCAATAATAAAACCCCATCTCTACTAAAAATACAAAAATTAGCCGGGCACGGTGGTGGGCACCTGTAATTCCAGCTACTTGGGAGGCTGAGGCAAAAGAATTGCTTGAACCCAGGAGGCGGAGGTTGTAGTGAGCTGAGATCATGCCACTGCACTCCAGCCTGGGCAACAGTGTGAGACTCTGTCTCAAAAACAATAATAAAAAGTAAATTAAAAGCCTGGCTTTCGAGTATGAGGCTCATCTGGGTCTGATCTCCCCTCAGCAGACACTGCTGCCTATGGGGACACAAAGCCCTCCAGCTGCACCTACCTGTCCAGAAACTTCAGTCAGATCTCATTCAAAGGGGACAAGTGCTCACTGGGACACTATTTCATTTGCCAGACTGGTAAGTGATAAAGCTACATACTGCCAAACACCCAAATTTTGAAAACTGACTAAATAAGGAGTGCATGTGAGAGTATTGGTTAAATAGTCTGTGAATGATAGACCATGGGATGATACAGGGCTTTTGATTTTCATGAAATGATTAGCATGAGAAACTGTTATCTGGAATGACTTCCTCTGGGAGTTGGAAGAGTTGTGCCTCTATGTTCCCTCATGTTTTGACTTGGGTCGAGTGTCAGAGAAACTGTATTGCTGACATCGTTTTCCACATGCACACTTGTAATTCAGTCAGCATTCAGGCTTCAGAGGGAAGGTTGGGAAAGAGGAGAAGAAGAGAATATGGCAGAGGAAGATGAGAAGACTAAGGGTGAGGGTGCTGTTATCCAAGGTTCACTTCCATAGAAGTAGATCAGGATTAAGCTATGTATGTATGCATTTGTGTGTGTGTAGTTGTTGTTGTTGTTGTTGTTGTTATTTATTTATTTATTTCCAAGCAGGAGTTTCGCTCTTGTTGCCCAGGATGGAGTGCAACAGTGTGATCTTGGCTCACTGCAACCTCTGCCTCCTGGATTCTAGTGATTCTCCTGCCTCGGCCTCCCAATTAGCTAGGATTACAGGCATCTGCCACCATGCCCAGCTAATTTTGTATTTTTAGTAGAGGTGGGGTTTCTCCATGTTAGTCAGGCTGGTCTCGAACTCCTAACCTCAAGTGATCTGCCTGCCTTGGCCTCCCAAAGTGCTGGGATTATAGGCGTGAGCCACTGCTCCTGGCTTATTTATTTGTTTATTTTTGTGGAGATGTGTTCTTGTTATGTTACCCAGGCTGATCTCGAACTCCCGGCTTCAAGCAATCCTCCCACCTCCCAAAGTGCTGGGATTACAGGAATGAGCCACCGTGCCTGGCCTTGGTGATTTCTTTAAAAAAAAAAAAAAAAAGGCTGGGCGCGGTGGCTCAAGCCTGTAATCCCAGCACTTTGGGAGGCCGAGGCGGGTGGATCACGAGGTTGAGAGATCGAGACCATCCTGGTCAACATGGTGAAACCCCGTCTCTACTAAAGGTGCAAAAAATTAGCTGGGCATGGTGGCGTGTGCCTGTAATCCCAGCTACTTAGGAGGCTGAGACAGGAGAATTGCCTGAGCCCAGGAGGTGGAGGTTGCGGTGAGCCGAGATCGCGCCATTGCACTCCAGCCTGGGTAACAAGAGCGAAACTCCGTCTCAAAAAAAAAAAAAAAAACTACTATACAACCCAGAAATTGCTTGGCATTTATTGCAGAAAGAGAAAACCTGTGGTCACGTAAAAATATGTATATGGATGCTTATAGCAGCTTTATTCACAATAGAGCAAAATTAGAAACAATTCAGACATCTGTCAGTAGGTGAATGGTTAAACCACTGTGGTCCAGCCATGACAGTCATACCGTTTCTACTCTCCCGGGTGACTTTCCCACTTCCCGCTCTCTACTCAATCTCCAGCACCTGAGGGCCCCCCTCCATCTCATTCTCAGGTCAGGTGATCACTTTGCTTTCTAACTTAAGGAGAAAATCAAAGCAATGTAGAGTCCTTCCACGACTCTGACCGTCAAACCTAGCCATCTACCATCACCTGTACCTGCAGAGACAATGCCTTCTCTCATGCTCTACACATTGTCATACTCCTACCCAAATTTAATCACTCTAGTTGTTGAATTGGACTCTACGGAGTCCAATTCAGTTAAAAAGAAACAAACTATTGATACAGCAATTTCGAGAGAACTCTGCTGAGCAAACAAAGCCAATCTCAAATGTGACATACTCTATGGTGCCATTTACTGAGCATCCTTGAAATGACAACGTGATAGGAATGGAGAACAGATTAGTGGTTGTCAGGGTCTAAGAAGGGCATGGGGGCAGGATGGAAGCAGGCATGGCTATAAAAGGGCGATGTGAGGGATTCTTGTAGCAATTGAAGAAAATTTTTGACATGACTGTATCAGTGTCAATATCCTGTTGTTGCTCTTGCAAGATGTGTTACCCTTGGAAACTGAATACAGGCATCTCTCTGCATTTTCTCTTTCATCTGCATGTGAATACATAATTATCTCAAAATAATAAGTTACATTTTAAAAAAAAGAAAAAGAAAATGTGGCCAGGCGCAGTGGCTCATGCCTGTAATCGCAGCACTTTGGGAGGCTCAGACAGGATCACAAGGTCAGGAAATCTAGACCATCTGGCTAACACGGTGAAACCCCATCTCTACTAAAAATACAAAAAATTAGCCAGGCATTGTGGCACGCACCTGTAGTCCCAGCTAATCTGGAGGGAGGCTGAGGCAGGAAAATCATTTGAACCTGGAAGGCAGAGGTTGCAGTTAGCCAAGATCACGCCACTGCACTCCAGCCTGGGCGACAGAGCGAGACTCGGACTCAAAAAGAAAGAAAAATGCCTTGATGTAAGTATACACATGACTTATACAGTATTCTTGCCAAAAAAAAAAAAAAAAAAAATAGAATAACGCAAATTAAAAATAAACGGAAATATCCTTTTACACCTATAAGATTGGCATAAATTCACAAACTTAACAACATATGCTGTTGGCAAGGCTGTAAGAAAATATGTACTCTCGTAAGTCGCTAGTGAGAATGCAGGGAGATATAATCTCTATATATCTTGTAAATAAAGGGGAATTCAACAATATCTAGCAAAATAACATATACATCTACCCTTGACCCCGCCTCCACTGCTAGGACTCTATCCCAAAGTCAAAACAGCAAAAATATAAAAAGATGAACGCACAAGGCTATTCATGTTGCTCTCCGTAAGAGCAAAAAGTAGGAATAATCCCATCAAAAGGGAACTGGTTGTAAAAAGCAAATAGCAACAATCTCCATGTACTGCAATGGGGTTAGCTCTGTGATTTTTTTTAGTGGAAAATAAAGGTACAGAACATATATATATTTGCTTATATACATACACATATGCATAAATGTAATGGAGAAAAAAACTAATGAAAATGGTTATGTCTGGGGGAGAGAGAAAATGGGGCAGAAAGGATGAAGATGGAAATAAGACCTTTCGAAAAGTACCAGTTTGTTTTGGCATGGAAACTCTTTAAATGTTTTCCATAATTATTGCTATGGTTTGAACCTGACCCCTTCCAAAACAGGTGTCGCCAATGTGATCTTATTAAGAGGTGGGGCTTTAACAGGTGGGCTGGACCACAGGGCTCCTCCCCTGTGACGAGGACGCGGCGTCCTTATAAAAGGGTTCGGCAGAGGGAGATATGCTCTCGCCCTTTCTCCTTACGAGGGTGCGGGTCTCGTCCGACTCGAGATGGCAGTGCTTTGATCTTGGGCTTGCAGCCTCGGAACTGTAAGAATTAGATTTCTGTTCTTTATAGATTACCCTGTTAGTGGTATTCTGTTATAGCGCACAAAACAGTCTAAAGCAATTATAAAGTAAATTTATGTCAACATTTTTTTTGAGACAGTTTCACTCCTGTTGTTCAGGGTGGAATGCAATGGCGCCGACTCGGCTCACAGCAACTTCCGCCTCCCAGGTTCAAGTGATTCTCCTGCCTCAGCCTCACGAGTAGCTGGGATTACAGGCATTCGCCACTATGTCTGGCTAATTTTTATGTTTTCAGTAGAGACAGAGGTTTCACCATGTTGGCCAGGCTGGTCTTGAACTCCTGACCTCAGGCGATATACCCTCTTCAGCCTCCCAAAGTGTTGGGATTACTGGTGTGAGCCACCATGCCCAGCCTGTCAACATTTTTAAAAACAATCTGTAAAAGTAGGGAAATGGAGGAGAAGAATTGGAGCTGACAAGTTAGGACTATTTTTAAGGTAATTTTGCTCAAGAGCAGGAAACAACTGGGGCAGTAGTTCATGAGGGCAATATAAGTTGCTGGGGTTTTTTGAGACAGGAAAAATAGCATTTGGGGATGATGCACTGGATTTGAACTACTGAACAACTAGAGGGATTCACTTTGGGTAGGAGTATGACGATATGTAGAGCATGAGAGAAGGCATTGTCTCTCTGCAGATACAGGGGCTGGTAAGTGGCTAGGTTTGACGGTCGGAGTCATGAAAGGACTCTACATTGCTTTTTCTCCTTGAGTTAGAAAGCAAGGTGATCACCTGACCTGGAAATGAGACGCAGGGAGGCTCCCAGGTGTTGGTAGTTGAGTAGAGGGAAGTGGGGGTCACCTGGGAGAGTGGAAACAGTGAGGCTGCCAGGCAGCGTGAAGGCAGGCCACTCAAGCTTCATGACCACAAATTTAAGCTGAGCCACAGTCAAGTGGTTATATGATTTTTCTCTCGCCATGTCCAACAGCATGTGTGAAAAACTCCTTTTTCATGTGTACAAGGAGGCATGTCCAAGAATGTTATTGCTGGCTGGGTGCGGTGGCTCACACCTGTAATCCCAACACTTTGGGAGGCCAAGGCAGGCAGATCACTTGAGTTCGGGGGGTCAAGACCAGCCTGGACATGGTGAAATCTTATCTCTACTAAAAATATAAAACTTACCTGGGTGTGGTGGCATGCACCTATAATCCCAGCTACTCAGGAGGCTGAGGCAGAAGAATTGCTTGAACCCAGGAGATTCAAGCAATAAGGTTGCATTGCTTGCAGTGAACCAAGTTCACACCATTCCACGCCAGCTTAGGCAACAGAGCAAAAACTACCTCTAGAAAAAATAATGTTATCACCCACCTTCGGAAGTCTTTTATCTCTACCAATGAGAGTTATAGAACACAGAGGAGAATATTACACTTAGTAGAATATTTCCCATTTATGCTGGAGGTTGCAAACATTTTTAATGAAGTCAGACCCTGACGATGACCTTAAGCAGCAGGATATAATTCCAAGCTTAGCGTTCCAATAATGGAACACTAGGCATATAGGGTTGATAAACTTCTCAGTGTTGATCCAATTAGTGTACTTAATTTGAAATGTAGAACACCATAATTTGATGTGACCAGGCTGCAGAGCAAAAGGGCTACTGCAGAATTCTTATTGTCTTTTAAAAAAACTGGATAGCCGGGCGCGGCGGCTCACGCCTATAATCCCAGCACTTTGGGAGGCCAAGGCGGGTGGATCACGAGGTCAAGAGATCGAGACCATTCTGGTCAACATGGTGAAACCCCGTCTCTACTAAAAATACAAAAATTAGCTGGGCATGGTGGCGCACGCCTGTAGTCCCGGCTACTCGGGAGGCTGAGGCAGGAGAATTGCTTGAACCCAGGAGGAGGAGGTTGCAGTCAGCCGAGATCGCGCCATTGCACTCCAGCCTGGGTAACAAGAGCAAAACTCCGTCTCAAAAAACAAACAAACAAACAAAAAAAAAACTGGATAGTAATTTTTAATTTGTGTTTTCCTGATTATCACATATGCGCATGTAATGATGATTTTATAGACTTGTAGCTATAGCTATAACCTATAAATTAATCGTGTACTGCCCTCCAAGTAGATGCCTTTTTGGATGGAGATGCCCGTTATGAAAGAAATGGAAATAATTCTCATTTGCCGTGGAGACCCAAGAAGACAAAAAGAGAAGTTGAAATACCAAGAAACAAAATGCCCCCAGGTAATATGTTACTACCTCAAGTAACCTTAAAAATCAGTGAAATCAATTGCTGTTCAAAGGCTGCACAAGACTGAATTAATGCTGAAATGTGGTATACATGCCCAATATTCATTGTGTTCTATTCTGTCTGATCTTAATAGGACAGTGTTTGCCTTAGTTTTATATTTGTGTTTGCTTGCCATCTTCTTTTCAGATATTCCCAAGTACAAGGCAAGGTTTTATTCCCACAGAATTTTTCATCAACAAAGAGAAAGTTGTCTTAAAGTTCTTACAAAGTCTTTGAAATCATGGTGTTATCTCTTGTTTATTTTTTAATTTTGAAAAACAAGTACTGTTTGGGAAGGATGCATTAGCCTGAAATGACGTCAGTGTTGGTGGATGTGGTTATAGAGGTCAGCTGAAAGAAAGGAGCACAGCAGAGATCAATTTAAAGTAGATCTTGTGATTACTCGTCAGGGTATGACCTCACTGCTGCAAGTGTTAGGTGTCCTAATCAACAAACCATTTAAATATCCCTTGAAAAAAAACAATTTAAGGCCGGGCGCGGTGGCTCAAGCCTGTAATCCCAGCACTTTGGGAGGCCGAGGCGGGTGGATCACGAGGTCAAGAGATCGAGACCATCCTAGTCAACATGGTGAAACCCCGTCTCTACTAAAAATACAAAAATGAGCTGGGCATGGTGGCGCGTGCCTGTAGTCCCAGCTACTAGGGAGGCTGAGGCAGGAGAATTGCTTGAACCCAGGAGGCAGAGGTTGCGGTGAGCCGAGATCGCACCATTGCACTCCAGCTTGGGTAACAAGAGCGAAACCCCGTCTCAAAAAAAAAAAAAAAAAAAAAAAATTTAGTATTATTTAGAGACATGAATATGTATTTAAAGAACAAATGGGAAAACCAGCTTTTCTCAAGGCTTTGTAAATGGGGACTTGTGAGTTGTAGGAACATGTTTAGTGATCGCATTAGGTGGAAGTAAAGACATATTTTGGAGAACTGCTAAATCCAGAAGTTCTGATGATAAAGCCGTGATGTTAAAGATGCATTTGAAGTGTTTGAATTAAACTGTCATGAAATGGGAGTTTCATGAGCGTAATGCTTCTAATATTACTTCACATGACATGTGACTTTAAATATGTAGTAGTAGAACTAAATTACTGAATTAAATAGACATTTGACTGTTTCACCTATATCCTTTAAGTTTATATTGTCAAGCTTGCCCCAGAAATACTTTATAAAAACTCCTCATTGGGAAAAATGTAGATCACGTTATTGTGAGGCAATTTACCTAACAGGGAATATGCCTAGTATTTATGTATGAGGGTCCTTTAAAATGCTTGCAGGCTGGATCTCCCCTCAGCAGACTTTGGCTCACACCTGTAATCCCAGGTGTGACTTGGGTGTAATATAGTGACTCACCTATAATCCCAGCACTTTGGGAGGCTGAGATGGAAGGATTGCTTGAGGCCAGGAGTACAAGTCCAACCTGGGCAACCTACTGGGACTCTGTACAGAAACTTTAAAAATTTAAAAAATTAGGTAGGTGTGGTGGTGCATACCTTTGTAGTCTCAGCTACTCAGGAAGCTGAGGCAGGATAATAGTTTAAACCCAGGAGTTACAGGGTGTAATAAACCATGATCAAGCTACTGTATTCCAGACAGCCTTTTTTTCCTTTATCAGACTGCTTGTAAAATTTTTTTGTAATTCAGAAATATTCTTAGTGTGTATCTAGGTTATTTTTCACTAATTGTGCCTAGAACATGATGCTACATATACACATCTTTCTTGAATCAAAAATATCCTATGTTTGTATCACTTCTATTTCATTTATTCTGGTTTTGTCCTTAAGAAATACCAGGTATCTATGTGCTATATTGTTGCTTCCTATCTTCTGCCTTTCCTGCACTCCCTTAAAATAATGGTTTTGTATTTATCACCCTTTCTGTTAGAGGAGAGCACCTTACATTTATCTTCCATATCAGGGACTAATTTTTCCACATTGCTCAGTATTCCCTACCATGTGTATTTTAATTTTTCTGCAGTATTTTTTTCATCATCTGGAAATCCTCTTATAGAATTTTTCTTTTTCTTTTTTCTTTTTTTTTTTTTTTTTTGACAGAGTCTCAGTCTTTCTCCCAAGCTGGAGTGCAGTGGTGCGATCTTGGCTCACTGCAACCTGTGCCTCCCAGGTTCAAGCGATTCTGCTGTCTTGGCCTCCCAAGTAGCTAGGATTGAAGGCACCTGCCACCATGACGGGCTAATTTTTGTATTTTTAGTAGAGATGGAGTTTCACCATCTTGGCCAGGCTGGTCTTGAACTCCTGACCTCGTGATCCACCTGCCTTGGCCTCCCATAGTGCTAGGATTATAGACATGAGCCACCGTGCCTGGCCTATTTGTGTGTCTGTGTGTGTGTGTGTGCGTGTGTGTGTGTGTGTGTGTGTGTCTGTGTGTGTGTGTGAGAGAGAGAGATCTCACTCTGTCTCCCAAGCAACAGAATTATAAGCACCTAGCAACCACGCCCAGCTAATTTTGTATTTTTAGTACAGACGGGGTTTTACCATGTTGGCCAGACTGGTCTCAAACTCCTGACCTCAAGTGATCCTCCCGCCTTGACCTCCCAAGGTGCTGACATTACAGGCATGAGCCACTGCGTCCAGACTTCCTTCTCCTTTAAGGCGAGATCTATCTACACAAAATATGTGTCAGTTAACCAAGAAATTGAATGGCCATAATGCAGCAGCCTGTCAGCTCATCCAGTGGCCGTAACCCCTCCCAGATCTACAACTGATGTGCAGGGTCCTTCCCCGTTCCCAGCACACCACCTACCTCATGACCCTACTCTGAGGCGATGATTTCTCTCATTTCTGCAGCCTGGTTTTCTGGTGCTCTGAACCAGCGCATGTGAAGAACTTCAGCACCCCGCGTTTGCATTACTGTTCTTTCTGTCTCCCCATGACTCCTCTCAATCCCATTCCCTGGTGCTGTCTTTGGGGGCAATGCTGGCAGGGTCTACACATCACAGAACCCACCATGCCCACCCTGGTTCCTTCCTCCTTGCCTGCCTCATTGAGGTCTATCATGACCTGGGGCTTCCCAGATTGAGGAAAATGGCATGAGCTGGAAAAGCCGCTGAGAACCACGACAGTGGCACTGTGCTCATCTCAAAGGGTAAGTGTAGGGCAGAAGGGAAGGTACTGACCATGTTTGTTTCTCTTTTTCTTTTTTTTTTTTTTTGAAACAGGATCTTCCTCTGTCACCCGGGCTGGAGTATAGTGGCATGCTCCTGTCTCATTTCACCCTTGACCTCCTGGGATCAAGTGATCTTCCTGCCTCAGCCTCCTGAGTAGCTGGGACTACAGGCATGTACCACCATGCCTGGCTAATTTTTATATTTTTGGTAGAGAGAGGGTTTCATGATGTTGCCCAGGCTGGTCTCGAACTCCTGGGCTCCAGGGATCTGCCTGCCTGGGCCTCCCAGAGTGCTGGGATTACAGGCATGAGCCCCCACGCCTGGCCTTTCACTTTTCTAACCAGCAAAGGCCTTGGGTGTCTCAGTCAAGGTACAGTGTAAAGGGGATGCAAAGTTCCTTACCCCCCAAAATGGTCAGGCTATCTTTGACAAAATGAAACTGACATACTCCTTGAGGACAGTGATCTCTATAGAGGCTTACAGCCCATTTCATCTGCATTTTAATTTGTATCCATTCTTCCTATTAAAGGAAAAAATTATTCTGATACTTATTAAAACAGTAAGGAAGACCTGTTTCAGGACTGTCACAATAGTGGAGAAGGATCAAACTCAACTCCATAGAGAACAAGTGGGGATTTATAGCCAAGGAGAAGGAGTAGGAGTTGGGAGTAGATGGAAAATTACTAAGAGGAGACATCAAGCATAGAGAATTCTTGCTGAGGGCAGGCCAGGGTGATCAGATAGCAAGGGCAAAAGAAGGGATTCTTTCTAAATTGACTTAGCAGGATTCTTGTTAAAACTAGGCTAGGCATGGTGGCTCATACCTGTAATCCCAGCACTTTGGGAAGCCAAGGCAAGCAGATCATGAGGTCAGGAGTTCAAGACCAGCCTGGCCAACATGGGGAAACCCTGTCTCTACTGAAAAATAAAATAATCAGCTAGGCATGGTAACACGTGCCTGTGATCTAATCCACTCAGGAGACTGAGGCAGGAGAATTGCCTGAACCTGGGAGGCAGAGGTTGCAGTGAGCTAAGATTGTGCCACTGCACACCAGCCTGGGTGGCAGAGGAAGACTCCATTTGGAAAAAAAAAAAATAGATTATGCAGATCTGGCAAGGATGGGGCCTAGTTGGGAAGTAGGTTTAGAGGAACTTAGCTAAAGTTTGCTTAGAGTCTATAATCACTTTGGGAGTCTGAGGTAGGCAGATCACTTGAGGTCAGGACTTCTAGACCAGCCTGGACAACATGGTGAAACCCCATCTCTGCTAAAAATACAAAAAAATGGCCAGGCACAGTGGCTCATGGCTGTAATCCCAACACTTCGGGAGGCCGGGGCGGGTTAATGACAAGGTCAAGAGACCAACACCATCCTGACCAACATGATGAAACCCCATCTCTACTTAAAATACAAACATTAGCTGGATGTGTGGCACACGCCTGTAGTTCCAGCTACTCGGGAGGCAGAAGCAGGAGAATTGCTTGAACCCAGGAGGCAGAAGTTGCAGTGAGCCAAGATCATGCCACTGCACTCCAGCCTGGTGACGGAGCAAGACTCCATCTCAAAAAAAAAAAAAGCAAACACACACACACACACACACACACACACACACACACACAAGCTGGGCATGGTAGCACACACCTGTAATCCCAGATACTTGGGAGGCTGAGGCAGGAGAATCGCTTGAACTCGGGGGGTGGAGGTTGCAGTGAGCCGAGATCGTGCCACTATACTCCAGCCTGGCGACAGAGACTCTGTCTCAAAAAAAAAAAAAAAAAAGTTGGGCATGGTGGTGCATGCCTGTAATCCCAGCTACTCGGAAGGCTGAGGCAGAACAATCACTTGAATCCGGGAGGTGAAGTTTGCAGTGAGCCAAGATTGCACCATTGCATTCCAGCCTGGGTGACAGAGTTAAGACTCTGTCAAATAAATGAATGAATGATTGAATGTATTACTCCCAAGTTCTAGAATTCGCCGATTAGTCATGTTTATAGTAAAGTGACTTTTCATTTTTATAAATATTTTAGAAAAAAGCAGGGAGATGGTTTACAGAAGCTGTTGTCATAAGTTATTTGGAGCTAACAGTTACAATTGGAAATCCTGCTCTCAGTGCATTGCTTTAAAGTTCACATTTTTAGGTATCATTACAGCCATTTGCCAGACAAGAAAACTAAAGGGTCATGTTCTCAAGGCTTCGTAGTTGCAGTAAAAGGCCAAAGTGGCTCTGAAACCCAGGTCTTTGGACACAGAATGCATTTTTTCTTCTACCCTCTGTCATCTTTGCCTTGATGGAAAGACATGACATCTGATCGGAAGAGCATCTCAGAATTCTGCCCTCCTCCAGCAGGAGTAACTGCATGTATCAGCCCTGTGAACACCAGAGGAAATGTTCCAAGAGGGCAGAGAAGGCTTGCCACAGCCAGGTACTTGTTAGTAGGTCTAGAAGCTCGTGTTTTGAAAGAGGTCAGCCTAAGCTAATAGTAAGTAGACATATTAATGCACTGATAGTATCTTCAGGTCATAGTTTCCTACTGGAAAATGGGGTTGAGGGGAAGCAGTAACGGCCATCTGGCATAATTTTATAAATGATCATTTTCCAATGATTGTTTGGGGGGCTGGGGGTGGGGGAGAGAAGACAGTTCTTACTTTCTTGCCCAGACTGGAGTGCATGGTTTCATCTCAGTTCACTGTAACCTCTGCCCCCCAGGTTGAAGCAATTCTCCTGCCTCAGCCTCCCGAGTAGCTGGGATTATAGGCATACACCACCATGCCTGGCTAATTATTGTGTTTTTAGTAGAGATGGGGGTTTCACCACGTTGGCCAAGCTGGTCTCAAACTCCTGACCTCAAGTGATCCACCTGGCTGGGCCTCCCAGAGTACTGGGATTACAGATAGGAGCCACCGTGCCTAGCTCCAAATTATTTCAATTAGTTAATAAGCTCCTCTTTCTGGTAAAATGATGAAGCAAATATTTCTATAGTAATATTTATATACTGGGTACTTTATGATTAATGTGATTTTTTTGTGTTTTTTTTTTTTTTTTGAGACAGAGTCTGGCTCTGTTATTCAGGCCGGAATGCAGTGGTATGATCATTGGCTCCCTGCAACCTCTGCCTCCCAGGTTCAAGCAATTCTCCTTCCTCAGCCTCCCAAGTAGCTGGGTTACAGGCATGTGCCACCACACCCAGCTAATTTTTGTATTTTTAGTGGAGACAGGGTTTCGCCATGTTGGCCAGGTTGCTCTTGAACTCCTGACCTCAGGTGATCCACCTCCCTCAGTCTCCCAAAGTGCTAGGATTATAGGCGTGAGCCAGTGTACCCAGCCTAATTTGATTTAAAATTTATTTTTTGTACAGAGTGTTTCAACGGCAAACAAAGAAATTAGACATTTAGAGCAGAATTCCAGTTTGTCTACAGACTTACCTATAATGGCAAATCATCACTTGGTTTTCCTTTTTTTTTTTTTTTTTTTTTTTGAGATGGAGTCTCACTGTGTCTCCCAGGTGGAGTGCAAGGACGAAATCTCAGCTCTGCAACCTCTGCCTCCTGGGTTCCAGTGATTCTCCTGCCTCAGTGTCTCAAGTATTGGTTTCTTTTTTCTATAGGAGCTGCTCATCTTTCAACCACATGTCACCATCCTCCTCATGCTCATCTTGTAAGTACTCCCCTTGACATCTTGGAACGTTTATCCCTTTGTCATACCTAGTAGATCCGGTCAGAGCTCTGTCTTACAGTGTTCTGAATACAGTTTTCTAATAAGGAAAAGAAAGTATTTACATGCAGGAGAAAATGGTCTTTAATAGGTGCTTCGTTAAAGGAATTTTTTTTTTTTTTTTTTTTTTTGAGACAGCGTCTCGCTCTGTCACCCAGGCTGGACTGTGGTCCCTCAGTCTTGGCTCACTGCAACCTCTGCCTCCCGGGTTCAAGCAATTCTCCTGCTTCAGCCTCCCAAGTAGTTGGGATTACAGGCCTGCACCACCACACCTGGCTAATTTTTGTATTTTTAATAGAGATAGGGTTTCACTATGTTGGCCAGGCTGGTCTCTAACTCTTGACCTCAGGCAATCCTCCTGCCTCAGGCTCCCAAAGTGCTGGGATTACAGGTGTGAGCCAGCATGCCCAGACTTGTTACAAGAATTTTTAAAGCCTATCTTTCTGACTTTCTTGCTGATGTAATTATCATTTATTTGTTGGTTGCGTGTGTTCCCTTCTTCATTGCAAAAGGGACTTGTGGCATCTTACAAAAATACAATGCAATAAAACGTAAACCTCAAATAGAAAGGAAAAGGAAAATAAAAGTAGAAACTGTCCACATAGTCTGTAAAATGTCACCTTCAAAAAAATCTGTCAGCATTCTTGTCTTTGTGTCCTATGTAGAAACCCTTTAGTTGATGCCTAAACACGGATGTGTATTTCTTGGACTCGATGCTCCGTGCAAAAATAAATGTTTCTAACAGTATAAAAGAATGGGGGGCTGGGATTGGTGGCGGGCGCCTGAATCTCAGCTACCCAGGGGGCTGAGACAGGAGAATTGCTTGACCCTGGGAGGTGGAGGTTGCAGTGAGCCCAGACCACACCATTGCACTCCAGCCTGGGTGACAGAGGGAGACCCATCTCAAAAAACAAAATGAATGAAACAATGAACTTTCATACTTGCCTCATGCTGATCTGCTTCTACTCTTGCCGCTTTTCCTCTCTTCTCAACGGAGTGGTTGATTGTTTAAAACACAGAGTGATGCTTTAAAACAGAAGTCAGCTCATGCCACTGTTCTGCAAAGCCCTTTAATTTATCCAAAATAATATCTGCATTCCTTTCAACTGCCTGACAGATGACACTCTGCCAGCCCTGGGATCTTATTGATCCCCCTCCTGCCACCAGTGCTCCTCTAGCTTCCTTGGCCTCCCAGACAGAGCCAGCTGGCTGTGAGCTTGGGGGCCTTTGCACTCCTGACATGCCTTCGCTAACACATGGGCAGAGTGTGCTCTCTCTCCCTTTATTCAACTCTCAGCAAAAATGTCCTTTTCATCGGTCATAGTGCTTCATGCCTCATGCCTTGTGCCTCGTGCCTGTAATCCCGGCACTCTGGGACACCAAGGCAGGAGGATCACTTAAGCTAGGAGTTCTAGATCAGCTTGGGCAACATAGCAAAATCCTGTCTCTATAAAAAAGTGAAAAAAGGCTGGGTGCAGTGACTCATACCTGTAATCCCACCATTTTGGGAGGCTGAGGTGGCAGATCACTTGAGGTCAGGAGTTTGAGACCAGAATGGGGCAACGTGGTGAAGTCCCATCTCTACTAAAAAATACAAAAATGAGCTGGGTGTAGTGGTGTGCTCCTGTAGTCCCAGCTACTCAGGAGGCTGAGCCAGGAGAATTGCTTGAACCCAGGAGGAGGATACAGTGAGCCAAGGTGGCACCACTGCACTGGAGCCAGGGTGACAGAGTGAGACTCCATCTCAAAAAAAAGAAAAAGCAGCCAGGCATGGTGGTATGCGCCTGTAGTCCCAGCTACTTGGGAGGCTGAAGCAGGAGGATCACTTGAACCCAGGAGGTCAAGGCTGCAGGGAGCTATGATTATGCCACTGTACTGCAGCCCAGGTGACAGAGTGACTCCTCATCTCAAAAAATCCTCCCCTTACCACTGAATACCATCCATGATAGGCACTTTCTATCTGCTTAGCCTCATTTTTTCTTCATAGCACTTATTTAATGCATGACATAATTTATCCACCTCCACCAACACAGAGGCTCGACAAGGCCCGGAACTTGGCTTCTTTTGCTCCTTGCTGTATTCGGTTCTCCAGAGCATTCTTAGCACCTTATAGATGTTTAACAATTTATTGAATCACGGATATCAATACACTAATGTAAATCCTGAATCTCAGTAATATAATATGCAGCTTTCATGAAGCTGTTTGAGCACAGAATTTTTGAACAGAAATGCCTGTTATCTCATAGGACATGAGAGTTTCAGAGCAATTTTGGAAACACTGCCTTAATTATTCCTTAAATGGTAAAATGAGATTGTGCCTTTTCCTTTACGTATTTTTATCTTTTAGTCCAAGACGCTGTGTCATCCCATCAGCCCATTCTCTTCAGTACTACCAAAAATCACAGCACAGGCCACGCCAGTCACATCTGAACCCAGCAGCCAGCCTCTCCCTGCGAGAACAGAGCCCACCAGTCCTGCGTCCGTCACATATGCTGGTCAGTCTCGGACAGAAACGGCTTCAAGCTCAGAGGAAGACGCTCATCCAAATAGCTTCACCTCTCATCACCCAGCATCACTGCAGAATGCATCTGGTCAGGTAAACATGGGAAATGCAAGTACAACTAGGTAGCTCTGTGACCGTGAAAAAGCAGTTGGTTTCCCATCTTCCTCCCTGCAGAACTGCTCCTAAGAGAGCCCGACAGACCAGCATGTACGCCAGTCCAAAGCCAAAACTAAACAAGGCCGTGGAAACAGCCTACAATTTCGTGGCACACGTACAGCCCAGCATTTCATTAAATACTGAAATATTCTCATTTCACTGTTTAATATTATTTAATGCTATTGTATTTAATGCTTCAGATGGACAAGAAGTTTTGTTCACCTGCCCTGCTTTTTCAGCCGCAGCAAACTTCTAGAGAATTCCTCCTACTCACCATCCTCACTCTCTCTTCACCTTGTTTCCTTCCTCCCAAAAACACGGACAACAAGGTAGCCCGACGCAGTGAGTCACACCTGTCGTCCCAGCATTTGGGAGGCCAAGGTGCAGGGATCACTTGAGCCCAGGAGTTTTGAGACCAGCCTGGGCAACATAGCGAGACCTTGTCTCTACTAAAGTTAAAAAAAATTAGCTGGGCACAGTGGCTTATGCCTATAATTCCGCACTTTGGGAGGTCGAGGTAGAGGATCACTTGAGCCCAGAAGTTTGAGACCAGTCTGGGCAATGTAGTAAGACCTTATCTCTACTAAAATTCAAAAAAAAATTATCCAGGCGTGGTGGCATGCACCTGTAGTCCCAGCTACTTGGGAGGTGGAGGTGGGAGGGTCACTTGAGCCTGGGAGATCCAGGCTGCAGCAAGCTGTGATTGTACCACTGTACTCTAGGCTGGGCGTCGAAGCAAAACTGTCTCAAAAAAAAAAAAAAAAATCCCCTTTGACAGTATTGACTGAAGGAAAGAATCCTGCTTCACCTACCCTTTTTTCCTCCGCAAACTCGAAAGAGCCCTGTTTACATGCAGGCAAACATTTCCCTGCTGAAACATAATCCTGTTGACCCTGGATCTGCCTGCAATGGTGATGGAAATTAGGGGTTCTGCTGGGGGGAGAAACTGACCTACAGGAGTTTAAACAGAGAGGGATTTTTTTTTTCCTAAATAGAAATCTGAAGTATAGGGTAGCCAAAGGAATCTATGACTATTAGAAATATTAAGAGAATTTAGCAGTATTCAGCATTTAATCAGGTTTGATTGACGATGTGATTGATTTAAGCTGGGAGTGACCTGTTCTCCAGAACTGGAACACGTAGTTGGCATTAACGGTGATGGTCTCAGGGCCAGGCTTCCAGCTCAAATGCAGTGGCCACTTAGCTTTGGGATAGCGGCTAGTTTGCTCAGTTTGTTTTTTCAGGAGGTTTTCTGCTTCCCCCACCTCCTGCTATGAGGCATTGTAGGTCATTCCCTCTTGGATATGAACTCTTGTTTTCTGGGACAGATTCTTGCTCTGTTACTCAGGCTGAAGTGCAGTGTCACAGTCTCGGCTCACTGCAACCTCCGCTTCCCAGGTTCAAGTGGTTCTCCTGCCTCAGCCTCCCGAGTAGCTGAGACTACAGGCATACACCACCATGCCCGGTTAATTTCTGTATTTTTAGCAGAAATAGGGTTTCATCATGTTGGCCGGGCTGGTGTTGAACTCTTAACCTTAAGTGATCTACCTGCCTTGGCCTCCCAGAGCGCTGGCATTACAGGTGTGAGCCACTGTGCCTGCCTTAAATAGGAACACTTGAATGGAGGGGAAACACGCACAGAGGGAAGCCTGAGAGGAAAACATATTTCTGAATAGAAAAGTTTGGTTTTAGCTTTTTGATGTCCATGTTTCCCTCATCTTTGCTCACGGCCTTAAAACTTAAAGTTACTGCTATAAATCTCATTTCCAGACTCATTCGCCCTTGGAGCAACGATTGTATAACCTCATTTTTCATTTTCTCTGTCATATGGAAAATGTAGAAATAAACTGTGTCCACTTGCAGAAAAGCTTCTGAAAGTAATCACTGTTTTAGAGAGCTGTGATTCGTAGAGTTTATAATGTTATTGACTGTCAACTTTGGTTAAAACAATCTTACTGACTACTACAGTACAGTAATTTTATATAAGGAATTTTGGCAAAATTCTTTGTTCTCTATAGGTCATAGATGAGATAGTAGGAAACTTCAGCAGAGCAGTGGATGGTTTGCAAGCTCATAACAAACTGCAGGAAGCTTGTGAGTTACTCCAGAAACTAACAGCCTTGACCCTGAGATTTTCTAAGCCGGCTCAGGTAAGCAGAGGGTGACTGGGAGGGGAGAAGATAGGAAAGAGAGAAACGTGAAAAACAGAAAAAGAGAATCTAAAGCTGCATGTGGTGGCTCACGCCTATAATCCCAGCACTTTGGGAGGCCAAGGCAGGAGGATCACATGAGGCCAGGAGTTAGAGAACTGACTGGGCAACATGGCAAAACTCATCTCTACTGAAAAAGAAAAATTCAAAAATTAGCTGGGCTTGGTGGCGGGCACCTGTAATCCCAGCTACTCAGGAGGCTGAGGCACAAGAATTGCTTGGACCCAGGAGGCGGAGGCAGTGAGCCATTATCACACCACTGCACTCCAGCCTGGGTGGCAGTCAGAGACTCTGTCTCAAAAAAGAAAAAGAGAATCTGGAGATTGTACCCTGTGCCAAGCTTAACATTATAAAGACTGTTTAAATTTTAGCAAGGAAATTTTTACCTTTAAATCTGGAAAGTTAAGAATTAAATTGGTCAGTAGTGACATTCTTGGATATACTGTGTTTATGTTCATTTGTTCATTAATCAGGTTACTGCCTTGCTGTTGCCTTTGTTAGAAGTGTGCCGGCATTCAGCCAGGCACGGTGGCTCATGCCTGTAATCCCAACATTTTGGGAGGCCAAAGCAGGCAGATAGCTTTAGCCCAGGAATTCAAGACCAGCCTGGGCAACATGGTGAAACCCCATCACTATCAAAAATTCAACAATTAACTGAGCGTGGTGGCATGCGCCTGTGGTTGCAGCTGTTCAGGAGGCTGAGATGGGAGGGTGGCTGGAACTCGGAAGGTGGAGGTTGCAGTGGGCCAAGACTGCACCACTGCACTGCAGCCTGGGCAGCAGAGCCACACCCTGTCTGAAAAAGACAAACTCAGCATTGCTCTTTTCTTCAGCATTTCTTTTTTCAGTCAGGTGTTGTCAATTGGATATTTGGTCTACTTACCACTCAAAAAGAATTGTCAGTTCATCAGAATAATATGAAATATGAATCCTCCCTTATAGGTCATATGAAGTAATATATTCTCCTTCCGTGTCAAATTGTAACATTGTTTTTTATAAAATGCAAATTTAAAATAGTCAGGTGCTAGGTGTGTGGCTCGTGCCTGTAATCTAAACACTTTGGGAGACCAAGACAGGGAGATGTCTTGAGGCCATTGTGGGCAACATAGCCCCCGCCTCTACAATTTTTTTTTAATTAGGTGTGATGGTGTACACCTGAAGTCCTAGCTACTGGGGAGGCTGAGGCAGGAGGATTGCTTGAATCCAGGAGTTTGAGACTGCAGTGAGTCGTGATTGTTCCACTGCACTCTAGCCTGGGCAACAGAGCAAGACCCCATCTCTTAAAAGTAAAATTTTCAAAAGCAATCATAAACAGTTCAGGGATGTATGTTTGCTTTCTGATACTCCCAGGTTCATCTCATCAATTCCCTTATTTACCTGAGTGAACAGTTCCTGAGGATCCCATTTCAGAACAATAGCAGTCTGGGCTTCAAAGTTCCTGTGACTGTCTGCCTCTTTGATTCTTTCAACAATGTCATCAAAGCTGAAGAAGGAAGTTGGCAGGGATCCAAGCATGACCCTCAGCAGGTAGGTGCCAGGTATGCAGGTGGCCAAATCTGCTTAGAAGCATTTTAATATTGGCAGTTCCAGGTATCACAGCCTCTCCCCAGACCCTTAAAGAGAACCTTGCAGAAGAAACCACCTGCCACGCCTTCTCTGGGGTCTCCCTCCCCACCCCACCAGTAAGCCAAGACTCCCTAGTGCTACAATCAAGTGAAAAGGAGTTAGGGGCTGGGACCCCGTGGCTCATGCCTGTAATTCCAGCACTTTGGGAGGCCAAGGAAGGTAGATCACCTGAGGTCAGGAGTTCAAGACCAGCCTGGCCAACATGGCAAAACCGCATCTCTACTAAAAAAAAAAAGTTAGCCAGGTGTGGTGGCAGGTGCCTGTAATCCCAGCTACTCAGGAGACTGAGGCAAGAGAATCAATTGAATAAGGGAGGCAGAGGTTGCAGAGAACTAAGATCATGCATTCTAGCCCAGGCGACAGAGTGAGACGTCACTGGGGGGGAAATGACTTTGGAAAGGGTTGGCATACAGCAAACACTCAATAACTCACGTTTGCTATTCACATGAAAAGACATTCAACATCATTGGTCATTAGGGAAATGCAAATCAAAACCAAAGTGAGAGACTACTTCACACTCAAAAAGACAGAAAATAACAAGTACTTGCAAGGACGCTGAGAACTTGCAACCCCATCCATTGTTAGATTGTAAAATGATGCAGCCACTTTGGAAAACAGTTTGGCAGTTACTTAAAACGTAAAAAATAGGCCGAGCATAGTGGCTCATGCATGGTGGCGTGCACCTGTAGTCCCAGCTACTCAGGAGGCTGAGGCAGGAGAATCGCTTGAACCCAGGAGGCGGGGGTTGCAGTGAGCCTAGACCTTGCCAGACCACTCTAGTCTGGGCAACAGAACGAGACTTCCTCTCAAAAAAAAAGTAAAAAATAAAATCTCCATGTAATCTAGCAATTCTCCTAGTGTCTACCCCAGAGAATTGAAAACATGTCCATACAAAAACTTGTACACTCATGTTTGTAGCAGCATGGTTTAATAGCTAAGTAGCCAAAAAGTGGTAACTACTCATATCTGTGATCTGATGGATGGCTAAATGGAACCTGGTCTATTCATACAATGGAATATTATTCAGCAACAAAAGGGAATGAAGTCTTGGTACATGCTCCAACATGAGCCTTGAAAACATGATGCCAAGTAAGAGAAGCCAAAACAAAAGACTGTTGTGAGGCGTTTATGTGAAATGTCCCAAAGAGGCAAATCTATAGACACAAAGTAGATTCTTGGATGCCTAGAGATAGAGGGACTAGGGATGTGGGAATGAAGAGTTACTGCTAATGGGTACCAGGTTTATTTTATTTTATGAGACAGAGTCTCATTCTGTCTCCCAGGCTAGAGTGCAGTGGCACAATCTTGGCTCAATGCAACCTCCATCTCCCAGGTTAAAGCTATTCTTCCGCCTCAGCCTCTCAAGTAGCTGAAACTACAGGTATGTGTCACCATGCCCAGCTAATTTTTTGTATTTTCAGTAGAGACAGGGTTTCACCATGTCAATCAGGTTGGTCTCAAACTTCTGACCTCAAGTGATCGAACGGCCTCGGCCTCCCAAAGTCCTGGGACTACCGGTATGAGCCACCACACCCAGTTACCAAGTTTCTTTTAGGGAGGTTGAATCCTAAAATTAGATTGTGGTGATGGTTGCATAACCCTGTGAATATACTAAAAAACATTGTTATATACTCTCAGCGGATGAATTGTATATAGGAAAGTCATCTCAATAAAGCTGTCATTTAAAAAAACTATCATGAGCCGGTCTAGGCTGATTATCTGACGGGGCAAAGGCATATTTCTTTGGTTAGCCCTCTTAGTTGTGTTCAAAGGATGGTAAGTCTTTAGCCAGGTTGCAGGTACTTTCTGCTGGGTTCCAAGGCCTTCTCTAAGGAATACCAGCCTTATTACACCACTGAAAATTCCCCTTCCAGTCCTCTCCAAAACATTTTACTGATACAAGACACTAAGGTTTTACAAGTCACATGCCGTTTTCCTCTCCATGCAGGTAGAAGACATGCTGGAAATGTCCTTGGTGGTGCTTGGGAATATTGGGGAAGCGTTTCTAGAGCAGAAGCAGCCTCCTGAGTCTTCCGTGACTTTGACCTCTTCCATTGCTTCTCTGCTACTGAGCAGGTTAACAGGGGAGGAGGGAAAGGGATGAGTTTCACTGTTTTTCACTCTCAGAGGCCATAGAAAAATTGACTTCCCTTTTAATTTGTTTCTCATTAGACAAAACCTATCAACTTTACCTCTGAGCTCTTACATGCTGGGTCACCCGGCCCCTGTGAGACTAGGCTTTCCATCGGCTTCAGCTTTGAAGGAGCTCTTGAATAAACACCCCGGAGTTAATGTCCAAGTGAGTGTGAAATTGATTGTGATCAGAATGAAAATGGGATCTTATGGCCACGTAGGCATTGGGGTGAAAGTAATGTACCATGAAATGTAAGCTGAACAGGGCAGATCAGATGAGAGAGTTTATGTGGCATTTGTTTTTATTTCATACTGGCAGGGATAGAGACCTCTTAAAAAATGATCCACTGTAGAAGTTGGGAGCATTAAGCAGATTTCTGGATTTAATTACATTTCTAGGTTCCGATTTGAATTGATCTCAACTCTGCAGTTTGTTTTTTGTTGTTGTTGTTTTGAGTCTCAATCTGTCACCCAGGCTGGCGTGCAGTGGCATGATCTCAGCTCACTGCAGTCTGCCTTCTGAGTTTAAGTGCTTCTCCTGCCCTAGCCTCCTGAGTAGCTGGGATTACAGGCGTGGCCTACCATACCCAGCTAATTTTTGTATTTTTAGTAGAGATGTGGTTTCACCATGTTGGCCAGGCTGGTCTCAAACTCCTGACCTCGGATGATCCACCTGCCTCAGCCTCCCATAGTGCTGGGATTACAGGTGTGAGCCACTGTACCCAGCCTCTGCACTATTTAAAAAAAAAAAATCTGGGACTATCTAAGTAATTATTGACTAAGTATACCAACCTACTCACAACAACGTATTTCTTTCAGCAATTATCTGACAAATACAGGTAGCATCGTTTCCTTATCCTGAAGAGCAAAATAGCTACTTCCTAGTAAAATAGAATCCTCCAGATACAAAGAAGAAAAGTAGTAATTCTGGGGGCTCCAGAATTTTTAATCTTTAATTAAATCTTTTTTTTAATCTTTAACTATTTCTCATAAAGGTTATAATATAGAATGTTGTTTATTAGTAGGGGCAACATTCCAACATTTACTTTAATACATGATATCCAGCTGGGCATGATGGCTCACGCCTGTAATCCCAACACTTTGGGAGGCTGAAGCAGGAGGATCCTTCAAGGCCAGGAGTTTGAGACCAGCCTGACCAGCATAAGGAAACCCCATCTCTACTAAAAATACAAACATTAGCCAGGCATGGTGGCACATGCCTGTAGTCCCAGCTACTTGCAAGGCTGAGGCAGGAGACTCACTTGAACCTGGGAGGCAGAGGTTGCAGTGAGCTGTGATCATGCCACTGTATTCCAGCCTGGTTGACAGAGTATGACTCTTTCTCTAAAAAAAAAAAAATTAGACATATACACACATATAAGTTTATATATACATATATATGATAGCTGATATCTTTCTACTTATTGGGGTCATATATAAACATTTCAGCAGTGGATAAAACTGGACTTTTCTTTGTCTCTAGGTAACAGGACTAGCTTTCAATCCCTTCAAGGATTTAGACAACAGAAATATTGTTGGAAGCATTGGAAGTGTGTTACTAAGCGCCAATCATAAATTGCTCCAAGTCCATGATTTAATGGAGGACATTGAGGTAACAACAGATTCTTAGGGAATAAAATAGAGAATGGGATATTCTAGAACAGGGTGGGAGGATGCAACAACTTAAAAAGAGTTATGTTAGAATGATGGCAGTGCCATTGTTTTGTTATTAACATCTTAGGAACTTTTACAGGGAGACATACCTTACCCTTAGAAAAAGTGTTTTAGAGAGCCGGACACAGTGGCTCATGCCTGTAATCCCAGCACTTTGGGAGGCTGAGGTGGGAAGATCACTTGAGGTCAGGAGTTTGAGACCAGCCTGGCAAACATGATGAAACCCTGTCTCTACTAAAAATACAAAAAATTAGCTGGGTGTGGTGGTGGGCACCTGTAATCCCAGCTACTCTGGAGGCTGAGGCGGGAGAATAGCTTGAATCTGGGAGGCAGAGGTTACGGTGAGCTTAGATCACGCCACTGCACTCTAGCCTGGGCAACAGAGTGACCCTTGATGTCAAAAATAATAACTGTTTTGGGTCTTGGTCTATGGACTTTTTAACCTCAGCGGTATCAGCTACTAACATCCAATGAGGAAGCCTTGGCTGAGACAGTGGCTCATGCCTATAATCCTAGCATTTGGGGAGGCTGGGGCAGTAGGATTGCTTGAGACCAGGAGTTCAAGATGAACCTGGCCAACGTAGCAAGACCCCATTTCAGGGGGAAAAAAAAAAAAAAGACCTAGGAAGTTTCCTTACTTTATCAATATAATGGATTTTGAAAGGCATCAATGAATGGACCATTGTAATGATTGTCTCTTATTCTAGATCATGCTCTGGAGAAATGTTAGCCTGGAAACCCATCCCACCAGCGTCAACATGAGCACAGATCACTTTACAATCACAGTGAATGTCACATCCTTGGAGAAATCCCTGATAGTGAGCATAGATCCTGACAGTCCCCTTTTAATGACGCTCTACCTGGGGTTCCAGTATCAGCCTAACTGCACTCACTTTCACCTGAACATCACTCTTCCAAAGGATAAGGTGTGGCAAAAAGGTAAAACCCAATCAGCTGTTAGAAACTTACCTTGTTTTTTGTTTTTTTGTTTTTGTTTTTTTTTTGCCTAGGTTGGAGTAGAGTGGCACCATCACTGTTCACTGCAGCCTCAAACTGTCCAAACTGTCAGGCTCAAGGGATCCTCCTGCCTTAGCCTCTTGAGTAGCTGGGACTACAAGTGCACACCACCACATTTAGCTAATTTTTTTAAAAGAACTTATGTAGAGATAGGATCTTGCCATGTTGCCTAAGCTGGTCTTGAACTCCTGGCTTCAAGCGGTCTTCCCGTCTCAGCCTCTCAGAGTGCTGGGATTACAAGCATGAGCTACTGTGCCTGGCCAGTAGCTCATGCCTGAGCTAGAATTTTTTTCTTGTTTTAAAAAATTTTTATTTTGAGATAATTGTAGATTCGCATGCAGTTGCAAGAAATAACAGAGACGGGCCAGGCCCAGTGGTTGACACGTGTAATCCTAGCACTTTGGGAGGCTGAGGTGGGTGGATCTCCTGAGGTTAGGAGTTCGAAGTTAGCCTGGTCAACAGGGTGAAAACCCCATCTCTGTTAAAAATACAAAAAATTAGCCGGGCCGTGGTGGCGGGCACCTGTAATACAGGCTACTTGAGGGCTAAGGCAGAAGAATTGCTTAAACCAGGTGTCCCCAAACTTTTTACACAGGGGGCCAGTTCACTGTCCCTCAGACTGTTGGAGGGCCACCACATACTGTGCTCCTCTCACTGACCACCAGTGAAAGAGGTGCCCCTTCCTGAAGTGCGGCGGAGGGGGGGGGGGGGCGGGGAGATAAATGGCCTCAGGGGGCTGTAGTTTGGGGATGCCTGGCTTAAACCCTGGAGGTGAAGGTTGTAGTGAGCCAAGATTGTGCCATTGTACTCCAGTGTGGGTGACAGAAGAAAAAAAACTGGACAGGCTGGGCGCGCCTTGGCTTAATGCCTGAAATCCTAGCACTTTGGGAGGGAGGGCCCAGTGGATCACCTGAGGTCAGGAGTTTGAGATTAGCCTGGCCAACATGGTAAAACCTCGTTTCTACTAAAAATACAAAAATAAGCTGGTGATGGTGGTGGATACCTGTAATCCTAGCTACTCGGGAGGCTGAGGCCCAAGAATCACTTGAACCTGGGAGGCAGAGTTTGCATTGAGCTGAGATGATGCTACTCCAGACCAGCCTGGGTGACAGAGACTCTGCCTCAAAAAGAAAAGAACAGCAGCAACGGCTTGTATACCTTTCATCCACCTCTGAATGGCAGCATCTTGCATAACTATAGTAAATCACAACCAGAAAATCATATTAATACACTGCACTGATTTTATGCAGATTTCAGCAGGTTTACAAGCACATTTCTGTATGTGTGTGTATTGAGTTCTGTGTGATTTTACCACATGTGTAGATACATGTGACCATGAAATGCATTTTTTTAAAAGATTATTGGATGGATGAGGATATATATGTGAGGAAGCAGATTTAGTAAGATGTTAATTGTAGAATCTAGTTGGTGTTTATATGATTATTCCCTGTAAAGTTCTTTCTGTATGGTTGAAGATTTTCATAATAAGTTGAGACCCACAGCAGAAGTAAGGTTCACAGCACCGTGGGTTACACGTACTTCACATTTATATATTGTAGATGAGTATATACAAAATACATCATACATATTTCAACTTTATTATTATTATTATTTTTGAGACAGAGTTTTGCTCTTGTTACCCAGGCTGGAGTGCAATGGCGTGATCTCAGCTCACCGCAACCTCTGCCTCCTGGGTTCAGGCAATTCTCCTGCCTCAGCCTCCTGAGTAGCTGGGATTACAGGTACGTGCCACCATGCCCAGCTAATTTTTTGTAATTTTAGTAGAGACGGGGTTTCACCGTGTTGTCCAGGATGGTCTCGATCTCTCGACCTTGTGATCCACCCGCCTCAGCCTCCCAAAGTGCAGGGATTACAGGCTTGAGCCACTGCGCCCAGCCTATTATTATTTTTTTAAAGATGGGGTTTCACCACATTGGTCAGGCTGGTCTTGAACTCCCGACCTCAGGTGATCAACCCGCCTTGGCCTCCAAAGTGCTTGGATTACAGGTGTGAGCCACCACACCGGGCCTATTTTTTTAATGCCTACAGCACCCAGTATTCCCAGGCAGTCTCCCATCCAAGTAATAAGCAGACCCGTCCCTGCTTAGCTTCCAGGATCAGGCACATTCAGGGTGGTACAGTCATAGACTTCAACTTTGTTTCTTATCTTAGATTTGAGGAAGAAAGGCCTGATGATACCTCAGTGAATGACTATACTGTAGTTTTTAAAAGTTACGAATTTCTGAGATATAACATTACAGTTAAAAATGTCTGGCCTGAGGCCGGGCGTGGTGGCTCAAGCCTGTAATCCCAGCACTTTGGGAGGCCGAGGCGGGTGGATCACGAGGTCGAGAGATCGAGACCATCCTGGTCAACATGGTGAAACCCCGTCTCTACTAAAAATACAAAAATTAGCTGGGCATGGTGGCGCATGCCTGTAATCCCAGCTACTCAGGAGGCTGAGGCAGGAGAATTGCCTGAACCCAGGAGGCGGAGGTTGCGGTGAGCCGAGATGGTGCCATTGCACTCCAGCCTGGGTAACAAGAGCGAAACTCCGTCTCAAAAAAAAAAAAAAATGTCTGGCCTGGTGTAGTGGCTCATGCCTATAATGCCAGCACTCTGAGAGGCCACAGCAGGAGGATCACTTAAAGCCAGGAGGTTGAGACCAGCCTGGGCAACGTAGCAAGACTGTCTCTACAAAAAAAAAATAAAAAAATAAAAAATAAATAAATAAATAAAATTTTTCAAAAAAAGCTGGGTGTAGGGATGTGCACCTGTAGACCCTAGCTACTTGGGAGGTTGAGGCAAGAGGATTGCTTGAGGCAAGGAGTGGAAAACTGCAGTGAATTTGGATCATACCACTGCACTCCAGCCTTGGTAACAGCAAGAAACTGTCTTGAAAATAAAAAATAAAAATTCCTGATATATATAAAAAGTGCTTAGATATATTTGATCAAAAACATGCTCTGTGGGTATCTACTTTAAATGTAATAGTGAAAAGTCTTAATGAGAGCTACACTTTTGTGTTTATTTTTACATTGGGAAAATTCCAAGTGGAGAAAGCATGCTACAGTCTCCCATCAGGACCACTTTTCTGTGTTGGAACAACTTTCTCTGGTTCGTACATGGGCCCCTCTCACACAGGAACAATCACTTTTCTTTCTTTTAGGCAAAGCCCCTGAGGCAGCAATGCTCACTACCAGGCTGCCCACTGCGGGGTTTGTGTGACTTTCCAACAGGCCCTTTCCCGATTCCAAAGGTGCGTTCGGTTTTGCTTTTGGTTTTGGTTTTGTTTTGAGATGGAGTCTCACTCTGTCCCCCAGGCAGGAGTGCAGTTGCATGGTCTCAGCTCCCTGCAGCCTGAGCCTCCCAGGTTCAAGTGATTCTCATGCCTCAGCCTCCCCAGCAGCTGGGACTGCAGGTGTATATGCCACCACACCTGGCTGATTTTCTGTGTTATTAGTAGAGACAGGGTTTTGCCATGTTGGCCACGCTGGTCTCCTGAGCTCAAGAGATCCTCCTGCCTTAGCCTCCCAAAGTCCTTGGATGACAAGTGTGAGCCACTGCGCCTGGCCATGCCCTCAGTTTTTCTTGCTGATCTTGGCAATGATATCTTGTCATTCAGAGTGGAAAGGGGCCTTTGAGAGCCTTTGTTTGAGAAATAGGACTCTTTGAAAGATGAGAAAGCTGAGGCCCAGAGAGACCAGGTGACTGGCCTTATCCCCTACCAGCCAGCTGGTGACAGAGCCAGGCCTGACCTCAGGTCCCTGGCGTGCCAACCTGGGCTTTGTTCCTGGAGCCACCCTATCCCTGCCTTTGCTTCACCCTGGGGTTTCTCTTGTTACATTAGTCTTCCATCTGCTAACAGGTGTGTGATCATTTCATTTTTGTAAACCTCATAATACATTCTAAATCATTAGACCTAAATGATCACATACCAAAAGAATGTCTTTTTTTTTTTTTTTTTTTTTGGAGACAAAATCTGTTGCCCAGGCTGAAGTAAAGTGGTGTGATTTCAACTCACTGCAACTTCTCCAAGTTCAAGCAATTTTCTTGGCTCAGCCTCCAGAGTAGCTGGGATTACAGGCCCAGGTCACCACACCCCACTAATTTTTGTATTTTTAGTGGATGTGGGGTTTTGCCACATTCACCAGGCTGGTCTCGAACTCCTGATCTCAAGTGATCCACCCACCTCGGCTTTCTGAAGTGCTGGGATTATAGGCGTGAGCCACGGTGCCTGGCCCAAGACGTAGCTCTTGAGCCTTGTCATGCCAGTGATTCCTTAGGAGCAAAGCAGTGACCCAGAGCCTGGGATTGTATCACTGGTCATTTTCATTCCAATCGCTTGTGACTCTAGGTTTATGATGGTCTCATTTGTAAAATATTAACAGTAGATCCTTTGGAAGAGAGGTTCTACTGGTGCTTTTGTCCTGTTTGATACACAAGTAAGTACTCTTCTTTGTTCTAAGATGAGGAGTACACGTGGGTGCTGACTCCAGAGCATCTACAGCACGGGATTGGCACCTACTATATAACAGCTGTGCTGAGCGAGAGCCAGGAGGGTGCTCAGCAGGTCTCGGTCGTCACAGCCGTCACTCAGTGTTATTACTGGGACAGCCACAACCGGACATGGAGCAGCAATGGATGCCAAGTAAGAAACTGAGCTGCTTCTGGGGCCTCTCTTCTGTGGCGGCCTTTAAACCCAATGCATCTGTTATCTCATTTGGGGCAGCCCAGCAAGAAAAATAATCAGGAGGTGTGAAGTGACTGCTTGGGCCTTGGGCAAGAGGAGGGTTGTGTGTGGTGGGCAGGGCAAGTGTGGCTTTTCTGAGCAGGAGCAGCTTTGTGCTTTATCTTTGTAGTTTCTTTCTCAAACAGTTCAGGGTAGACCTGACCATTGTGGTTAAAATAAAACAGTGTGTGGAAGCTGTAAAATTCTACAAGTCCTAAATAGGTCTGTGGGTGGGTAAAATGAAGCCTCTTGCTAAACAAAAGAGAACCTTCATAGCTCGAGAAAGAACTATGTTCTCAGATTCTTGTGCAATCCAGGCCAAATGAGGACAGGTTGTCACTTTTGTAATTAATCACCTTGTTCCTGGTGTCCAGCTGGTTTAAAACACCACTATTACGTTTGCACACTCGTGATTCTGTGAGATTATGCCTGATAAGGTCCTGGTTCGGTAGCTCAAAGAACGTGATGAAGGTCTTGCAAAGCATGAAGCTGTCCTAAAAAGAGCTGAGAAAGTGCCATCTAGATTGGGAAGAGAAGGAAAGAGATTTTTTTTTTTTTTTTTTTTTTTTTAGATAGGGTCTCACTGTGTTGCTCAAGCTGGAGTGCAGTGGCATGATCACGCCTTACTGCAGCCTCAACTTCCTGGGCTCAAAAGATCCTCCTGCCTCAGCCTCTCAAGTAGTGGGGATGAAAGGCATATGCTACCACACCTGGCTAATTTTTTGGACAGACAGGGTCTCAACATGTTGCCTACACTGGTCTTGAACATCTGGGCTCAGGCAATCCTCCCACCAGCACTTTGGGTGGCCAGAAAGAGGATATTTAGGAAGGAGTCTGTACCATTCATAGACTCAGGCAGTCATAGCTGGACAATGGCTATCAAGCAAATGTATAAACAGGGCTTGTTAAAAAGGAGATTCTGATACAGTAGCTCTGGTCAGGCCCTGAGTCTTTCTAACAAGCTCCCAGCTGATGCCAGTGTTGGTTGTTAGGGAAACCATACTTTGAGAAGCTTGAGAGCTTTTCCCCTCCCACAGCACAGACCCATTGATTGCAGAAGGCATCAGGTATTTCCCACCTCCTTGAAGCACTCTGAAGTGCTTGGACCCCATGAAAGGAATTGAGCTGCCCCAAGAGTTTTTTTTCTTTTTTGAGACGGAGTTTGGTTCTTGTTTCCCAGATCCTGGAGAACATTGGCAGGATCTCACAGGTTCAAGGAATTGTGCTGCCTCAGCCTCCCAAGTAGCAACAATTACAGGCACCTGCCACCACATCCAGCTAATTTTTTGTATTTTTAGCAAAGACAGGGTTTCACCATGTCGGCCAGGGTGATCTCAAACTGCTGACCTCAGGTGATCTGCCCGCTTCAGCCTCCCAAAGTGCTGGGCTTAAAGGCAGCAGCCACCACGCCTGGCCAAGAGTTCTAAGGGCCGACTATATTGGGCCTCCAGGACTTAACTGTGTGCACTGGAAATAAATACGTAGTCATGACAGTACTTTAGGTTTTTCATCCATGAAACCAAACATAGAATTGGTAACTTCCATGTAATCACCTTCTGACATTTTTTTTAAATATTAGGAAGTAATGTTCCAACATACGGAAAGTCATAAATAATATAAAAAACATTGAATGCACATTCAACTTTATTAAAGTTCGTATTTTCCGCAGCTTCAGATTATCTTTAAAAATTTCAGGAATAATTGAAGCCCTTTGTGTAGCCCTCTCTAATCTCCAACCTTCCTTCCCTTCCACCAAAGTGTAACTACTGGCCTGAATTTGTGTGGGTGTTCATTCTTTCAGCAAGCATTTATTGCATATCTTCTACATGTCATGCCCAAGTCTAGGAACTAGAGATAAAGCAGTGAACAAGACAATATCCTCATGAACTTATGATTCTAAAGAGGGAAACAGACAATGAATAGATAAGTCTTTTGCATGCTTCTTAGGCTTTGCGTAAATAGCACTATACTGTACATATCTCTTTAATGTGTTTTATTTACTCAGCATTTATCTGTGTTGATATATCTTTTCATTCATTTTTTACATTTTTATTTATTTTTGAAGATGGAGTTTTGCTCTGTCACCCAGGCTGGAATGCAGTGGTATGATCTCAGCTCACTGCAAACTCTGCCTCCTGGATTCAAGTAATTCTCCTGCCTCAGCCTCCCAAATAGCTAGGACTACAGGCATGCACCACCACACCTGGCTAATTTTTATATTTTAGGTAGACATAGGGTTTTGCCATGTTGTCCAGGCTGGTCTCGAACTCAGCCTCAGGGAATCCACCTGCCTCAGCCTCCCAAAGTGCTGAGATTACAGGTATGAGCCACCACACCTGGCTAATTCATTCATTTTTAACTGCTGTATAGAATTCTATTAGTTTGCGTTTGCCTATTTACGTATTTATTAATTTGTATGTCCTGTTATTGAACATGTTAGTTTCTTCCTGTTTTTGGTAATTAAAAACAAGGGTGACAAAACATTTCTTTTAGTAGATCTTTATACACATGTGCAAAGTTCCCCTAGAACATATATACATTCAGAACTGGAATTGCAGGATTCAAAGGGTTGGTGCTTCTTCAGCTGTACTAGGTGTTGCTGAATTGCTTTCCACATTGGTTATACCAGTTTACGCCATGACCAGCAGTGAGTGAGAGATCCAAGCATCTCTTTCCATTTCTAAATTGCCAGTGTTTGTGTCTGGCTCATCCTTAGCACTCTATCCGACTACAGTCAACATCTTGATTCTAATTCCAGGTTGGGCCACAGAGCACAATTCTGAGGACACAGTGTCTCTGTAACCACCTGACCTTCTTTGCCAGCGATTTCCTCGTGGTGCCCAGGACTGTGAATGTTGAAGACACTATCATACTCTTCCTTCGTGTGACCAGCAATCCTGTTGGGGTGTCGCTGCTGGCCAGCCTTTTAGGATTCTACATGATCACAGTTGTGTGGGCCTGGAGAAAGGATCAAGCAGATATGCAGAAGGTAATGAGACGTGGAGTCCAACAGTTTCACCATGATACTGAGTATGTTAAATAATACGGGGAAAAAACATACCTTTGTCAAAAGAAGCCAGTGGTGCAATACTGAGAGCCATAGAAATTCAAGTGAAACTTTTCTTAAATTTACCTTCATGTCCACTGTCTCAAGACCTAAGAACTTTTTCTCTTTTTTTTTTTTTTTTTTTCTGGATCCAAGATTGGACCGTTGTGGGACTCATTTTAGACTAGGAATGAGCCAAAAGAAAACACCAGCTGGGTGCAGTGGCTCATGCCTGTAATCCCAGCAGTTTGGGAGGCCAGGGCAGGAGGATCACTTGAGCTCAGGAGTTCACGACCAGCCTGGGCACCATAGCAAGACTTTGTCTCTACTGAAAATTTGGAAAAAAAAAAATTAGCCTGGCATGGTGGTGCATCCTTGTAGTCTCAGCTACCTGGGTAGCTGAGGTGGGAAGATCACTTGAGCCCAGGATCTTGAGGCTGCAGTGAGCTATTGTTGTGCCACTTTACTCTAGCCTGGACAATAGAGACCCTGTCTCCAAAAAAACAAAAAAAGGAAAAGGAAACACCTAAAGAGCTTAACTACAGTCAAATGCAACTTTATCCTACTTTATACATTGGATATGAAAGTTATATGTAAGTTGGCAGGGCACACTGGCTCAACGACAGTAATCCCGGCACTTTGGGAGGCCACCTCAGGTAGATCACCTGAGGTCAGGAGTTGAAGACCAGCGTGGCCAACTTGGTGAAACCCTGTCATTACTAAAAATAGAAAAATTAGCCGGGTGTGGTGGAACATGCCTGTAATCCCAACTACTTGGAAGGCTGAGGCAGCAGAATTGCTTGAGCCCAGGAGAAGGAGGTTGCAGTGAGCCAAGATCGTGCCACTGCACTCCAGCCTGGCCAACAGAATGAGACTATGTCTCAAAAAAAGAAAGTAAGTTATATGTAAGTCAAATTATAACTTAATGTAACTGGCCAGGTAAAGTGGCTCACGCCTGTAATCCCAACACTTTGGGAGGTCAAGGCTGGTGGATCACTTGAGGTCAAGAGTTAAAGACCAGCCTGGCCAACATGGTGAAACCCCATCTTTACTAAAACTATAAAAATTAGCCAGACGTGATGGTGGGCACCTGTAATCCCAGCTACTTAGGAGGCTGAGGTCGGGGGATCACTTGTACCAGAGAGGTAAATGTTGCAGTGAACGAAGAACACAACACTTGACTCCAGCCTGGTCAACATAGCAAGACTGTCTAAAAAAAAAAAAAAGTAAAAATGTAACGATAATATACAAGAAACCTATATGGAATCTTTATAAAAACAAAAACCTTTGCCGGGCACAGTGGCTCACGCCTGTAATCCCAGCACTTTGAGAGGCCGAGGTGGGCAGATCATCATGAGGTCAAGAAATTGAGACCATCCTGGCCAACATGGTGAAACCCCATCTCTACTAAAAATATAAAAATTAGCTGAGCTTGGTGGTGGGCACCTGTAATCCCAGCTACTCAGGAGGCTGAGGCAGAGAACCACTTGAACCCAGGAGTCGGAGGTTGCAGTGGCACAATCTTGGTTCACTTGCGCCACTGCACTCCAGCCTGGGCGACCAAGCAAGACTCCATCTAAAAATACCTTCTTTCCATGTGTATGTTCTTCCTATGTTTTCTTGCACTTGGAAATTCTAGAATACGCCAGGTGTTCATTTCTTGTTGCCTTGAGTTCAGGGTTGTCAGTGTCAGTAAACAAAAATTCAGACTACCTAGTTAAATTTGCATTTTAAACAAATAGTGTGTTTTTAGTGTAAGTATGTCCCAAATCATTGATAGTTTATCTGAAATGCAAATTTAGCTGGGCTTTCTCTGTTATGTGGTGACTGTACCTGAGTGGGAGGGAGGTGGGAGGATTTAGAGGCCCAAGACATGATCAGGTGATTGATTCTGTGACTATTTCACTTGAGAGGTGCAGGCCCGGAGGTTCAGGCCTCATCCCCACTTTAGTGGCTTAGGTCTGCTGGTGTCTGTCTGCTGACCACATGTCCGCCCTGCTTTCTCTAGGGCTGCCACACCTGTGGGCTGCCTCCTCTTGCTCCTCAGCTGGAGGCAGCTATACTAAGTGGAGGCCTCATAAGTTGCTTAGTTCTGCTTTTCTTGCAGGTGAAGGTTACTGTCCTGGCTGATAATGACCCCAGCGCTCAGTTTCACTACCTGATTCAGGTCTACACCGGATATAGAAGAAGGGCTGCTACAACAGCTAAGGTTAATGAGATAAATGTTCTTCCCTCATTGCGTCCTGTCTTCTGCCACAGGAGATACACTCTGAGTTGGTGATATCCTGGAAACCAATAGCACTTTAAGAGAGATCAGAGGCTGGGCATGATGGCTCATGCCTGTAATCCAAGAACTTTGAGAGGCCAAGGCAAGCAGAGTGTGAGGTCAGAAGTTCGAGACGAACCTGATGAACATGGTGAAACCTCATCTCTACTGAAAATACAAAAATTATCCAGGCATGGGAGTGAGCACTTGTAATCTCACCTACTCAGGAGGCTGAGGCAGGAGAATAGCTTGAACTCGGTAGGCAGAGCTCACAGTAAGCAGAGCTAGCTAGCAGTGAGCTGAGATAGGGCCACTGCATTCCAGCCTGAGTGACATAGCGAGACTCCATCTCAAAAAAAAAAAAAAAGATCAGAGATTGGTATTTTATAGTTCTTTTTTTTTTTCTTCTTTTTTATTGCATTTTAGGTTTGGGGGTACATTCGAAGAACATGCAAGATAGTTGCATAGGTACACACATGGCAGTGTGATTTGCTGCCTTCCTCTCCTTCACCTATATCTGGCATTTCTCCCCATGCTCTCTCTCCCCAACTCCCCACCCCCGACTGTCCCTCCCCCATTTCCCTCCAACAGACCCCGGTGGGTAGTGCTCCCCTCCCTGTGTCCATGTGTTCTCATTGTTCACCACCCGCCTATGAGTGAGAACATGTGGTGGTTGATTTTCTGCTCTTGTGTCAGTTTGCTGAGAATGATGGTTTCCAGGTTCATCCATGTCCCTACAAAGGACACAAACTCATCATTTTTGATGGCTGCATAATATTCCATGGTGTATATGTGCCCCATTTTCCCTGTCCAGTCTATCATCGATGGGCATTTGGGTTGGTTCCAGGTCCTTGCTATTGTAAACAGTGCTGCAATGAACATTCATGTGCATGTGTCCTTGTAGTAGAATGATTTATAATCCTTTGGACATATACCCAGTAATGGGATTGCTGGGTCAAATGGAATTTCTATTTCTAGGTTCTTAAGGAATTGTAACACTGTCTTCCACAATGGTTGAACTAATTTACACTCCCACCAACAGTGTAAAAGTGTTCCTATTTCTCTACATCCTCTTCAGCATCTGTCGTCTCTAGATGTTTTTAATGATCGCCATTCTAACTGGTGTGAGATGGTATCTCAATGTGGTTTTGATATGCATTTCTCTAATGACCAGTGATGATGAGCATTTTTTCATATGTTTGTTGGCCTCATGTATGTCTTCTTTTGTAAAGTATCTGCTCATATCCTTTGCCCACTTTTGAATAGGCTTGTTTGTTTTTTTTCTTGTAAATCTGTTTTAGTTCTTTATAAATTCTGGACCAGCCATTTGTCAGATGGTTAGACTGCAAAAATTTTTTTCCATTCTGTTGGTTGCCGATTGACTCTAATGACTGTTTCTTTTGCTGTGCAGAAGCTGTGGAGTTTGATTAGGTCCCATTTGTCTATTTTGGCTTTTGTTGCCAATGCTTTTGGTGTTTTGGTCATGAAGTCCTTGCCTATGCCTATGTCCTGAATGGCTTTGCCTAGATTTTCTTCTAGGGTTTTTATGGTGTTAGGTCTTATGTTTAAGTCTTTAATCCATCTGGAGTTAATTTTAGTGTAAGGTGTCAGGAAGGAATCCAGTTTCTGCTTTCTGCACATGGCTAGCCAGTTTTCCCAACACCATTTATGAAACAGGGAATCCTTTCCCCATTGCTTGTTTTTGTCAGGTTTGTCAAAGATCGGATGGTTGTAGATATGTTGTGTTGCCTCTGAGGCCTCTGTTCTGTTCCATTGGTCTATGTCTCTGTTTTGGTACCAGTACCATGCTGCTTTGATTACTGTAGCCTTGTAGTATAGTTTGAAGTCCGGTAGTGTGATGCCTCCCACTTTGTTCCTTTTGCTTAGAATCGACTTGGTTATGTGGGCTCTCTTTTGGTTCCATATGAAGTTTAAGGTGTGTTTTTCCAGTTCTTTGAAGAAGGTCATTGGTAGCTTGATGGGGATAGGGTTGAATCTGTAAATTACTTTGGGCAATATGGCCATTTTCACGATACTGATTCTTCCTAACCATCAACATGGAATGTTTCTCCATCTGTTTGTGTCCTCTCTTATTTCGTTGAGCAGTGGTTTGTAGTTCCCCTTGAAGAGGTCCTTTATGTTAGTTGTTAATTGTATTCCTGGGTATTTTATTCTCTTTGTAGCAATTGTGAATGGAAGTTCATTCTTGATTTGGCTCTCTTTAAGTCTGTTATTGGTGTATAGCAATGCTTGTGATTTTTGCGCATTGATTTTGTATCCTGAGACTTTGCTGAAGTTGCTTATCAGTTTCAGGAGATTTTGGGCTGAGACAATGGGGTCTTCTAGATGTAAAATCATGTCATCTGCAAAGAGAGACAATTTGACTTCCTCCTTTCCTATTTGAATACCCTGTATTTCTTTTTCTTGCCTGATTGCTCTGGCTAGAACTTCCAGTACTATATTCAATAGGAGTGGTGAGAGGGGCATCCTTGTCTAGTACCAGATTTCAAAGGGAATGCTTCCAGTTTTTGCCCAATCAGTATGATATTGGCTGTTGGTTTGTCATAAATAGCTTTTATTATTTTGAGATACGTTCTGTCAATACCTAGTTTATTGAGGGTTTTTAGCATAAAAGGCTGTTGAATTTTGTCAAAGACCTTCTCTGCATCAGTTGAGATAATCATGTGGTTTTTGTCTTTGGTTCTGTTTATGTGGTGAATTACGTTTATGGACTTGCGTATGTTGAACCAGCCTTGCATCCCCGGGATGAATCCTACTTGATCATGGTGGATAAGCTTTTTGATGTGCTGTTGCAATTGGCTTGCCAGTATTTTATTGAAGATTTTTGCATCTATGTTCATCATGGATATTGGCCTGAAGTTTTCTTTTCTTGTTAAGTCTCTGCCAGGTTTTGGTATCAGGATGATGTTGGTCTCATAAATGATTTGGGAAGGATTCCCTCTTTTTGGATTATTTGGAATAGTTTCAGAAGGAGTGGTACCAGCTCCTCTTTGTATGTCTGGTAGAATTTGGCTGTGAACCCATCTGGACCTGGGCTTTTTTTGGGTGGTAAGCTCTTATTTTGCTGCCTCAACTTCAGACCTTGTATTGGTCTATTCAGGGTTTTGACTTCTTCCTGGTTTAGGCTTTGGAGGAGGCAAGTGTCCAGGAATTGATCCATTTCTTCCAGGTTTACTAGTTGATGTGCATAGAGTTGTTTGTAATAATCTCTGATGATGGTTTGGATTTCTGTGGAATCTGTGGTGATATCCCCTTTATCGTTTTTTTATTGCATCTATTTGGTTATTCTCTCTTTTCTTTATTCATCTGGCTAGTGCTCTATTTTGTTGATCTTTTTGAAAAACCAGCTCCTGAATTTACTGATTTTTTTGAAGGTTTTTTTTGTGTCTATCTCCTTCAGTTCTGCTCTGATCTTAGTTATTTCTTGTCTTCTGTTAGGTTTTGAGGTTTTTTTATCTTTCTCCTCTAGCTCTTTCAATTTTGATGATAGGGTGTCAATTTTCAATCTCTCCTTGCTTCTCATGTGGGCACTTATTGCTATATATTTTCCTCTAGAGACTGCTTTAAATGTGTCCCAGAGATTCTGGTATGTTATTGTCTTCATTCTCTTTGGTTTTGAAGAACATCTTTATTTCTGCCTTCATTTCATTGTTTATCCAGTCAACATTCAAGAGCCAGTTGTTCAGTTTCCATGAAGCTGTGCAGTTCTGAGGTAGTTTCTGCATTCTGAGTTCTAACTTGATTGCATTGTGGTCTGAGAGACTGTTATGATTTCCATTCTTTTGCATTTATTTGCTGAGGAGTGATTTGCTTCCAATTACATGGTCAGTTTTAGAGTAGATGTGATGTGGTGCTGAGAAGAATGTATATTCTGTGGATTTGGGGTGGAGAGTTCTGTAAATGCCTATTAGGTGTGCTTGTTTCAGGTCTCAGTTCAAGTCCTGGATATCCTTGTTAATTTTCTGTCTTGTTGATCTGTCTAATACTGACAATGGGGTGTTAAAGTCTCCCACTATTATTGGGTGGAAGTCTAAGTCTCTTTGTAAGTCATTAAGAACTTGCCTTATGTATCTGGGTGCTCCTGTATTGGGTGCATATATATTTAGGATCATTAGCTCTTCTTGTTACATTGATCCTTTTACCATTGTGTAACGTCCTTTGTCTCTTTTGATCTTTGTTGCTTTAAAGTCTATTTTATCAGAGATGAGAATTGCAACTCCTGCTTTTTTTGCTCTCCATTTGCTTGGTAAATCTTCCTCCATTCCTTTATTTTGAGCCTTTGTGTATCCTTGCATGTGAAATGGGTTTCCTGGATACAGCACACTGATGGGTTTTGGCTTTTTATCCAATTTGCCAGTCTGTGTCTTTTGATTGGGGCTTTTAGTCCATTTACATTTAGGGTTAATATTGTTATGTGTGAATTTGATCCTGCCATTTTGATGCTAGCTGGCTGTTTTGCCCATTAGTTGATGCAGATTCTTGATTGTGTTGATGCTCTTTACCATTTGCTATGTTTTTGGAGTGGCTGATACTAGTTGTTCCTTTATATGTGTAGAGCCTCTTTCAGGAGCTCTTGTAAAGCAGGCCTGGTGGTGATGAAATCTCTGAATACTTGCTTGTTCACAAAGGATTTTATTTTTCCTTCACTTATGAAGCTTAGTTTGGCTGGATATGTGATTCTGGGTTGAAAGTTCTTTTCTTTAAGGATGTTGAATATTGGCCCCCACTCTCTTCTGGCTTATAGGGTTTCTGCTGAGAGATCTGCTGTGAGTCTGATGGGCTTCCCTTTGTGGGTAACCCGACCTTTCTCTCTGGCTGCCCTTAGCATTTTCTCCTTCATTTCAACCCTGGTGAATTTGATGATTATGTGCCTTGGGGTTGCTCTTCTTGAGAAATATCTTTGTGGTGTTCCCTGTGTTTCTTGGACTTGAATATTGGCCTGCCTTGCTAGGTTGGGGAAGTTTTCCTGGATAATATCCTGAAGAGTATTTTCCAGCTTGGATTCATTCTCTTCAGCACATTCAGGTACACCTATCAAACATAGATTAGGTCTTTTCACATAGTCCCACATTTCTTGGAGATTTTGTTCATTCCTTTTTACCCTTTTTTCTCTATTCTTGCCTTCTCGTTTTATTTCATTGAGTTGATCTTCAACCTCTGATATCCTTTCTTCTGCTTGGTCTATTCAGCTGTTGAAACTTGTGCATGCTTTGTGTAGTTCTCGTGTTGTGTTTTTCAGCTCCATCAATTCACTTATATTCCTCTCTATGTTGTCCATTCTCGTTAGCATTTCGTCAGATCTTTTTTCAAGGTTCTTAGTTTCTTTGCATTGGGTTAGAACATGTTCTTTTAGCTCACAGAAGTTTCTTATTACCCACCTTCTGAAGTCTGATTTTGTCATTTCATCACACTCCTTCTCCATCCAGCCTTGTTCCCTTGCTGGTGAGGAGTTGTGATCTCTTGTAGGAGGAGAGGTGTTCTGGTTTCGGGTGTTTTCATCCTTTTTGTGCTGGTTTCTTCCCATCTTTGTGGATTTATCCACCTGTTGTCTTTGTAGTTGCTGACTTTCAGATTGGGTCTCTGGGTGAACTTCCAGTTTGTGGATGATGAAGTTATTTGTTTCTTAGTTTTCCTTCTAATAATCTGGCCCCTCTGCTGTAGGACTGCTGACGTCCACTCCAGGCCCTGCTTGCCTGGGGATCACTTGCAGCAGCTGCAGAACAGTAAGGGTTGCTACCAGTTTCTTCTTCTGCTATCTTTGTCCCAGAAGGATACCCGCCAAATGTCAGTGTGTTCTCTCCTTTATGAGGTGATTCTTTGGACATAGGGGGTCAGGGAGCTGCTTGAGGAGACAGTCTGTCCTTTATTGGAGCTCAAATGCTGAGCTGTGAGCTCCGTTGTTCATTCAGAGTTGCTGGGCAGGTATGTTTAGGTCTGCTGCAGCAGAACTCATAAACTCCTTTTTCTTTTTTCCCAGGTGCTCTGTCCCCGGAGTTTAGGGCTTTATTTATGAGTTTCCATTGTGCTGCTGCCTTTTTTTTTTTTTTTCAGGACTGCCGTGCACAGTGAGGAGGCACCCTAGTCACTGTCTGCCTGCAGAGGCTTTGCTATAGTTGTATACTGTACATGTGGGCCAGGCACGGAAACTCCTGCCTGTAATTTCAACACTTTGGGATGCCAAGGCAGGCATGTCCCCAGAGGTCAGGAGTTTGAAACAAGCCTGGCCAACATGGCAAAACCCCTTCTCTACTAAAACTGCAGAAGTTAACTGAGGGTAATGGCCCATGCCTGTAATCCCAGCCACACAGGATGTTGAGGCATAAGGATGCCTTCAACTCTGGAGGTGGAGGTTGCAGTGAGGCAAGACTGCGCCACTGCACTCCAGTCTGGGTGACAGAGCAATATTTCGTCTCAGAAAAAAAAGACTGTACGTATGAAGAGCTCTCTGTGTTTAAGATCTGAAAGACTTAGTCTAAATACAGTTTTCTATGTCTTCATCTTTCTTCTTAGGGATAAACCCAAAGAATGATGTTAAAACTCGCTGTATTTTACCTTTCCCTGTCTCATTATAGGTTGTCATCACCCTCTACGGATCAGAAGGACGGAGTGAGCCCCATCACCTTTGTGACCCCCAGAAGACAGTCTTTGAACGAGGGGGCCTGGATGTCTTCCTTCTCACCACTCATTCCTCTCTAGGGGAACTGCACAGCCTTCGGCTCTGGCATGACAATTCTGGCCTCAGTCCTTCCTGGTGAGCACATGTATCATGTTGACTGTTGCTGTTTCTTTGTCCATCTAAAAGAGAAGAAAGCTTATCACCACAATAAATAACAGTAAATCTTTGAGCCAAATAGTAACAAATGACTGTTAGATTTATGTTCTCAAGCTGTCTACAAAGAATAAGCCCTGGAATGAAGCATGAGAAATTAACGATACAATTTCTTTGGAAGGTAGAATAATAGATGCTTTGTTTTCTCTAATTTTATTTGTTAAATGCCATGATTGTATGCAGCAAATAACACCAACGAAATATTGCCTGAAAGCGCCACAAATTAAAACCATTTCTAAATATGAAACACATCCTTAAAGACTAACTTTAGTCAACAGCTATCTACTGATAGGCAAACTTAAGAGCTTAAGGGCAGGGTGCAGCAATTCACACCTGTAATCCAATACTTTGGGAGGCTGAGGGAGGAAGATCACTTGAGGCCAGGAGTTTGAGAACAGCCTGAGCAACATAGGAAGACCCTGCCTCTACCGAAAAAAAAAAAAAAAAAAAAAAAAAAAATCAAAAAAATTCACCAGGCATGGTGGTATGCACCTATAGTCTCAGCTACTCAGGAGCCTGAAGTGGGAGGATCACTTGAGCCTAGGTGCATGTGAGCCAGTGGTGCATGTCTGCACCACTGCACACCAGCCTGGACAACAGCAAGACCCTGTCTTGGGGTGGGGGAAAAATGTCAAGATCTTAAAGAGAAAGAATAGAATTACCATGTGAGATGTGCCTGGGGAATTAGAGAAGTAAACAGATGACGATAAAGTCCTTGAACCTAACATGTGTTAGGTTTGAATGATTCAGCATCTTCCTTCAGCAGCACTCAGAATGAGGAGAGGTGTTAGAGAAAGTAGATGATACAGTTATTTAAGAATGAAGAGCCGGGCACGGTGGCTCAAGCCTGTAATCCTAGCACTTTGGGAGACCGAGGCGGGCGGATCACAAGGTCAAGAGATCGAGACCATCCTGGTCAACATGGTGAAACCCCGTCTCTACTAAAAATGCAAAAAAATTAGCTGGGCATGGTGGCGCGTGCCTGTAATCCCAGCTACTCAGGAGGCTGAGGCAGGAGAATTGCCTGAACCCAGGAGGCGGAGGTTGCGGTGAGCCGAGATCGCGCCATTGCACTCCAGCCTGGGTAACAAGAGCGAAATTCCGTCTCAAAAAAAAAAAAGAATGAAGATTACTGATTCCTTGGAGTTGGGGGAAAAAAAGAAAAATGGAGTGGAAGTCTTAAGGCTCAGGTCTTCAAAAGAATCTGTTGCTAAATGTTGCCCACCTGTAAAGAGCATACAGTCTGCTTACATTTATTAGCGAAATAAGTTTTTTTCCACTAGGCCAGTTAGACCAGCCACTGGGCCAGTAGAACCTAATAACTTCCTTGCTGCTTCCATTCTGTTCCAGTACGCACAAATCAGCTAGTAAACCATCCTTCCAGTTTTATTTGTAAAGGCGAATAATGTGTAGCAAGCACTTGAAAAGATGTGCAACATGGTTAGTCATCAGGAAATGAAAATGACAGAGCACAAGCCACCCATCAGAATGGCTTAAATTTAAAATGCTCACAAAAGGCCAGGTGCGGTGGCTCACATTTGTAATCCCAACAGTTTGGGAGGCCGAGGTGGGCAGATCACTTGAGGTCAGGAGTTCAAGACCAGGCTGATCAACATAGTGAAACACTGTCTCTACTAAAAATACAAAGATTAGCCTAGTGTGGTTGCACGGGCCTGTAATCCCAGCTACTTGGGAGGAAGAGGCATGAGAATTGCTTGAACCCAGGAGCCTGGAGGTAGCAGTGAGCAGAGACCATGCCAGTGCACTCCAGCCTGGGGAACAGGGTGAGACTCCATCTCAAAAAAAAAAAAAGGTATGCAGGCCAGGCACAGTGGCACATGCCTGTAATTCCAGCGCTTTGGGAGACTGAGGAGGACAGATTACCTGAGCCCAGGAGTTCAAGACCAGCCTGGGCAACATGGCGAAATCCCATTTCTGGAAAAAATACAAAAAAATATATATAGCCAGGCATGGTGTCACATGCCTGCAGGCCAAGATACCTGGGAGGCTGAGGTGGGAGGATCGCTGAGCCCAGTGGTGGAGGCTGCAGTGCAACACGATCACACTGCTGCTCTCCAGCCTGGGCAACAGTCTGAGACTCTGTCTTGAAAAAATAAAATAAGCCAGGTGCAGTGGCCTATGCCTGTAATCCCAGCACTTTGGGAGGCTGAGGAGGGTGGATCACAAGGTCAGGAGATCAAGACTACCCTGGCCAACATGGTGAAACCCCATCTCTACTAAAAATATAAAAATTAGCTGGGCATGGGGCCCACACCTGCAGTCCCAGCTACTCAGGAGGCTGAGGCAGGAGAATTGCTTGAACCCAGGAGACGGAGGTTGCATTCAGCCAGTATTGTACCACTGTACTCCAGCCTGGCAACAGAGCAAGACTCTGTCTCAGAAAAAATAAAAAAGTAAAAAATAAAGTATGTGTATAGGAGAAGGTCTAGAGTATATATAATAAATTATTATAGTTATCTCCAGGTAGTAGGATTATAAATTTTTAAAATTTTCTTCAGTGTACTTTTAGGTATATTGAAAAATTTTAATGATAGATGTTATTTCATAATCATAGCAAAATAATTTTGAAATTTAACTCTTTTAGAGAAAGCACCCCAAGAAATTTATACTGATGTAATATTTTCTACTTTTCTTGCAATTTCTTACCACTGTTTTATATCAATCCTAATTCTATATGTAGTATTTAACTATAATACTATTATTTTTTAGCTCACAGTGATTTCATGCCCCTCAAGGATAAAGATAATGTCTTATTAGTATTCTATTCTCAGCTAGTACAATGCCAGGATTATAGAGGGACTGAATAAACACTTGTTAGAATTAATAATTACAATTAATATTGTAACAATAAATATTTGTTACAGTTAAATTGTCAGGATTATGTGTCTCCTCTAGAGCTTCCTGTCAGGTATCATGGCTCTTTTTGTTTTGTTTTGTTTGAGACGGAGTCTTGTACTGTCACTCAGGCTGGGGTGCAGTGGTGCAATCTCAGCTCACTGCAACCTCTACCTCCCAAGTTGAAGCAATTCTCATGCCTCAGCCTCCCCAGTACCTGAGACTACAAGTGTGTGCCACCACACCCAGCTATTCGTTGTGTTTTAGTAGAGGTGAGGTTTTACCATGTTGGCCAGGCTGGTCTCAAACTCCTGTCCTCAAGCAACCCACCCACCTCAGTCTCCTGGAGTGCTGGGATTACAGGCATGAGTCATTGTGCCCAGCCCTTAAAGCTCTTTCGAAGGCATTCTCTAGGGTCCATTTGATTTTCTTTTCTTGTTTTTGTTTATTTTTTGAGGAAGGGTCTTCCCCTGTTGTCTAGACTGCAGTGAAGTGACATGATCATGGCTCGCTGCAGCTTCAACCTCCTGGGTTCAAATGATCCTCCCACATCAGCTCCCCAGTGAGCTGGGACTGCAGATGCCTGCCACGACACCTGGCTAATTTTTTTTTATATAGAGATGGAGTCTCTCTGTGTTTTCCAGGCCAGTCTCAAATTCATGGGCTCTAGCAATCCTATTTCTGCCTCCCAAAGTGCTGGGATTGCAGGTGTGAACCATTGCACCTGGCCTGTTTTTATTTTTTAGTGGCAAAAGTAACATCTGTGCTTTAATGCAGACAACTTGGAAAGCACAGAAAAGGGAAAGACTTTTTGTTTTTTTTTTTTTTTTAAGCAAAAGACAGCTTTTTTCCATAATCTTTCTGGTAATCATAGTGACTTTCCTAACACTCACATTAGACTCTCTACTTTTTCTTACATTTTAAAGAATATAAGAGTAAAAGTTAAAATTGATGCATAAAAAGCCTGGGACTAGAAAACGAATATTTTCTTCTGTATTGTGTTTTATTCTACTTTTATTATACTTAGCTTTTTTTTTTTTTTTTTTTTTCTTGTTTTCTGAGACAAGGTCTGGCTGCGTCACCCAGGATGGAGTGCAGTGGCACGATCACAGCTCACTGCAACCTCTGTCTCCCGGACTCAAGTGATCCTCCCACCTCAGCCTCCTAAGTAGCTGGGCCCATAGGTATGCACCACCATGCCTGGCTGATTTTTTTATTTTATAGAAATGAGGTTTTACCACATTGTCCAGGCTAGTCTCAAATTCCTTAGCACGAGCAATCCACTCATCTTGGCCCCCAAAATGCTGGGATTGCAGGCACAGGTCACCAACTCTGGCCCATACTTTGCTTTTAAACGACAGCTTTAAATATATGAAATGCACTGTCTAGTTGAATCGAATGCAGCTTAGTCACCTGTTGTTTCATAAACTGCTTCAATGAGACAGTCCCCAGAAATACCTTAGGTTTAAAGGAGTCTGTATTCCCAACACAGAAAATAACATTCAACTAAAATGAAGATTTTCACGAGAGCAATTTAAGCAGTTTCATGCCATTAAACACAGACCCTTGGAGAAAATAGCATCATTACAGTGAAGCAGGAGGTTTGCTGACTAGCTGTGAGATGAAGTCAGTAGGTTGAACAGTCAAGTGTCCGAGAGGACAAGTGTATGAGTGGGTGAAGTTAGCAGACAGGTTAGTGATAAAACACTGTGGCTGGGAAAGGGATGAAATCTCAGGGCCTTTGCCTAAGTGAAGTGGAAATGAGGCCAGACTAACTAGAGTGAGAAGTCATTGATGTAAACGTTAAAGACTGTGCCCCATTTGTACCCCAGATGATTAAAGAGAGGCAGATAGGAAATTTGAAAAGGTGGCAAGCCAGTGTCACATACAGGACAGAGAAAGGTTATAAAAAGTATACATACACTGGGCACAGTGGCTCTCACCTATCATCCCAGCACTTTGGAAGGCCAAGGCGGGTGGATAACGAGGTCAAGAGATCAAGATCCTCCTGGCTAACATGGTGAAACCCCATGTCTACCAAAATAAAAAATTAGCCGGGTGTAGTGACATGTGCCTGTACTGTAGGCAGGAGAATCGCTTGAACCCAGGAGGCAGAGGTTGCAGTGAGCCCAGATTGTACCACTACACTCCAGCCTGGGACACAGGGTGAGACTCTCTCAAAAAAAAAAAAAAAAAAAAAAAGTATATAGGTGAGAAATGTTTGAAGTCTGGTGTCTGATACATGAACTTCCTTAGAAGTTGGGAAGGAAAAGATAATATCTACTCTCATTTCTTTCTTTCTTTTTTTTTTTTTTTTTGAGTGAGGGTCTCACTGTCACTCAAGCTGGAATGCAGTGTTCCAATCTCAGCTCAATGCAGCCTTGACCTCCTGAGCTCAAATAATCCTTCCACCTTAGCCTCCCAAGTAGCTTAGGACTACGGGTGAACACTACCATGCCCAGCTAATTTTTGTATTTTTTTAGAGACGGGATTTTGCAATGTTGCCCAAGCTGGGCTCACACTGCTGAGCTCAAGCAATTCACCTGCCTCAGCTTCCCAAGGTACTGGGGTTATAGACGCACACCACGTCTGGCTTCTACTCTCCTTTCTTTCCTTAGTTCTTGCTTTGCAATGAAACAGTTCATTTACTTGGATAGTTACTAACGGTGCGATATTACACTACAAACAACTGATTCGAGCCCACCTCCCTAACATGACTGTCTTCATTTACTATAGGTATGTCACCCAGGTAATTGTCTGTGACATGGCAGTTAAGAGGAAATGGCATTTCCTGTGCAATTGCTGGCTGGCTGTGGACCTCGGAGACTGTGAGCTTGATCGGGTCTTCATACCAGTTTCACAGAGAGAGCTCTCTTCCTTTAGGTACTGTTGGAAAGTTACTATTAACAGTGAATGTTGATGTTCACTATTAATTGAATTGTTCACTATTAATTGAAATGTTCACTATTAATTGAAATGTTTTTAATACAAATTATTAATATATTATTTCAAACATACATTAGCATTTCTATTGTGTTTGTAAATGGTGCAACCATTATCTTAAAAATCAGAAGCATGACAAGTATAAAACTTAAAAATGTTGCCACTATTTTCTGAAACTGCTTACCTAGAGAATCATTTGTAAATAATTTACTAAGATATCTAGGAATAAAACCATCGCCCAATGGAATGTAAAAACGATACCACTACTTCCATGATGCAAATACGAGGACAAAACGTAAACATAGGGAAAGTGAGAGAGCTGCAGTCTTCAACTGATTTTCAGAGATACCAGTAAACTGGCCAGGCACTATGGCTCACACCTGCAATCCCAGCACGTTGGGAGACCGAGGCAGGTGATACACTTGAGGTCAGGAGTTCAAGACTAGCCTACCCAACATGGCAAGATCCTGTGTCTACTAAAAATTTAAAAAATTAGCCAGGCGGGGCTGGGCATGGCGGCTCAAGCCTGTAATCCCAGCACTTTGGGAGGCCGGGGTGGGTGGATCATGAGGTCAAGAGATCGAGACCATCCTGGTCAACATGGTGAAACCCCATCTCTACTAAAAATACAAAAAAATTAGCTGGGCATGGTGGCACGTGCCTGTAATCCCAGCTACTCAGGAGGCTGAGGCAGGAGAATTGCCTGAACCCAGGAGGCGGAGGTTGCGGTGAGCCGAGATCGCGCCATTGCACTCCAGCCTGGGTAACAAGAGTGAAACTCCGTCTCAAAAAAAAAGAAAATATTAGCCAGGGATGGAGGTGCACGCCTGTAATCCCAGCTACTCGGGAGACTGAGGCATGAGAATCACTTGAATCTGGGAGGCAGAAGTTGCAGTGAGGCAAGATTGTGCCACTGCACTCCAGCCTGGGAAACAGAGCAAAACCCCGTCTCAAAAAATACAAAGATGCTAGTAAACCAAAATAATTAAAGCAATGTGATATACTGGTAAATTCACAGACAGACCAGGAGAACAGTATAATGTGTGTATCTACTTCTGTATCTTTCTAGGTATCCATGTATCTTTCTGTGTCTCCTGAATGCTAAAGATGAGAATATGCCTAGGAGAATATACCTCTGCTACCTGATACACTTCTTCCCTTCAGTTTTCTGGTTCAATATTAGGGCTGTTGGCTTTTTCCTTATGAGAACAAGATAATTGCAAGAGGCCCAAACACCGTGTCCTGGCCAGGCATGGTGGCTCACACCTGTAATCCCAGCATTTTGGGAGGCTGAGGCAGGCGAATCACTTGAGGCCAGGAGTTTGAGACCAGCCTGGCCAACATAGCAAAACCCCATCTCCACCAAAAGTACAAAAATTAGCCAGACATGGTGGTGTGCACCTGTACTGCTTGGGAGGCTGAGTCAGAAGGAAGGCTTGAACTGGGGAAGTGGAAGTCGCAGTGAGCCAAGATCGAGCCATTGTGCTCCAGCCTCAGCAATAAGAGAGAGACCCTGTCTCAAAAAAAAAAAAAAAAAAAAAAAAAAAAAAAAAAAGGCAACCAAACACCGTGTCCTTACATTAAAATGCCTAAAGGCGAAAACATGAAGCTGTTTGTTCTGGGATTTGGCTCCCATCACACAGATGGGGATCTGCATGATTGAGTAGTGAGGATGTCCAGAACAGCAAGAAATGTGTGTTTCTTTATCAAGATCTGCTCCAATCACAATTGCTGTGTAACAAATTACTCCCCAAACTGAGTGGATTGAAACAACCATTTTACTTTTCTCCTGGTTTTGTGGGTCAGAAATTGGGTGAAGCCATGGCGGGGCTTTTTCATCCGGACTGGGTCTACTCATCTGCAGGCTTCTCTGCTAGATTTCCAAAAATGATTTGCTCACAAGGCCAGCAGGTGGCGCTGGCTGTCCGCAAAGCACCTATGCATGGCACCTGCAGCAACCTGTCATTTTTCACAGGGTGGCTGTCTCTTTCCAGAATGGGCAGTTCAACAGAATTAAGTGGGGGCTTTGGCCTTTTACATACTAACTTTGGAAATAAGATTTAAGGAGAAGGGCCATGTACGGTGCCTCATACCTATAAGCCCAGCACTTTGGGAGGTTGAGATGGGTGGATCACCTGAGGTCAGGAGTTAGAGACCACCCTGGCCAACATGGTGAAACCCCCTCTCTATTAAAATGACACAAATTAGCCTGGTGCTATGGTGTTCTCCTGTAGTCCCAGCTACTGGGGAGGCTGAGGCAGGAAAATCACTTGAACCCGGGAGGTGGAGGCTGCAGTGAGCTGAGATCGTGTCACTGTACTCCAGCCTGTGCAAAGGAGCAAAGACTTGAAAAAAGACTTTGAAACTAAAAAACATGGATGTTCATCAAGCAGGAAGTAGGAAAAAAATACAGAACAAGACCCTATCTCCAAAACAAAAGCAAACAAAAAAATACATATTTTAAATTGGGTGTTGCTCGTGTCTGGGAATAAACTGGTAGAAGTTTTCTCTCATTTTTGAAAACTTAGGTCGTGAATACAGTTTGTTTCTCTTCCATATGCCTGTTACAGTTCTAGGTTTGTTTTGTTTCAGTTTCTGAGATAGGATCTCACTGTGTTGCCCAAGCTGATCTTAAACCTCTGGGCTCAAGCAGTCCTCCCAGCTCAGCTTCTTGCATAGCTGGGATTACAGGCATACACCTTTGCATCCAACTAGTTCTAGTATTTTTAAAACATATATAGGTATGTTTATTAATTCAAATATATTCATTTTTGTTGTTGAAATGTGATTTTTTTTATCCTTTAATTTCTGTGTTTCCAGTAGAGGTATGACACCATCACTCTGGGCTTTTTTCTTATTGTTGAAGTAGCTCTTTTAATAGTTCTAATGAGAGGTGTGCGCGTCCATCTTTACTCTCGACTCTTGTTTAGCTATTTAGTTTAGCTGTTTAGCCGGATAGAAATGTTTTGCTATCCTTCCCTTAACACTTCTTTAAAAAAAAAAAAAGAAGAAGAAGAAAAAAAGAATAATAAAATAAAAAAACTTTAAAAAAAGGAGAGGAAGAAAGAGGAAGAGGGAGAGAGAACAGGGGTGTTGCTTTATTGCCCGGGCTGGAATGCAGCCTAAAAATGGGTCTGCCTATAATTGTGCTTAATAATAGAGACATGAAAAAAAACGAGGGAAGAAAAAAACAAGCAGCCAACCAATATTTCATTTAAACCTGTAAGTAGGTGTGATGTGGTGCTGATAAGAGTGTATATTTTGTGTATTTAAAATGGAGAGTTCTATAAATGTTTATTAAGTTTACTTGTTCCAGATCTGAGTTCACATCCTGGATATCGTTGTTAATTTTCTGTCTCATTGATCTGTCTAATATTGATGTTGAAATCTCCCACTATTATTGTGTGGGAGTCTAAGTCTCTTTATAAGTCTTACATATCTGGGTGTTCCTGTATTGGGTGCGTATATATTTAGGATCTTTAGCTCTTCTTGTTGTATTGATGCTTTTGTCATTATGTAATATCCTTCTTTGCTTCTTTTGATCTTTGTTGCTTTAAAGTCTGTTTTTATCAGAGGCAAAAATTGCAACTCCTGCTTCTTATTTATTTATTTTTGCTCTCCATTTGGTTGGCAAATCTTTCTCCATCCCTTTGTTTTGAGTCTTTGTGTATCCTTGGATTTGAGATGGGTCTGGATGAAGCATACCGATGGATTTTGGCTTTTTATCCTATTTACCTGTCTGTGTCTTTGGATTGGGGGATTTAGTCGATTTAAATTTAGAATTAATAATAATATATGTGAGTTTAATACTACCATTTAATGTTAGCTGGCTGTTTTGCCCATTAGTTGAAGTAAATTCTTGATTATGTTGATGTTCTTTACTTTTTGGTATTTTTTAGAAAGGCTGATACTGTTTGTTCCTTTCTATGTGTAGTGGTTCTTTCAGAAGCTCTTGTAAAGTAGGCCTGGTGGTGATGAAATCTGAGTGCTTGCTTGTTCACAAAAGATTTTATTTTTCCTTCATTTATGAAGCTTAGTTTGGCTGGATGTTAAATTCTGGGTTGAAAGTTCTTTTCTTTAAGGATCTTGAATATTGGCCCCCACCCTTCCCTTAACACGTTGTCTTAATACATTGTCTTCTTGTCAAGCAGTTCCTAAGCAGAAACGCTGTGACAGCTAGTTGGCTGGCTAGCAACACTTCCATTTGGCTTGTAAGATGACAATGAGCACAGGTGAATTTATCTTCTTAATAGATTGACCCCTTAATAAAATATCCTTTGTCTCTAGGAATAATTCTTGTCTGCAGGTATATTTTATCTTAGTATAGCCACTCCAGTTCTCTTTTGATTGCTGTTTGCACGGAATATCTTTTTCCATCCTTTTAGTGCGGTGGTGTAGTCTTGGCTCACTGCCACCTCCTGGGTTCAAGCAATTCTCATGCCTTAACCTCCCAACTAGCTAAGACCATAGGCATATGCCATCATGCCTGGCTAGATTTTGTATTTTTAGTAGACATGGGGTTTCACCAAGTTGGCCAGGCTGGCCTCGAACTCTTGACCTCAAATGATCGTCCCACCTCAGCCTCCCAAAGTCCTGAGATAATAGGTGGGAGCCTTCACTACCGGCCCATCCTTTTAATTTCAATTCATTTGTGCTTCGTATCTAAATTACGTCTGTTGTAGACATAATACAGTTGGATTAGGGTTTTTTTGGTTGATTCTACCAATCGCTATCTTTTAATTTGTGAGTTTAACCTATTTACATTTGATATAATTACTAATAACATGAGGTTTATATCTGTCATTTTACTATTTGTTTTCTATATGTATTTTCTATTCTATCGTTTTTTTTTTCCTATATTTTTTATCACTACCTTTTTTAGCTTCATCACAAATGGGGTTCAACGGTTACCCACAGCTACTGGCATAGAATCTACAAATGAACATCACTGCCTTCTTTGTGTTACATAGATATTTTCTAGTCTACTGTATTCTTTTGTCATATCTTTTACTATATGTTTTTAAATTATTTTCTCCATGCTTTCCTGGGCAATTATAAATCCTAATTTATGACAACTTAGCTGGATTAATATCAACTTAATTTCAATGGTATACAAGAACTTCACTCCTATAGCTCAGTTCCCTTCCCACTCCTTTGTGCTATTGTCATACCAATTACAACTTCATGCACTGTGTGTCTATCACATAGATTCATAGTCACTGCTGCATGTAGCTATTTTTTAAGGCAGACGAAAAAGTTGCAAGCTATATATCTATGTTGATGCTTTTTTTTGAGACACAGTCTCTCTCTTTCACCTAGAGTGGAGTGCGTGGCCTGATCTTGGCTCACTCACTGCAGCCTCTGCCTCCAAGGTTCAACAGATTCTCCTGCCCTCCTCCCATTCCAAGTAGCTGAGATTACAAGCGCATGCCCCCATGCCAGGCTAATTTTTCTATTTTTAACAGAGACAGGGTTTCACCGTGTTAACCTGGCTTGTCTGGAACTCCTGACCTCAGGTGATCCGTCTGCTTCGGCCTCCCAAAGTACTGGGATTACAGGCATGAGCCACCACACCTGGCCTGTTTATGCTATTTTTTAAAAAGTTTTAAATGATGGTAAAAGCACATAAATTTTACGATCTTAACCATTTTTAAGTCTTCAGTTCAGTAGTAGTATATATATTCACACCGTTGTGCAGCAGAGCTCCAGAACTTTTCCACCTTGCAAAACCGAAACTCTGCACCCATTAAACAACTTCCTGTTTCTTCCTCCTTCCAACCCTTGGCAACTATTCTATTTCTGTGAATTTTATTACTTCAGATTCCTCATGTAAGTGGAACCACACAGTATTTGTCTTTTTGTGGCTGGCTTATTTTATTTATCATTGTCCTCAAGTTTCGTTAATGTTGCAGCATGTGAAAGAATTTCCTTCCTTTTGGGGTTGGGTGCAGTGGCTCACACTTGTAATTTCAGCACTTTGGGAGGCCAAGGCAGATGGATCACCAGCTTGGCCAATGTTGTGAAACCCTGTTTCTACTAAAAATACAAAAATTAGGTGTGGTTTGGATGCCTGTAATCCCAGCTACGTGGGTGGCTGAGACAGGAGGATTCCTTGAACTTGGGAGGCGAAAGTTTCAGTGAGTCAAGATTGTGCCATTGCACTTCAGCCTAAGCAACAAGAGCAAAACTCCATGTCAAAAAAAAAAAAATCATTCCTTTTTAAAGCCAAATGACGGGCCAGGTGCAGTGGCTCACACCTGGAATCTGAGCACTTTGAGAGGCTGAGGCAGGTGGATCACTTCAGCTCAGGAATTCAAGACCAGCCTGGCCAGCATAGCAAAACCCCGTCTCTACAAAAAATTAGCCAGGTGTTATATTTAGTCCATTCTCATGCTGCTACGGAGACATATCCAACACTGGGTAATTTGTAAAGGAAAGATGTTTAATTGACTCACAATTCAGCATGGCTTGGGAGGTCTCAGGAAACTTACACTCATGGTGGAAGGGGAAGCAAACACATCTTTATTCACATGGCAGCAGGAAGGAGAATGAGTGCCCAGTGAAGGGGGAAGTGCCTTATAAAACCATCAAGTCTTCTGAGAACTCACTATCGCAAGAACAGGATGGGGGAAACCAACCCTATGATTCAATTATCTCTACCTGATTCCTCCCATGACAGGGGAGGATTATGGAAACTACAATTTAGGATGAGATTTGGGCAAAGATACAGCCAAACCATATCAGCTGTGGTGGTGTGCACCTGTGGTCCTAGCTACTCGGGAGACTGAGGTGGGAAGATGGGATGGAGCTTCCAGTGAGCTGAGATCTCAACTCTGTACTCCTCTCCAACCTGGGTGACAGAGCAAGACCCTGTCTCAAAAACAAAAAAAACTAAACTAAATGATACTCCATTGTGTGTGAGTGTTCATATACACCACATTTTGTTTATTATCTTTACCTATGTGGTTACCTTTACTGGTATTTATTTCTTGCTGTTTTGAGTTACTGTGTAGTATGTAGGGCAGGATTATTAGAGACAGTTTTTTGTTTTATTTCTCTTGAAGTGTCTTAATTTCTCCTTGATACTAATGCACATATACATATACATGTATACATATACATATATGTATCTATAAAGAAAAATGAATAGAAAAATAAGGATGCTTATTTCTCCATTTTTGAAGAATAGTTCTGCTGTATATATAATTTTGGGCTGACAACCTTTTTCTTCCTATACTTCAAGTGTATCATCCCATTGCTTCCTATTCACCATGACTTCTGATGAGAAGTCAGCTGTTAATCTTATTGAGGAGCCTTGTACATGATGAGTTGCATCTCTTGCTGCTTTCAAGATTCTCTCTCTGTTTCTGGCTTGCACCAGTTATATTATGAAGTGTACAAGCAGATCTCTTGAGTTTATTCTACTCGAAGTTCTTTGAGCTTTTTAGATACATGATAATCTTTCATCAAATTTTGGAAGTTTTCAACGATTCCTTTAAATCTCATGCCTCTTTATCCTCTTCTGGGACTCCTAAGGTGGTTCACTTGGTGGTATTCTACAGCAGTCTGAGACTCTGTACATTTTTCTTTATTTTTTATTTCTGTTTTTCAGAATAAATCATTTCACCTTACCTATCAGGTAATCAGGTTTGCTGATTCTTTTTTGTGCCTGCTCAGGTCTCTCTAGTGAAATTTTCATTTCATTTGTATTCTTCAACTCGAGAGTTTTTATTTGATTTTTAAAAATTTTCTCTTCATTGATATTCTGTATTTGGTGAAACATTCTCATTTAATTTTTCAAAATGGTTTACTTTAGTTCTCTGAATATATTTTAAATAGCTGATTTAAGGCCTTTGTCTAGTAAGTCTGGTGTCTCTGCTTCCTTAAGGATTATCTGTTAACTGCTGTTTTTTGTTTTCTGTATGTGAGGGCCATACTTTCTTGTGTCTTTGCATATCTTGTGATTTTTGTTGTTGGTGTTGAAAACTGGACATTTTAAATAACAAAATCTAGCAACTCTGGAAGACAGATTTTCTTCCCCTCCTCTAGGATTCATTGTTTTTAATGTTTGTTGCTGTTTGCTGGTTTGCTTAGGGATTTTTCTGAATGAATTCTGTAGTCTGTATCCCTTGTTTGTGGAAACTGAAGTTTCTGATCAGGTAGCTTAGTGTTTCGCTAATTACTGAACAGAGATTTCCTGAAACGCCTAGAACTAATAAGTCACTGACTATTTACCAAGGGACTCTGTATGCATGTTGGGTCATGCCTTCAACATTCAGAAAGGCGATTGACAATTCTGCGTTGGCTTTCACTTCCTCCTTGCTGAGAGTCCACGTTTTTTAGTTTCAAGACTTTTGTTTCCTTTTTTTTCTTTCTTTCTTTCTTTTTTTTTTTTTCTTTCTTTTTTTTTTTTTTTCCTTTGAGACAGTCTCACTCTTTGCCCAGGCTGGGGTGCAGTGGCATGATCTCAGCTCACTGCAACCTTCGCATCACATCCTGGGTTCAAGTGATTGTCGTGCCTTGGTTTTCTGAGTAGCTGGGATTACAGACATGCACCACCATGCCCAGCTAATTTTTATATTTTTTGTAGAGACAGGGTTTCGCCATGTTGGCCAGGCTGGTCTCAAATTCCTGGCCTCATGTGACCCATCCACCTTAGCCTCCTAAAGAGCTGAGATTACAGGTATGAGCTGCCATGCCCAGCCAAGATTTTTAATTTATTTGATGTCTGTTTTTTCATGATATTTTAGACTTAAGTCAACATTATTCCTTTTCTATTTTTTTCAGACAGTGTCTCTGTCACTCAGGCTGGTGTGCAATGGCATAAGCACAGCTCACTGCAGCCTTAATCTCCTTGAACTACAGGTGTGTGCCACTATACTGGGTGAGTTTTTTAATATTTAAAAATTTTTTTAAAGTAGTGACAGGGTCTTCCTGTGTTGCCTAGGCTTGTCTGAAACTCCTGACCTCAAGCAATCCTCCTGCTTTAGCCTTCCAGAGCACTAGGATTACAGGGGCCAGACAGTATACCTGGCCTATTCCTTCACTTAAAGCATCCTGAAATACTTACTTTGAAGTTTTTGTCACACTGTCCCATTAAATTAATTTCTTTTGAGCTGGATTGTTGTTTTCCCTCTCCCTCCCACTCCTCTCCCTACCACTGCACCTCCAGGTACACATACACCATCCCGTCCATCCCTCCCACAACAAACACCATCTCTCACTGGTTTTGCTACTGTTTTCATTCTAACCCTTCGCATCTCTAGTTTAGAACTAGGCCTTACATATTATATGGCATTTTGGAGCTCCTATTGTTCAATGAAATTTATGAAACTAGGAATATTGCAGATCTTGGCATAAGCCAGTGGATCTCTTGACTCAGTTTCTGGTCGTCAGACTGTTCTTTTTTTCTCACCTTATTACTACCAATGTGTAGCCCTACAGAGGTTTTTTTGTTCTCAAGTATTCTTTCATGAGCTCCAGGCTCAACCCTGGCTTCTAGCAATGAAGTTGGCTTTGTCTCTCCCTCTCCTGCACCCAATGAAACATTTTTAGTTTCAGTTACCCTACAAAAGTCAAACTCACACCTTTGTACTACCTCTTCCAGATCTAGAGCTCAGTAATCCTGCGGCTTCTACCTCCCTCTCACCATCTTGTTTTCTTATTCTACATGTCTTTCTCAGATGTTTATTTTGTGTTTAAGCCCAGCGAAGTCATTTTGAAGAAGAAGCCTCTCTTTTTATATGTTATTTATAGTTCCTCCAAATTTTGAATACAGAAAGTGCTCAGAGTATGAATTCACCAAACTATTTTGAATAGAAGTTTAATATAAACTTTTGAAGAGTAAAATATTTATTAAAACTCATAAAGCTAAAACATTTTTAATTTTAAACTTGCATACCATAAAAATTATCCTAAACTTTTTGTCCTAAAATAACAAAAGAATCTTACATGGACACATTAGTGTGATGGTAAAAGAATTGAACATAAATAAATGAAAGAACTATATTATCTGAAAGCTTATTCATAGAGGTGTTGAATAGAAGCTTGTGAGTTGCTGTGTCACTTGTTGCTTGGCAAATCACATCTTAAACTGGGGTACTTTTAGAATAAAATCTCATGTATGTCCTCTTCTAATTTCTCTTTTCAGACATCTGTTTTCCTCCATGATTGTAGAAAAGTTCACCCAGGATTATCTGTGGCTTTCAGTTGCAACTCGGCATCCCTGGAACCTGTTTACAAGAGTCCAGCGGCTGTCTTGCTGCATGACACTGCTCCTCTGCAACATGGTCATCAGCATTATGTTCTGGAAGATAAATGGCACCACTGGCAAGAGAGATGAGCAAAGTATGGATGTGCCCTGATATGGGTAGTAAGCAAAAGCAATCCTTTTTTTTTTTTTTTTTTTTTTTTTTTGAAATGGTCTCTCTCTGTTACCCAGGCTGGTCTAGAGCTCCTGGCTTCAAGTGATCCTCCTGCTTCAGTCTCCTGAAATGCTTGAATTACAAGCATGAGTCACCATGTCCAGCCTACTATGCAATACTTTTACTATACTCCACTCTCGTTACTTTCAGGATTAGAAACAGAATCATGTTGTGTGATATGGTTTGGCTCTGTGTCCCCACTCAAATCTCATATCCAACTGTAATCCCCCCAGTGTTGGGGGAGGGACTTGCTGGGAGGTGGCTGGATCATGGGGGCAGTTTCTCCCATACTTTTCTCATGATAGTGAGTTCTCATGATATCTGATGGTTTAATTGCTTGAACCCAGGGGGCAGACGTTGCAGTGAGCCAAGATTGTACCACTGCACTCCAGCCTCTGTCACGGGGAAAAAAAAGTGTGTGGCAGTTGCCCTGTCACTGTTTCTCCTGTACCATGTAAGATGCCTTGCTTTGTACAGCATGTGAGGTGTAATGCCATGTAAGGTGCCTTGCTTCCCCTTCACCTTCCACCATGATAGTAAGTCTCCTGAGGCTCCCCCAGCCATGCAGAACTGTAAGTCAATTAAACCTCTTTTCTTTATAAATTACCCAGTCTCAGGTAATTCTTTATAGCCGTGTAAAAACAGACTCATACATTGTGCCTTTTCTTACACTGCCCTAGCATTAGAACATTCTAAAAGATTTTCTCAGTGTTCTCATTCGTTAACAAATGAATACAATATAATCTTTACTGCCATGATAATTTTATTCCTAGATAAACATAGTTAGCTTCCTCAGTAAATAGTTAAACCTAGGAGGGGAACAACTTTGAGATTATTTTAATAGTTGAAGATAAAAGTTGATGTCATGCTTTTCTTTCAGTGGGTACGTTTGCTGTGGCCTGGTCTGAACTGCTCATCAGCATCCACACTGCTCTCATCCTCTTCCCAATCAATCTTGTCATTGGGCAGCTCTTCCCGTTGATTCAGCCACGGGAGACTGTGCCCCTCTTTCCTCCCATCCAGGTCTCCTGCCTCTTAGATGCTTCTGTTGAGTCTCTCTCTGTCACAATGGTAGTTGAGGTAAGTTTGGTATCAAATTTTATTTTATTTTTATTGCTTGCTTGTTTGTTTTGAGATAGGGTCTGGCTCTGTTGCATAGGCTTGAGTGCAGTGGTGCAATCTCAGCTCACTGCAGCCTCAGATTCCCAGGCTCAAGCAATCCTTCCAGCTCAGCCTCCCAAGCAGTGGAGACTACAGGCATGTGACACTACATCTGGGTAAATTTTGTATTTTTTTGTAGAAACAGGGTTTCACCACGTTGTCCAGGCTAATCTCAAACTCATGGGCTCAAGCCATCCTCCCACTTAGGCCTCCTAAAGTGCCAGGATTACAAGCGTGAGCCACCTTGCCCAGCTAGTATCAAATTTTACAGATGAATTACATGCTCTCCTTCCCCACACAGTGAAAGAGAGCAGTGGAAAGAATCTCATGAAAGGCCGTCTGGGTCCTTTTACCTGTAACGTATTTTTCCCAGTTCTTGTCCCCTGAGCTGTGATTAACCACATCTTTAGCTTTTACTCTTGGTTGTGAAGTATTCTGAGGACTAAGTGGGAGTGCATAGGTACCACTCTGGCCTGTTTTAGTCTTTGATGTTTGATCAAATTGTCTCTTTTTTCATTCCGCATTCTCTCATAAAACTGGTATTGCAGCTACTGTGAGCTGTGAGGTGACTGCTTTCTAAAAAATTCGAACATGAAAAATTGAGGTTCTTCATGCTAAGCAGATCCCCTTTTGACTAAAGAAACAGCCTTACCACCTGTAATTGCTACAAATCCCGAGTTAATGAAAAACAGGCTGATTTTTCTCATCTTGGTTCTATATTCAGGAATTAAGGGAAACTGTACAATTCCTGCTCAGGAGACATACATACCTACTCTCAGAGTGTGAACAACTGTCATGGAGTTCTTGCAACATTACTAAGCTGGTGGAACTTTTATCCAGCCTTCTGTCTTCTCACTTGGAGGGTCAAGGCTGTCATCAGGCAGAGCACCACTGGGCAAACGGTAAACTTGAGTAGATTTGAGTAATGAATGTTCCATCTGCCTCCCACTCCCTTGCCTGTTTCTTTCTTTCTTATTCATAATGCTGATACAACCTTCTGCTTGTTTTAATTGCCTTAACCTTCTAATATAGAGCTGATGGCTTTGTTCTCCTTGATGGCGTAGACAATCTATCTGGTAATACAAAGTATGGGTTTAAAAAAAAAACACACACAGGCCAGGCATGGTGGCTTACACCTGTAATCTAAGCACTTCGAGAGGCTGAGGTGGGTGGATCACCTGAGGTCAGGAGTTCAAAACCAGCCTGGCCAACATGACAAAACCCTGTCTCTACTAAAAATACCAAAGTTAGCTGGATGTGGTGACACATGCCTGTAATCCCAGCTACTATGGAAGCTAAGGCAGGAGAATCCTTGAACCTGGGAAGCGGAGATTGCAGTGAGCTAAGATTGCACCATTACACTCAGCATGGGTGACAGAGCAAGACTCCGTCTCAGGAAAAAAAAAAAAAAAAAAAAAATACAGGAAAAATGTTCTCTGGGCCAGATGCAGTGGCTCATGCCTGTAAGTCCCAGCACTTTGGGAGGTCAAGGCGGGTGGATCATGAGGTCAAGAGATCGAGATCATCCTGGCCAACATGGTGAGACCCTGTTTCTACTAAAAATACAAAAAGTAGCTGGGTGTAATGGCACGCACCTGTAGTCCCAGCTACTTGGGAGGCTGAGGCAGGAGAATCGCTTCAACATGGGAGGCAGAGATTGCAGTGAGCCGAGATCATGCCACTGTACTCCAGCGTGGGCGACAGAATAAGACTCCATCTCAAAAAGAAAAAGAAAAGAAAAAAGAAAAAAAATATTCTCTGTATTAGACTCACCTATCCCATCTGCTTTGTTGAAGGCTGTGGAAACTTGTCATCCTTTTTCTTTCATGAGATGGTGAGATGATGCAACCTATAGATAACAGTTGGAGTCTCGTGGGCACTAGTATAGGTCACATGTACTGCCATTCTGGCGAAGAAGTCAGTAAGGTTTTGAAAGTCTTCAGATCAAAGCTTAGAATTTTACAGTTGTTAAAATTCACCAGTATCCTCAGAGAAGATGGTAATACTGCAAGTGTTGGGTACAGTCCAATCTCTGCTAGTAGTGGGAAAATTTAGCCACCTCATCAACTAATGAATTGCTCATCTCTACGGCTAATTGCTACTTACTGAAATCCACTTGTGAAAGTGTCAACTTGAAATATATTTTCAGTTGTTCCTGAAAACCACCATCATTTCTGCTGTTACCTGTGTAGAGTTCTGCAGAGGCTAAAATCGCACTTAGGCACTCTGGGTCTCACCCAGGGTCACCAGACTTGTGACCTCCTAGCTGCAGCCAGCCATCTTCAAAAACTTCAGGAACTCTTGGAAACACACATGCTTCCCACGGAGCAAGAGCCATTCAGGTAATGCACCACACCAAGCCTTCTTTATCCCCTGTAAGCTTCCTCATCCTCTCTCTCAGCTGATGGGTACGAGATTATTCCTTCAACTTTTGTTCTTAAGGGAAGTCACCAGTTTCGCCATCCTGAGCTCAGAAGAAGGAAAAAGGCCCATCTCTAATGGCCTGTCCAAATGGTTGAGTTCATTCTGCTGGCTCCTCCTGGGTCTCACTAGCTTGGCTTCAGCCTTCTTTACAGCACTTTATAGCTTGGAATTGAACAAAGACCAAGCCACCAGCTGGATGATTTCAATTATTTTATCAGTGCTTCAAAATATCCTCATCAGCCAGCCAGTAAAGGTATGTGAGGAATGGGAAGAACCACTGGAGTTGCACAAGTTTGGGAAACTGAGGTCCCTTGGTGTCAATCCAAGGTGCCTAGTGGTTTTGACAATGTAACATAAACATCAAAAACCAAATAGGCAAACCAGGCTGGGCGCAGTGGCTCACACATGTAATCCCAGCACTTTGGGAGGCCAAGACGGGCAGATTGCTGGAGTCCAGGTATTCAAGACCAGCCTGGGCAACATTATGAAACTCCATCCCTACAAAAATTACAAAAACTTAGCCAGGCATGGTGGTGTGCTCCTGTATTCCAGCTACTTGGGAGGCTGAGGTGGGATCGGTTGGCCTAGGAGGTTGAGGCTTCAGTGAGCTGTGATTACACCACTGTACTCCAGCCTGGGTGACAGAACGAGACCTTGTCTCCAAAAAAAAAAAAATGGCAAACTGACATTTGTTATGGATATGTGTAATTCATCACAGAAAAAACTAAGAAGTATGGCAGAAACGGACTGGGAGCGAAGAGGACAGTAACCAGTAACAAATCAACAGCCTAAACCACTTCGAAAAAAACAACCAACAAAAAACTTAAATTTTTTATATTTAAGGAAAATGTCAAACCCACGCAAAAATGTAGAGATTAGTATACTGCATCCTAAAGTCCTATCACCCAGCTTCAATAATAACCAACTCATGGTCAATCTTATTTTGTCTGTTATGTTGAGGGAAAAATATCAGACTTCGTATCATTTTTTTCCATTTCACACATGTTAGTCTTTATATTTCTAAAAGTTATGGACTCTTCCTTTTAAAACGATTATAAATACAAAGAGACAGCTTGTGAGAATTTTGGGAGTGATGAAACTACTGGGGATCTTTTTTATTTTTTTAAGATAGAGTCTCATTCTGTCACCCAGGCTGGAGTGCAGTGGTGTGATCTCGGCTCACTGCAATCTCTGCCTCCCGGGTTCAAGCCATTCTCCTGCCTCAGCCTCCCAAGTAGCTGGAATTACAGGTACCCACCACTATGCCCAGCTAATTTTTTGTATTTTTCGTAGAGACGGGGTTTCACCATGTTGATCAGGCTGGTCTCAAACACCTGACCTCAGGTGATCCATCTGCCTCGGCCTCCCAAAGTGCTGTGATTACAGGCATGAGCCACTGCACCCAGCCAACTACTTGGTATCTCAAACCCCCCGTCTAGATACAAAGCCTGGCCCTGGCCCAAGCCCACCGGCCCAACCCTGGGAAGTCCAGTCAGGGCTGAGCAGACCACACTGCAGGCAGGCAGGTCCCAGAGAGAGAGGAATCACTGGCAGATTCTTCCTAGTGAAATAAGGTGGAGTAAGGGGAGTGTGGCCCCAGGCTGAGAATATCACCCCTCTTCATTCTCCTGAGGATTGGAATGGAACTTTCTTGCCCTCCATGGAAATCTAAGGGATGGAGGAATACTTGTTTACTCTAACAGATGCTTAAGGTCTTACTCGATTCTAAGATTCCTTAACTTCTTTTGCTAACCTGAGATTTCATCCTGGGACTTGTAAAAAACTGACTCTTCGCCAGGTGCAGTGGCTCATGCCTCTAATCCCAGCACTTTGGAAGGCCAAGGCAGGCAGATCACTTGAAGTTGGGAGTTCAAGACAACCCAGGTCAACATGGTGAAACCCCGTCTCTATTAAAAATATAAAAATTAGTTGGGGCCGGGCGCGGTGGCTCAAGCCTGTAATCCCAGCACTTTGGGAGGCCGAGGCGGGTGGATCACAAGGTCAAGAGATCGAGACCATCCCGGTCAACATGGTGAAACCCCGTCTCTACTAAAAATACAAAAAATTAGCTGGGCATTGTGGCGCGTGCCTGTAGTCCCAGCTACTCAGGAGGCTGAGGCAGGAGAATTGCTTGAACCCAGGAGGCGGAGGTTGCGGTGAGCCGAGATCGCGCCATTGCACTCCAGCCTGGGTAACAAGAGCGAAACTCCGTCTCAAAAAAAAAAAAAAAAATTGGCTGGGCATGGTATGCATCTACAGTCCCAGCTACTTGGGAGGCTGAGGCAAGAGAATCACTTGAACCCAGGAGGCAGAGGTTGCAGTGAGCTGAGATTGTGCCACTGCATTCAAGCCTGGGTGACAGAGTGAGACTTCGTCTCCAAAAAAAAAAAAAAAAAAAAAAGTCTGGATCTTCATGAGAGGTCTTCCAAAGACAGCGATATTACTGAATATCACAAATCGTTTGACAGTGTAAACTTCTCCAGCCAACCAGATTAAGAACTATAAGCAAAAAAGAGGAATATTAACAGTATTTAGAGTCTGCTGGCCCTTCTCCAGGTCCCCATCATTGTACAAAAATGACTGAAATTAGTTTAGTTTTCCATTGAAATAAAGGGCCGAAGCCAGGCACAGTGGCTCATGCCTGTAATCCCAGCACTTTGGGAGGCCAAGGTGGGAGGATCACAAGGTCAGGAGTTCAAGACCAGCCTGGCCAACATGGTGAAACCCTGTCTCTACTAAAAATGCAAAAATTAGCCAGGCATGGTGGCATGCACCTATAATTCTGCTACTGGGGAGGCTGAGGCAAAGAATTGCATGAACCCAGGAGGCAGAGGTTAGAGTGAGCCAAAATCATACCACTGCCTTTCAGCCTGGGCAACAGAGCAAGACTGCATCTCAAAAATAAAAATAAAAAATAAATGGCCAAATAATTGAAGTTTTTCAATTATGCCCACCTCTTTACATAAGGTATCATCTTCTGGGTCTGTAATTCCTGCTCACAGTGTTCTCCTGTGGTTTTCCTGCGCAGGTGGTCGTCTTCACATTCGTCCACTCACTGATGATGAGCAGGGTGCCACGGCTTCACAAGGAGAAGGAACAACAGACCAAGAGGATCTTGGCACTCTCGGGTAACGCAAGTAGTTCTAACAACTACCTAATTTTTCAAAAAGCAAATTAGATCAGATCAGTGGTACTCTGGCCACCTTGCTGACTCAGATAAATTAACCCATTCAAAGGACTTGTCTCTAACCAACTGGTTATTTCTCTTCTGCCCAAGACTAATGCACTTCCAGGCGAGGATCCTCACCTAGATCATCGCATTCTCCCTCCTAGTGCTTCATCTCTCCCCTGCAGTTTATTTTTACGTTTTTGAGATGAAGTTTTGCTCTTGCCGCTCAGGCTGGAGTATAATGGCGCGATCTCGGCTCACTACAAGCTCCATCTCCTGGGTTCAAGTGACTCTCCTGCGTCAGCCTCCCGAGTAGCTGGGATTACAGGCCTCTGTCACCACACCCAGCTAATTTTTTTGTATTATTAGTAGAGATGAGGTTTCCCCATGTTGGCCAGGCTGGTCTTGAACTCCTGACAGATGATCCACCCTCCTCGGCCTCCCAAAGTTGTGGGATTACCAGTGTGAGCCACTGCACCCAGCCTCCCTGCATTTTAGATCTCCTTTTCATCTGTCTGTCTCCCTCCTTTCTCCTCTCTCTCTCCTCCCTTCCCTCCCTCCCCTCCCTCCCTCCCATGAGCTGGAGGTGCCATTTTCCACGGCTCCCTATCTGGAGCTTCATGCCTCCAAGTGTGACTGAATCATTTGCCTCCCCACAAATCCACTTCTTTACTATATCTTCTCATTCTCATCAAGTGCATTAGCATTCTCTAAAAAAGTCAGAATACATAATCCTAAATTCCTCTCGTAGTTTCAACATTTAGTGACCAAGCCTGAGAAAGCCTACTCTCTAAATAACTGGCTAGGGCTAACTTATCACCTGGGTGAACCTCAGAAACACAATCTTGGGCAAAAAGGAGCTTGCAGAAAAATTGGCACAATATTTTAATAACGTAAAAACGATGCGTATCTTGATTGGAGGATACACATGTATCTCTTCTATGCATTTATAGATAAAGTATAAAGAAATGCATAGAAATGACGAACTCCAAAATTCAGGAAAGAACTGCCTCTGAGGGAAAGCAGGGGAAAATGCCATCACAGAGGGGTACGCAATAGACTTGATGTTGCCAGTCACTTCTTTTTTTTTTTTTTTTTTTTTCTTTTTTGAGACGGACTCTCATTCTTGTTGCCCAGGCTGGAGTGCAGTGGTGCAATCTTGGCTCACTACAACCTCTACCTCCAGGATTGCAGCGATTTTCCTGCCTCAGCCACCCAAGTAGCTGGGATTACTAGCATATGCCACCATACCTGGCTAATTTTTGTATTTTTAGTAGAGATGGGGTTTCACCATGTTGGCCAGGCTGGTCTTGACCTCCTGACCTCAGGTGATCCAACTGCCTTGGCCTCCCAAAATGCTGAGATTACAGGCATGAGCCACGTCACCTGGCCTCCTAACAGTCACTTATTTTTTAAGCGGTGATCTACTGCTAAGCAGTAGGCACTCCATTCCTTGTGAGATGAAAAAACTTAATCTGACTTGAAACTGCCTCCTGTCCATGACCAGCCGGCCAACATAGTGAAACTCTCTCTACAAAAAAATACAAAATTAGCTGGGTATGGTGGTACCCGCCTATAATCCCAGCCTCTTGGGAGGCTGAGGCAGAAGAATCCCTTGAACCTGGGAGGGGGAGGTTGCAGTGAGCTGAGATCGCACCATTGCACTCCAGTCTGGGTGACAAGAGCGAAACTCCATCTCAAAAATAATAATATTCTGACTTCCCTGCACGCACTTTAATTCTCTATGCATTCTGAACTGTTGGTCTCTCTGCCTAAAAAAGAGGTTTTTTTTCCCCCTTATCCTCACCCTTGTTCATCTGGAGAGCTCTGATTAATCCTTCAAAATAAATGTCAAATGTCACTTCCTCTGTGAAGCCTTCTCTGACTTTCTTGGAGAGATTTATTTGCTGACTCTTCACTGATCCCATGGTACTTGGCACATACATGCTGCAACTTTCATGCCTTCCTCTATTTTTTTTTATTTTAATTTTTTTTAGGTGGAGTCTTGCTCTGTCACCCAGGCTGGGGTCCAGTGGCATGATCTCGGCTCACTGCAACCTCTGCCTCCCAGGTTTAAGCAATTCTCCTGCCTCAGCCTCTAGAGCAGCTGGGATTACAGGTGTACACCACGATGCCCAGCTAATGTTTTATATTTTTAGTAGGGACAGAGTTTCGCCATGTTGGCCAGGCTGGTCTCGAACTCCTGAGCTCAGGTGATCGGCCCGCCTTGGCCTCCCAAAGTGCTGGGATTACAGGCATGAGCCACCACACCTGGCCTCATGTCCTCCTCTAATTCACTGGCTTTCTCTCACTCTTAATCCGTCTCTAGATTCTTCTATTCATGGCGTTGTGTGCAGACCAGCAGCACTGTCATCTCCTGGAATTGTCAGAAATGCAGAATCATTTTAGCAGTTATCCATGGGGTGGAAAAATTAAAAGTAAAAAAATTAAAAATAAAAACATAGAAATGTAGACTCTTAGGCCCCACCCCAGAATCTTTATTTTAACAATATTCCCAGATGATTCCTATGCACATTAACATGTGAGAAATGCCACTATAGAACAGTGTTATCAAAGTGTGGCTCACAGACTAGAACTGTTTGTTTCTAGTCTAAGATAAGTACAGGAATCAAGAATAAGCATTTGAAAACTTGAGCAATTTGACAGCCTAACTTTATACCTATTAAATCTAATTTTCAAAAACAGGCTTTGTATTTTACCTGCTTTTGCTTAATTTTTTTCTTTTTTTATATATGTTTTAATTTTTTTTTTTTAAAGACAGGGTCTCAGGTGGATCACCTGAAGTCAGGGTTCGAGATCAGCTTGGGCAACATAGCAAACCCCCTCCCAAAGTGCTGGAATTACAGGCATGAGCCGCTGTCCTCAGCCTGGTGACTATTGCATAGAAGTAATCAGTCTCCAGTTGACTGGAATTTTTTAAAAAACAGGTCCCTTATAATAGAGAGTTTAAGAAGCACTGCATAGGTAGTTTTACTCCTTGTTTCTTCAGGATTTAAATGGAGGTGCTCACATAGATGCTCAATGAATGGTGAGTGACCGCTTAATGAAATATAACATTTCTTTGGTCTACATTTGAATTTTTGACAGCAAAATGTTCTTCATCGGTACCAGGTTCAAGAGATAAGAACAACCCCATCTACGTAGCCCCAACTATGAATAGTCCAACTAAGCACCCAGAAAGAACCCTGAAAAAGAAGACACTCTTCAAGCTGACTGGAGATATTTTGGGTATGGAGAGGAAATGGCAACATATTGGTAATACAACACTTTTTTCAGAAGGGAAAGGAAGAGAGAGAATAAAATGGAAAATAAAGAAGGGTTCAAAAGCTATCTTTTAAGATCTTCAGCTTGTGAGATTTGGGATTCCAGCAAAGCAGGTGGGATGGTAACTGGACAGACCCCTGACCTTGGAGTCTAGAGATTTCTTTTTTTTTTTTTTTTTTTGAGACGGAGTTTCACTCTTGTTACCCAGGCTGGAGTGCAATGGCGCGATCTCGGCTCACCGCAACCTCCGCCTCCTGGGTTCAGGCAATTCTCCTGCCTCAGCCTCCTGAGTAGCTGGGATTACAGGCACGTGCCACCATGCCCAGCTAATTTTTTGTATTTTTAGTAGAGACGGGGTTTCACCATGTTGACCAGGATGGTCTCGATCTCTCGACCTCGTGATCCACCCGCCTCGGCCTCCCAAAGTGCTGGGATTACAGGCTTGAGCCACCGCGCCTGGCCTAAGTCTAGAGATTTCATTGTGTGCTTGAGTATGTCACTTTTTCCACCTGCAAAATGTAGTAACACTTGATCTACGGAGGGAAAATGAAAATGATTTGGCAAAAGCCTATTCTGGAGGTGCTAGCTGACTGGCTTCAACACATCTGGTTCATTATTGTATTCTCGAATCCAAAGAAGACAAATTCTGTTTATATCATGGCTTCGCTTCTAGTGAACACAGTCAGATAAGTGAGATGGGGTGCACGCTTAGTCCTTAGAGCTAAACACAACATTTCTTGTGTGGGCTTTTATGTATCTTTGTCTTTTTTTTTAATGGAGTCTCACTCTGTCGCCCAGGCTGGAGTGCAGTGGTGCAGTCTCAGCTTACTGCAACCTCTGCTTCTGAGGTTCCAGCGATTCTTCTGCCTCAGCCTCCCGGCTAGCTGGGGTTACAGGCATGCACAACCACACCCAGCTAATTTTAATATTTTTAGTAGAGAGGAGGTTTCACTGTGTTGGCCAGGTTTGTCTCAAACTCCTGACCTCAGGTGATCTGCCTGTCTCGGCCTCCCAAAGTGTGAGGATTATAAGTGTGAGCCACTGCACCTGGCCTGTGTATCTTATTTTAAGTAAAATGTATGATTAGTGGCAGAATAATTCTGGGAAGAAAATGTGTATGTGTGTATTTATAATTATTAGATTGAACCATATGAAATTGCCATTTTTTTTACTGGCTTTGACCTACATATGTCTATAGACTTAGGAAAAATGAAGAAAAAGGCATAGACAATTGCTCAGTCAACCACTCAACTATGACATTTTTTTCCTCTTCTAAACTAGTACAAATCTTCTTCCTTACCCTGTTGATGACTACAATCTACTCTGCAAAGAACTCCAATAGGTTTTACCTCCACCAAGCTATCCGGAGGACCTTTGCTCACCGTTTCTCAGAAATCAAGCTTCTTCAGGATTTCTATCCCTGGGCCAATCACATCCTCCTTCCTAACCTGTATGGGGATTACAGAGGTAAGAATGCAGTCCTGGAGCTCAGTCATTGCAAATGTGGGATACAATTAATTTTCCAAATACCCGCTACCAAGACCCATGAGAAAGTGAGGAAGGTCAGCTGGCTTTTATTGATACGGCCATACCTGTGGGTGTCCCAAGGGCCTATTCCCTGAACATCATCTAAGCGGGTTCAGTTATATCTGTTCACCCAGGCCTAAGGGGCTGATTTCCACTGATGAGCTTCACAAAAAGCTGACAGGAATGAGAATGGTTTCAGTGACATCATGAGAAGGAACTGGAGTGACCCCTGGGACTCAACCACACGTAGCAAAGAAGGCTGTTAGATAAGTGCAAAACCAGGAATGTGGTTTCGCTGGAAAGATCTCCGCATGAGATGCTATTCTGGCCTGAGCCATCTTCCCCAGTCTGAGTGTGTCTCTGTAACTTTACCTTTGTTTGGATGGGTACCCAGTTCAGCCCCCACAAACATGCATGGGACTCCTGTAATAAGCTGGGAACTGTCCTAGAAGCTAATGATAAAAAGATGGACCTGATAGGGTTTGCATCTTCAAGGAACATCACCATGCAGAGGAGTTAGTACGCTTTGCTGTGGACAGTGATGAAGAAATGCTAAAGAATGACTTTCTTAAGGAATGCATCTTTTTTTTTTTTTTTTTTTTTTGGTCTGTTTTTTGTTTTTGAGATAGTCTCAGTCTGTCATGCAGGTTGGAGTGCAGTGGCATGATCATAGCTCAGTGAAACCTCTGCCTCCTGGGTTCAAGCAATTCTCCTGCCTCAGCCTCTCTGCTAGCTGGGGTTGCAGACATGCATCACCACACCTGGCTAATTTTTTTTTTTTTTTAAGACGGAGTTTTGCGTTTATCACCAAGACTGGAGTGCAGTGGTGTGATCTAGGCTCACTGCAGTCTTCACCTCCTCGGTTCCAATGATTCTCCTGCCTCAGCCTCCCGAGTAGCTGGGATTACCGGCATATGCCACCACACCTGGCTGATTTTTGTATTTTTGGTAGAGATGGGGCTTCATCATGTTGGCCAGGCTGGTCTCAAACTCCTGACCTCAAGTGATCCACCCGCCTCAACCTCCCAAAGCACCAGGATTACAGGAATGAGCCACCACGTCTGCCAGGAACATTTCTTGATCAGTATTTTTCCACCAGTTACCAACTCTGTCATTATATAACTGTAGATCGTGTTAAGTAAAGCTGCATTCTGAAAATTGTTACATTGATTTATCTCAGGATTGGTGGCTTCCTGATGAGATTTGGATCATCTAGGTTCCTGAAAAAGAATGTAAAATACATTTTTATCTCAGCAAACATTTACAGTCTTTTCTTAAAGGTGTGGTTGGTGTATTTGGGTGAGTTTTTATAGATGACAGCTCCTGTTTATTGCATGTTGAATCTATTTAGTTCAATTTTTTAAAAAAATTTTACTATTAGAGTCAGGATCTCTCTCTCACCCAGGCAAGAAGACAGTGACAGGATCTCATCACACTACGGCCTTGAACGCGTGGGCTCAAGCAATTCTCCTGCCTCAGCCTCCTGAGTAGCTGTGACTACAGGAGTGTGCCACCATGCCCGGTTAATTTTTCTTTTTTTTACAGACAGTGTCTCGCTATGTTGCCCAGACTGGTGATGTTAGTTCAGTTTTAGGTGGTAACAGTTCTGGATTCAGGGTATGTTCTTCCCCGCCCCCCCCCCGCCCCCGCCAAGAAACTGTTTTACTCTGTTGTCCAGGCTGGAGTGCAGTGGTGTGATCTCAGCTCAGCTCACTGCAACCTCCACCCATCAGGTTCAAGCAATTCTCCTGCCTCAGCATCCTGAGTAGCTGGGATTATAGGCGCCCGTTACCATGCCTGGCTAATTTTTATATTTTAGTAGCAGTAAGGCTTCACCGTGTTGGCCAGGCTGGTTTTGAACTTCTGACCTGAGGTGATTCAGCTGCCTCGGGCTCCCGAAGTGCTAGAATTAAAGGCATAACTCATCATGTCCTGTCCAGGGCACATTACTTGCAGTCTGTAAATCTACCTTGTGCTGAACAAAATAATGAATCAAAATAACTGGACCAGGCCCAGTAGCTTATGCCTGTGATGCTAATGCTTTGGGAGGCTATAGCAGGGGGATCTGTTGAAACCAGTAGTTCAAGACCCAGCCTGGGCAACATGGCAAGATCCCATCTCTACAAATATTACATAAATTAGCCAGGCATGGTTGCACATGACTATAGGACCAGCTACTTGGGAGCTTGAGGTAGGAGGATGATTTGAGCCCAGGAGTTCAAGGCTACAGTGAGCCATGATTGCACCACTACACTCTATTCTGAGCAGAACCAGACCCCATCTCAAAAACAGTGGGCCAGGTGTAATCCTCACATCTGTAATCCCAGCACTTTGGGATGCTGAGGTGGGTGGATCATGAGGTCAAGAGATCGAGACCATCCTGGCCAATATGGTGAAACCGCGTCTCTACTAGAAATTTTTTTAAAATTAGCTGGGTGTGGTGGCACACGCCTGTAGGCCCAGCTACTCAGGAGGCTGAGGCAGGAGAATTGCTTAAACCGGGGAAGCGGAGGTTGCAGTGAGCCGAGATCACACCACTGCACTCCAGTCTGGTGACTGAGCGAGACTCCATCTCAAAAAAGAAAAAAACAAAAATAGTGACTGGATCTCTGGCTGTGGTCTGCACCATCATGGTAGGCATAGTCTCTCTTGTACTCGTTGACTATAGTATGTAGTGTCTTGGCCGGGCACAGTGGCCAGGCCTGTAATCCTTGAGCCCAGGAGTTAACGACCAGCCTGGACAACATAGTGAGACATTGATCTGTTTTTTAAAAATCGAAAAATTTGAAAAAGAATCATTTTGCAAATCAGTAAAATATGAATCTGGAGAAAATCTAGCCAGGCACAGTGGCTCATGCCTATAATCACAGCACTTTGGGAGGCCAAGGAGGGAGGATCACTTGAGCCCAGGAATTTAAGACTCAGCCTAGGCAACATGGTGAAAACCCCATCTCTACAAAAAATATGCAAACTAGCTGGGCATGGTAACACACACCTGTGGTCCCAGCTATTTGGGAGGCTGGGGTGGGAGAATTGCTTGAGCCTGGGAGGCGGAGTAAGACCATGCCTCCAAAAAAAAAAAAATCCAAGTGGACAACAAGGGTATATTGTGCAACTCTTCCTCGTCCCCTAGTCCCGCTTCTCTCAAGAAGCAGCTGCATTTCCAGTTTATTATATATTCTTTCAGAGGTAATGGCCACATGTGGTGACTCACTTTGTGAGTATAATCCTAGCACTTTGGAAACAAGGCAGGCATATCACGAGGTCATGAGTTCAAGAGCAGCCTGACCAACATGGTGAAACCCCGTCTCTACTAAAAATAAATTAGCTGGGCATAGTAGTGGGTACCTGTAATCCCAGCTACTCAGGAGGCTGAGGCAGGAGAACTGCTTGAACCCAGGAGGCGGAGGTTGTGGTGAGTCAAGATGGCACCACGGTACTCCAGCCCAAGTGACAGAGTGAGAGTCCGTCTCAAAAAAACAAAACAAAACAAAAAAACACCGAGGTAATGTATGCATTTGCAAATACATTTGACGATGAATGATAGCATGCTATAAAAATTGCCATGTGGCCAAGGGCAGTGGCTCACACCTGTAATCTCAACACTTTGGGAGGCTGAGGCGGGCAGATCACCTGAGGTCAGGAGTTAGAGACCAGCATGGCCAACAGGGTGAAACCACATCTCTACTAAAAATACAAAAAATGAGCCGTGCATGGTAGCACGTGCCTGTATTCCCAGCTACTTGGTAAGCTGAGGCAGGAAACGCACTTGAACTGGGGAGGTGGAAGTTGCTATGAGCTGAGATTGTGCTACTGCATTCCAGCCTGGGCAACAGAGTAAGACTGTCTCAAAAAGAAAAAAATTGTCATGCATTTTGCTTTTTTCCATTAACAATTTATCTGGGGCTTGTTCTATCGGAAAATATGAAGCTGCCCCTATTATGTTTTATTCACATACTGTATAGTATTCCATTGCATAGATATACCATAATTTATATATCTAGCTCCCTTTGGATAGATATTTAGATCATTTCCAGTCTTACTGTTAGCAAGAATATCATTAATATCCTTGTACATACTTAATTCCACAAAGGTGCAAATATATCAAAAGATAAATACCTTGAAAAGGACTTGCTAGGTCTAAGTATATACACATTTTTAATTTAGAAAGACATTGCCAGATTGTCTTAGTGTACCAATAAACACTCCTATTAGCAATATATGGCTGGGTATGGTGGGTTACATCTGTAATCCCAGCACTTTGGGAAGGCAAGGCAGGTGGATCACTTGAGGTCAGAAGTTCGAGACCAGCCTGATCAACATGGTGAAACTCCATCTGTACTTAAAATATATATAAATTAGCTTGACCTGGTAGTGCATGCCTGTAGTCCTAGCTGCTCAGGAGGTTGAGGCAGGAGAATTGCTTGAACCTGGGAGGCAGAGGTTCCAGTGAATCAAGATCATGCCACTGCACTCCAGCCTCGGTGACAGAGCAAGACTCTGTGTCCAAAAAAAAAAAAAAAAAAAAAAAAAAAAAAAAAAAAAAAACAAGAAGCAGTGTATGACAGCGCCTGCCCACATCCCCAGCAGACAACCTGGTAAAAATTGGTGTTTCTAAACAATTCAGGTGTCCCTGAAATACATGAAAGACTTTGCAGCTGCACTCAGAGAAATCCAAGTTCAAACTAAACTAAGATACCCTTTTCCCCTTCTCATAGGGGCAAGACTTGCCCATATGCTTTTGCCTTTTTTCATTCAATCCTTCCCGTATTCTATTTTTAAGACATACATCTGTGTTACTTCACTGTTCAAAACCTCCCAGTAGATTCCCATCAAACTTAAAGTCCCAAGTCCTTCCAAAGCTTACAAGGGCCTGCCTAGTTTGGCCCCTGGTTGTACCTGTTACGTCATCTCTTACTCCTCTGACCAATCACAGTACTGCAGCCACTCAGGCGTCTGTGTTTTCCTTAAATATGTCAAGCTTGCTCTCACTCAGGGCCTCGGAACTTGCTGTTCTCCTGGCGGCTGATATTTACACTGTGTGCCCCTGACTGTATTAGGGCCTCTCCTACACCACCTTCCCAGAGAAAGCTGCTCTAATGCATGGCTCCTCCCCAGAGCACTCTTCATCCCCTTACTCTGCTTAATTTTTCTTCATAGCTCTTATTATTACCTTAATGTTATTTGGTTATTGCCTGTCTCTCTCGCTTCTCAAATACGGGCTCTCTGTGGCCTAAACTCTCTTACGTCCACTGGTATTTCCGGGTACCTAGGCGGGACATGGTGCCTTTGAGCACTCAAGACATACCGATTGAAAAAATGAATGAATAAGCGTCTGCTCATATTCTTTGCCTATTTTTCAACAGGCTGTGTGGTTCTGTTTACCCATTTTGATTTGTAGGCGCTTTTTATGTATTAAGAACATATATAAAGATCTAGATCTTTACAGAGATACAGACTAAGAACCTATAAATATTAATTTAGGGAATTGATATTTTTATTACATTCTTCCTACCTGAGGGCATGGTATGCTTCTATGTCTGTTTTCATCTTCATTTGTAGCTCTCAGTAATATTCAGAGTTGTTCCCCATATAGTTTGTGTATGTCTCTTGTTAGGCTTATTTTTCCTTTTGTGTTACTGTTATAAGTAAAATGTGTTAGGCCAGGTGTGGCAGCTCATGCATTTTGGGAGGCCAAGGTGGGCTGATCACGTGAGGTCAGAACTTTTGAGACTAGCCTGGCCGACATGGTGAAACCTTGTCTCTGCTAAAAATAAATAAAATAAATAAATAAATAAAAATAGCTGGGTGTGGTGACAGGCACCTGTAAAACATGCTACTTAGGAGGCTGAGGCAAGAGAATCACTTGAACTCAGGGCAGAAGTCACAGTGAGCAAAGATCATGCCACTGCATTTCAGCCTGGGCAACAGAGGGAGACTCTGTCTCGAAAAAAATGGTTTAGGTCTGTATACCATCTAAGTAAATACTGTGTGACCATATGAACACTATTTTTTTTTGTTTTTTTTTTTTTTTCTTTTTGAGACGGAGTTTCGCTCCGTCACCCAGGCTGGAGTGCAATGGCGCGATCTCGGCTCACCGCAACCTCCGCCTCCTGGGTTCAGGCAATTCTCCTGCCTCAGCCTCCTGAGTAGCTGAGATTACAGGCACGCGCCACCATGCCCAGCTATTTTTTTGTATTTTTAGTAGAGACGTGGTTTCACCATGTTGACCAGGATGGTCTCGATCTCTTGATCTTGTGATCCACCCGCCTCGGCCTCCCAAAGTGCTGGGATTACAGGCTTGAGCCACCGCGCCCGGCCATATGAACACTATTGATTTTTTTGTGTTTATTTCGTATCCAGCCACCTTGCTGAATTCTTTTTGTAAGTACAGTTGGCCCTTGAACAACACAGGGCTTGGGGTACTGGCCCCACTGCAGACGAAAATTTATGTATATATATATATATATTTATTTATTTATTTTATTTTTTTTTTTTGAGAAGTCTCACTCTGTCGCCAGGCTGGAGTGCAGTGGTGTGATCTCAGCTCACTGTGGCCTCCCCCTCCCGGGTTCAAACAACTCTCCTGCCTTAGCCTCCTGAGTAGCTGGGATTGCAGCCACACGCCACCACGCCCAATTAATTTTTATATTTTTAGTAGAGACAGGGTTTCACCATGTTGGTCAAGCTGGTCTCAAACTCCTGACTGTATAATCCACCCATGGTGGCCTCCCAAAATTCTGGGATTATAGGCGTGAGCCACCATGCCCAGCCCGTGTGTAACTTTGGACTCCTCAAAAGCTTATCTACTAGTAGCCTACTACTGACTGAAAGCCTTACTGATAGCAGTTGGTTAACATATGTTTTGTATGTTATATGTATTATATACTGTATTCTTACAATAAGTTAGAGAAAAGAAAATATTAAGAAAATCATAAGGAAGATAAAACAATTTACTGTTCGTTAAGTGGAAGTGTATCATCGTAAAGGTCTATATCCTCATCGTCTTCACATGGAGCAGGCTGAGGGCGAAACAGGGGTTGGTCTTGGTGTCTCGGGGTAGCAGAGATGGAAGAAAATACAGGAGGACCCCTGTAGATCAAACATGTATTGTTTAAAGGTCAGTTTTTCAGTTGATTCTCTTAACATCTAGATAGACGTATCATTTACAAATTGTGACAATTTCACTTTATTATATGTCTCATTATTATTAATTTTTTTTTGAGACAGAGTCTTGCTCTGTTGCCCAGGCTGAAGTGCAGTGGTACAATCTTGGCTCACTGCAAACTCCACCTTCCAGGTTCAAGCAGTTCTCTGCCTCAGCCTCCCAAGTAGCTGGGATTACAGGGGCCCGTCACCATGCTCAGCTAATTTTTGTATTTTTAGTGGAGATGGAGTTTCACCATCTTGGCCAGGTTGGTCTTGAACTCCTGGCTTCAAGCCATCTTCCTGCCTTGGCCTCCCAAAGTGCTGGGATTACAGGTGTGAGCCACCACAGCCTGCAAAAAAAAAATTTTTTTATAAAGACCAGATCCCCCTTTGATGCCCAGGCTGGTCTTGAACTCCTGGCTTCAAGCCATCTTCCTGCCTTGGCCTCCTAAAGTGCTGGGATTACAGGTGTGATGTACTGTATCCACCCTTATTTCTTTTTCTTGCCTAATAGCATTATTTAGAACCTGCAAAAATGTCTTCAAACCTAATGGTGAAAGTGTACGTTTTTTCTAATTACTAACTTAATGTGGCACTTTTTACATCGTTTCTTTTTTCTGCATTCTGGATGTGCTGGAAAAAAGATTTTAAAAACACGTAAACTAAAGTGTTTCTTTTACTTTCTCATTAGGATTTATTGCTGATGGGAACTCCTTTCTTTTGGGCAATGTTCTGCTTCGTCAGATTCGTATTCCTGATGCTGGACGCTTCCCAGCTGAAGTATCTCCCCAGAAGCAAGTGAAGCCGTCTCACCAACATCAGGAGGACACACAGAACCATGGGGCTAATTGGGGTGCCCTCGATACAAACATCACCAAATCAGATAGCATTTGGCATTATCAGAATCAAGAGACCCTGGGTGGCTATCCTATTCAAGGGGAATTTGCCACTTACTCAGGAGGAGGATATGCTGTCAAACTTGGAAGAAACTTCAGTACTGCAACCCGGTGAGTAGCCCCAGCCCTGAACGAGAGGACCAGAATATTTGCTTTTGCCCATTCATAGGACAGTTAGGAATTTCAGACCCATTTGAGTAGTTTTGACAGCTACGCTACTGTGTATAAAACTTAACGGACACTTTTTTAAAATTTTAGTGTTTTTTTTTTTTGAGATGGAGTTTCACTATTGTTGCCCAGGCTGGAGTGCAGTGGCACCATGTCGGCTCCACCTCCCAGGTTCAGGTGATTGTCCTGCCTCAGCCTCCCAAGTAGCTGGTATTACAGGCGTGCGCCACCACACTCAGCTAATTTTGTTATTTTTAGTAGAGACGGGGTTTCTCCATGTTGGTCAGGCTGGTCTCGAACTCCCAACCTCAATTGATTCACCCACTGTGGCCTCCCAAAGTGCTGAGATTATAGCCGGGAGCCACCGTGCCCAGCCTTTATTTTAGACTTCTAAAGAAATATACCCTTTAGTTTAAAAATTCCTTGCTCAAGTTCAAACTACAGGTATGTTTTGGTTTGGCAGTTTGCCAACATTCATTTTGTAGCTGGGAAAATACCTGTCAGTTTCAATCCTAGCTGGAGTTAAACTCAAGTAACCATAGCTTGGACAAACTGTCATCTTCACATATAAAGGAAACATTGCTGGTCATGAGCCAAAATACAGAAACCCCAAATTCAAACGCCAAAATTAAGTTTCCTGAGATTTGGCTGTGCACAGTGGCTCAGGCCGGGCGCGGTGGCTCAAGGCTGTAATCCCAGCACTTTGGGAGGCCAAGGCGGGTGGATCACGAGGTCGAGAGATCGAGACCATCCTGGTCAACATGGTGAAACCCCGTCTCTACTAAAAATACAAAAAACTAGCTGGGTGTGGTGGCGTGTGCCTGTAATCCCAGCTACTTAGGAGGCTGAGGCAGGAGAATTGCCTGAGCTCAGGAGGCAGAGGTTGCGGTGAGCCGAGATCGCACCACTGCACTCCAGCCTGGGTAGCAAGATCGAAACTCCGTCTCAAAAAAAAAAAAAAAAGTTTCCTGAGACTTTCAGAGTGGTTTACTATTCTCAGAGTCTCTGTCTTTACATGAGAAAAAAAAGTCTAAATAAAAATAATTACCTCTTCATTTAAATGTACAGGAAGGAATTCGTTATTCAGAAACAACAGTGCCAACCAAAGAGTGACATGTATACTCCTCCTACCTCCCAAAACTGAATATCTGTAAAGAGTAGCTTTTAATACTTCAAGTAGAAATAGTTATCATAGCATATGAAATTCTACTTCACACCTGAAATGCCAAATATGTTTTCCTGAATGGTTAACCTTGTTGTGAACATCATTATAAAAACTTTCATTGTTATGATGTACTAAATTTATATTAATACCAGTGAAAGTCTGGGCTTTAGTAATCATAAAATATTTCATAGAAGAAGTAGATTGGGAAACGTAACTTCTTACCTGGTATATGACAGTGTTGTTGGAAACATCAGGATATTCCCCTCCTTTGCATTATTGGAGAAAGCAGCTGACCCTGTCCTCTGTTTACCCAGAGTTCTAGAGCATCTTGAACAGAGGCATTGGCTAGACCAACGCACAAAAGGCCTCTTTGTGGAATTCGTGGTCTTCAATGCTAATGTGAACCTGTTCTGCGTTGTGACCCTGATGCTGGAGTCGAGTGATGTGGGTATGAAGGCCTCTTCTCTCCTCTGTCTGGTTTGTGCTATGGCCTGGATGTTTGTCCCCTCTAAACCTCATGTTGAAATTCCATCCCCAGCATTGGAAGTGAAGCCTGGTGGGAGGTGTTTGGGTCCTGGGGAGGCAGATCTTTCATGGAGAGATTGATGCCCTCCCTTAGGGGTAAGTGAGTTGTCTATCAATTCCCAAGAAAGCTGGTTGTTTAAAAAGAGCCTGGCATTTTGGTTCCTCTCTTGGTTCCTCTTGTTCCCTATGATCTCTGTATAGGCTGTCTCCCCTTCACCTTTTGCCATAAGTGGCAGCAGCCTGAGGCCCTCACCACATGCAGATGCCCAATTTTGAACTTGCCAGCCATCAGAATTGTGAGCCAAAGAAACCTTTTTTCATTACAAATTACCCAAGGCTTGGATACTCCTTTATAGCAAAACAAAATGTACTAAGACACTTGGGTAGTTCAGGAGAAGGCCCAGGTTCTTTCTCCATCTCATACCGTTAAGTTAAGTATTTTTTAAATTATACTTATTATATATAAATATAACTTTAAGAGTCAGATAGTTCAAGGGAAAAACAGGAGTCCTCAGTTCATCCCTCCCTCCTTCCTACTCCCCAGAGGAGGCTACTTTCAGTTTTTTTAGACTAGATCTTTCAGATTTTAAAAATTATTAACATGGTTATTATCTATTTTATAAATTTTCAGTCTTAGATATTATCTATTTCTTTGTTAGGATTAGGATTTAGCTAGCTTGTTTGCTTTTTTTTTTTTTTTTTTTAGTCAGAGTCTCACTCAGTCACCCACTCTGGAGTGCAGTGGTATAATCTTGGCTCACTGCAACCTCTGCCTCCTGGGCTCAGGCCATTCTCCTGCCTCAGCCTCCTGAGTTGCTGGGATTACAGGCAGGCACCACCATACCTGGCTAATGTTTATATTTTAGTAGAGATGGGGGTTTCATCATGTTAGCCAGGCTGGTCTTGAACTCCTGACCTCAGGTGATCCACCTCCCTCAGCCTCCCAAAGTACTGGGATTACAGGAAGGAGCCGCCATACCCAGACTTGGAATTTGAGATTTAGAATCTAGCTTTCTTACACCCACATATATGTTGAACACATACACTTCTTTTTTCTTTCCTCATTCTCACAGTATAGTAATAAAATTTATTTAGTTTAATATTGAGTATTTCCATTATGTGTTTCAGTGATGAGACAGTATATTATGATTAAATTTCATTTCTTATACAACCTTCTGTTTTCTCTAGAATTTATAATTTTTTAAAACTTTGTTAGGTTTTCTATGTATCTGTCATTGATTCATCTCTAATTCTTCGTAAAAGTAGAAACGCTCCTGGAGTATCATGTAAACTCTCATTTTATCTTCTTGGAGACATTTCCGTGGAGCCTGCCCTCTGTCGTATAGTCTGGGTTACTCTCTAGGCTGCTTCACAGCTCTCACCCAGGACTCTCCCTTCACCACCGCCCTGGGATTATCTTCACCCCTCTCCTCTACTGGATCCCCTTTCTTCCGGATTCCGTGTCTTCCTTTCTTGGCTCACTTGTTCTTTTTGCTGGAGCACACCCTCCACTAACTTCCTGGAAGAGGGCAAGGGAGGTAAATTTGTTGGATAAGTACATATCCAAAAATGTTTTATTCTGCCATCACATTAGATTGCTAATTTATCTGTATATAATTTCTTTATTGCAGAATTTTGGTGTTTTGTTGTTTGTTTTGAGATGGAGTCTTGCTCTGTCGCCCAGGCTGGAGTGCAGTGGAGCGATCTCAGCTCACTGCAAACTCTACCTCCCGGGTTCAAGCAGTTCTCCCTGCCACACCCTCCCGAGTAGCTGGGATTACAGGCACCCACGACCATGCCTGGCTAATTTTTGTATTTTTACAATTTACGTATCTACCTGTTTTACAGAGTTTCGCCATGTTGGCCAGGCTGGTCTTTAACTCCTGACTTCGCGTGATCCACCCATCTTGGTCCCCCAAAGTGCTGGGATTAAAGCTGTGAGCCACCACACCCAGCCAGAATTTTGAAAAGTATAGGTCTTTTGCTTTCCAGCTTTTCAGGGTACTGTTAAAAACTATTACGCTGTCATTCTGATTCCCAGTCCCCAACCCCAAAAATTTTTAGATTTTTTTTTTCTTTGTCCTCTGGGTTAGGAAAGAATATCATAGCAAGCCCTATTATCTGGAAGCTTGTGTCCTTAAGTTCTGACAAATTTTCTTGCATTTTTCTTTAATTTCTTCTTCATTTTCTCTCATCACTTTTTCTGATTTTCTAGCATTTTGAAGTTCGAACTCCTGGAGTGATGTCATTTTCTTATATTTTTGCTTCTGTTTTCCATCTTTTTCATCTAATATCCACAGTATTGCTTTAATTTTTATCTTGTAAACTATTTGTTTTTTCTTTAATATTTCCAAAATTGTTGTTCTCATTTTTTTTCCCATAGTCTCTTATTCTTTTATAGATCCAATAGCCTCTCTTAACTCGGAGGATATTACGGTGGTTTTTTTCTTTCTTCTCCTTTACTGACTCTAATTCCTCTGAACTTCTTTTTTTTTTTTTTTTTTTTTTTGAGACGGGGTTTTGCTCTTGTTACCCAGGCTGGAGTGCAATGGCACGATCTCGGCTCACCGCAACCTCCGCCTCCTGGGTTCAAGCAAGTCTCCTGCCTCAGCCTCCCTAGTAGCTGGGACGACAGGCACGTGCCACCATGCCCAGCTAATTTTTGCATTTTTAGTAGAGATGGGGTTTCACCATGTTGACCAGGATGGTCTCGATCTCTTGACCTCGTGATCCACCCGCCTCAGCCTCCCAAAGTGCTGGGATTACAGGCGTGAGCCACCGCGCCCGGCCTTGAACTTCTTTTTTGATTTGTTGTTTTCATCTACAGTTTTCAGCATCGGAAGTTCAATTACCTGGTTGTGCTTTTGAATAAAGGGAGGCTGGGTGTGGTGGTTCACACGTATAATCCCAGAACCTTGGGAGGCCATGGAAGGAAGATCACTTGAGCCCAGGAGTTTGAGATCAGCTTGGGCAACATGGTGAAACCTGTCTCTATCAAAAATACAAAAATTAGCCTGGCATGGTAGTGTGCACCTGTAGTCCCAGCTACTTGGGAGGCTGAGGTGGGAGGATGGTTTGAGCCTATGAGGCAGAGGTTGTAGCGAGCCAAGATCGTACCAGTGCATGCCAGCCGGGGTGAGAGTCACACTCTGTATTTAAAAAAAAAAAAAAAGGAAGGCAATAAAAAGAAAATAAATGCTAATTATAAACTCTCTGCCCAGCTGGGCTCGGTGGCTCATACCTATAATCCCAGCACTTTGGGAGGCTGAGGCAGGCAGATCACCTGAAGTCAGGAGTTGGAGAACAGCCTGGCCAACATGGCAAAACTCCATCTCTACTAAAAATACGAAATTTAGCCAGGCATGGTGGCATACACGTGTAATCCCAGCTCCTCAGGAGGCTGAGACAGGAGAATCGCTTGAACTCAGGAGGAAGAGGTTGCAGCGAGCTGAGATCATGCCACTGCACTCCAGCCTGGAGGACAGAGTGAGACTCTGTCTCAAAAAAAAAAAAAAAAAAAAAACTTTTGCCGGGCACGGTGGCTCAAGCCTGTAATCCCAGCACTTTGGGAGGCCAAGGCGGGTGGATCACAAGGTCGAGAGATCGAGACCAACCTGGTCAACATGGTGAAACCCCGTCTCTACTAAAAACACAAAAAATTAGCCTGGCATGGTGGCACGTGCCTGTAATCCCAGCTACTCAGGAGGCTGAGGCAGGAGAATAGCCCGAACCCAGGAGGCGGAGGTTGCGGTGAGCCGAGATCGCGCCATTGCACTCCAGCCTGGGTAACAAGAGCGAAACTCTGTCTCAAAAAAAAAAAAAAAAAAAAAAAAACAACTGTTATCTATGTCTCTCTTTTTGGGCAGTCAGTTTTTAGAGACCCTCCAAACTCCTACCTTGAGGATATGAGCCTACTATAGTTTTCAGAGTGGGTTGAGGGAAGGGAGCTGGGAAGCATCTCACCATGCAGTATGTAAACTTTCCCTTAACCCCCTTTTCCAGTAAACTGTTACTCTCACGTGTAGCTTGTGTCCCCAAGTCCAGATTCTCTCATTCAGCATCACGTGAAAACAAACTTTTAGTCATGGGAGTGGTGGAAGGCAAGATGGGCAGCAAATCCCTAGTTGTAAATGGTGAGGGAGGAAATTTGGAATCTGATTGTTTTATATATATATATATGGACTTTCATATATATATATATGTTTTATATGTATATATGGACTTTCAGTTGATGCTCTTTTCAGTTCCAACTGAACGTCTACCTTCAGAAATAGCGGATGCCTGTAATGTCTGAGGCTTTCCAGGGTTTCGTGGTTAGAACTGGTTGCTTCCGGTTTCCTGTACCGCTGCTTAGGTTTCAGCTTTCTCGAACTTGCTAAGTCAGTGTGATTCCTCTACTGTTCAGCTTCTAACAATTTGTTGCCCTCATCTGCCCTCCTTTTCTTCATCTTTTGAAGTTTTGACTTTATTCTTTCACTCTCATTATAGCGGCATTTTGTCAGGGATTGGAAGTAAACTGGTCCATTCAGTCTCCCTCCCTTTAACAGGAAGTCTGTTCTAATCCAACTTCTTTCTCCTCTTTCTTCTTTCTCCCAGAATTGGTTCACAAGTATCCTTCCATTTTCTGGCACATCTTTCTCCTAATCAGGAATTTTTCTCCTCTCAGACCTGCAGAGTAGACTACTTCTCTTATACTTGTTTCTAATGAACCATAAAGGTTTCCTGAGGGTCTTCACGGGGTTTTTATTGTTAGTTACTATCAAAAAAGAGACAGGGATTAAAATGGGAAAAGCTCTCAAAGTCTTGAGAGCTAGCTAGGTGAAATAGGAATTCCTTTTGTTCTTAAATGTCTTTTCTACCTATAAGAGGTACATCTGAGTTTTAATATCATGGCATCCTTAGGGTGTGGCTTTGCCAGCCAGAAACCTCTGTGGCCAACAGCACCTTCTGCCTGAGTATTGCTTGCACCCGCTGGGCTCCTTCTGCCCACTTGGCCTGGCAGGCTGCACTTGGCTCATGCTACTGGCCTGGATCCCACACCTGCCAAGGGAGAGCCAGGCACGGAGCAGCAAAGGGATATATGGGTGAGCAATCATGGGGTCCAGCCACTGCACACAGTCCTGCATGCTGGCTGCTGCAGTGAGATGGGCATCTCTATGCACTGGCCCAAGTGCTGGCTCCCTGTGAGGCTACAGTTGGACCATGTGTGCTGCACGTGGTTTCCGCTGTGGGTACCCGCCTCTGAATGAGAGAAACACCATGGTGGCCAGAAGTTTGGAGATGCCAGGAACCACAGAGGCCCAGAGGGTGTCACAGCCCTGGCTCAGGGAGCCCATGGGTCTGGGCTTCCCCAAAGGGCCGCAGCTCTTCTCTCCTCCTCATTGCCTGCAACATGGCCCGCGAGGGGGTGTGTTTCAGCCCTGTTGGTGCTATGCTTTTTCAGTCTCACCACTTGGCGGGTCCCTAGTTTCTGTCCTGCATCCAGGAAGAATGAGGTACACAGACATCTGGAGGATGAGAGAAGTGAAGAGGAGCTTCACTGAGTGGCAAAGCCGTTTTCAGGAGACCTGGAGTGGGTAGCTCCTACCTGCCGTCTGCCCAAGTCTGACTGAGTCTGGAATCTTTATGGGCTTCAGAAGGGAGTCTGTGCAGCCATGAGTAGACCCAGAAAAAGTTCTCACTCCAGTTGGTGAAAGTGCCAGGTTCCTGAACTGGCAGCCAGGCCCCCTGGCTTGAAGGTGGGGCTGTACTGGGGACCTACCCCTTTCCACTCAGGAGCCTGTCTGCTTCCTGCCAGCATCCATGTCACCCATGGTGCCCAGGCTATCGGTGCCAAGGGGCCCCTACAGGACCATGCAAAGCTACCCTTCGCCCGCCACCTTGCCCGCCCTCCCTCTCATGCTTGTCAGTGCCCAAAGTTCAGAGAGGGCTAAGACAGTTAGGGGGCTGCGTGTCCCCACTGCCACAAGCGCGCACACACCCCTCTGGGTCTTGGCAATGCCGAGGCTCGGCCAAAATTTTGCTCCAAAATCAGAGCAGATGAGGGGCGTGAGGAGGGGCCGTGCAGTGGGAGCAGGGATGGTCAGTCTGCAGCCATGGCTGGGCAGCTACAGCTGCACCCAAGAGGGTGGGGTTCCCAACCCTCTAGCTCAGAAGGGGGCAGGTCTCCCACCAGTTACTGGCTCCTGCGGCTCAGTGGAGCACACAGCCCCGGCCACTGCACAGCTGTCATGGCAGTGCCACTCCAGACAGCCTGCTGCTGCCATTACTAATATTTTGAAGCTTTATGAAAGGTTCACATTCATAAGACCTTTCATGATTTTATCAATTTGCATCTTTTCACTGTCCTTCCACGTGGAGGCTGAAGCCTTTTAGTCCATCCTTAAGTAAATGACTGAGTATCCATGGGATACTATCCGTAGTCAAGGGGTATCTCTGTGCTTTAGACTTCTCTCTACAGCCATTCCGATGGGGTTAGGGTGACATCTATAACAGGTGTTAAGCCACTAACACCACCCCTGCAAGGCAGGATCAACAGCATATCCTCTCTCCCTACTGACTTTTGTGAAACCAGTATTCTCCAGTAGTTTTGCATATATGATCTCATTTAATGTTCATAACAGCTCTAAAGGAAATACTAAGTGAAGCACTGAACTCAAACATTTGAATTGATATAGGAAGAGTTGGGGTTTTTCAAAGACAAAGTGTAACGACAAGAGGGCAAAAGTTTTAGAGGCTTGACTCCAGGTGTTCTGTTATTCTCAGGTGCTTTCTTCACCTCTGTGAGACTGGAAAGCTTCACTTCCCTTCAGATGTCAAAGAAGGGCTTCGTCTGGTCTGTCATCTCACAAGTCATGTACTATCTACTGATCTGTTACTATGCCTTCATACAGGTGAGTCAGTAATGTTAGATGTCAGCTTGGGCAATGTGACCAAACCTCATCTTTACCAAACTACAAAAATTACCCAGGTGTGATGGTATACACCTGTGGTCCCAGAGCTTAGGAGGCAGAGGTTGCAGTGAGCCAAGATCACGTCACTGCACCTTAGCCTGATTTATATCTTAAGCCAAACATAGTTATTTCTTCTTCAGTCTCAGGCTTAATAACTAGTTTAGAAATTTTTGCTGGCCATGGTGGCTCATGCCTATAATCCCAGCACTTTGGGAGGCTGAAGTGGGCAGATCTTTTCAAACTAGGAGTTCGAGACTAGCCTGGGCAAAATGTCAAAACACTGTCTCTACAAAAAAATACAAAACTTGGCTGGGCATGGTGGCATGCGCCTGTGGGCCCAGCTACTCAGGAGGCTGAGGTGGGAGGATTGCTTGAGCCTGAGCCTGAGAGGTTGAGCCTGCAGTGAGCTATGATCACACCACTGCACTCCAGCCTGGGCCACAAAGCAAGACCCTGTCTCAAAAAAAGAAACTTGTATTATTTATTTTTAAGTGACAGGCTTATGATCTCCAAGAAAAAGAATAAATGTAATCAGTGGAAATTGTATTAGAAGCCAACTTTTCTGTAAGTGGCATTTCTGAATGACTACAGAGCTCAACTAAGACTATAACTCGTTTGTCTAAGTGAGAGCTGATAAATGCCTCACAGTGTGCTTTGCCCATAGCCATCAGCTGCGCTTGTCACACTTGAGCAGGGAGCAACCTAGCTAATCTCAGACCAGCAGTGGTGACCTTGATCTGTGTTTAGGGTTGTCGGCTAAAACGGCAAAAGTGGAGGTTCTTCACCAGGAAAACAAACATTCTGGACACAAGTATAATCCTCATTAGCTTCATCATCCTGGGACTTGACATGAAGAGTATTTCTCTACATAAGAAAAACATGGCACGGTACCACCATGACCGGGACAGGTGAGAGGAAGCCTGAGGGGCACAGGATACTCCTACCTCATGTCTAAAGTTTCCTGGTTATACGCAAGTATTCTTTCAAACTCCCCTGCCTTCACTGGTCTACCAGATCTGTATTTGTATGGTATCAGAGTTAAAACAGAACTTGGATTCATGTCCACAGCAGGGAAAACAATGAACTAGGCTGGGCATAGTGGCTCGCACCTGTAATCCCAGCACTTTGGGAGGCCAAGGCGGGTAAATCACCCGAGGTCGGGAGTTGGACCAGCCTGACCGACGTGGAGAAACCCCATCTCTATGCCAGGCATGGTGGCGGATGCCTGTAGTCCCAGCTACTCGGGAGGCTGAGGCAGGAGAATCACTTGAACCTGGGAGGCACAGGTTGCAGTGAGCCAGGATCATACCACCGTACTCCAGCTTGGGCAACAAGAGCAAAACTGTCTGAAAAAACCCACAATGAACTAGGAACCATTTAACTGCTAGTCACATTGAAGAGCTCTTCTGCCTTCATTAGTGCTCAGGTATGTGCTTAAGGATAATGAATTTAAGTTTCATAAAGGCCTGGAATTGGTCATTATTTTGCACTCTGGCAAAGGCATAAAGCCTGATGCATGACAAATAATGCCTTAAATGAAAGCACAACACATAGTCCACCCTTTAAATTCAAAGGGAGTTGCTTTCTGGGTAGGGATTTCATCCATTCACTCATCCATAGCAAGAGATGTTTGGCACCCCATTGGGTGCCTTCTCTGGTTTTTCCTGCGGAAAGGAACATCGGTCTGTTTCCCACAGCAAGTGTTGCCAAGTGATGCTTTGCTAAGCTTTTCATCAGTGGCCAACGGCCTGGGCAATGATCTGTGTGACTTTTCCTGAGGCATTGTTTCAAGCAGGCCTTATGGAGAGTAGTTTATGTAGGGACTGTGTCTGTGCAGAGCACCGCTTCCTAATGTCTGTGGGGGTCCTTACAAGTCACCTGGTTGCTGCAACCTAAAATTATGAATGTATGTCTCATAAAATAAAACTTAATTGTTGAGCAACACCCCTCGCCTCTAGTCTGCCAGCCATCATTTTGTTCTAAGTATTATTAAACCTATTACATCAATCCTGTACTGCCAGAGAACAACACAGGATTAGCATGCCGCAGAAAACAGACCAGCAGAATGGCTCTTCTCTCTGGGTTAAGTTAATCTCCTTTTGAGAGGAGAGATTTGGCTCAGAGCAGTGCAGGAGGCTGGTTTTTTCTTCCCAGGATGAATTTAAAGAAATCAGCTGGAGGTCACATTTTAAAGTTTCTTCAGCACAGCTCCCAGTGCCATCTGCAGCAGGCAGATCATTTGAATAATACATGGCCTTTTGTTTATTCCCATATCCACAACTCACAGGAGACCACACTAGAAAGCAGTTCTCATATCAACCAGCATTCGATCTCATAAGACTCAGCGCTGCTGCGCTCAGCAGGAGGGGCGCTGGGGAAACCGTGGTACAGACGCATAGTCTTCTTGCTCAGTAACTGTCAGCTTTCTTTGGTGCAGGTTCATCAGCTTCTATGAGGCAGTAAAAGTGAACTCTGCTACAACCCATCTCGTGGGCTTCCTGGTTCTGCTGGCAACTGTTCAGTTATGGAACTTGCTGCGTCATAGCCCCAGGCTGTGGGTCATCAGCAGGACACTGAGCCAAGCCTGGGACGAGGTGGTGGGCTTTCTGCTGATCATCCTCATCCTGCTGACAGGCTATGCCATTGCCGTAAGTCCCCACATTGCTGTCTCTCCTTCCACGTGAACTGTGGTCTTTTTTTTTTTTTTTTTTTTTTTTTTTTTTTTTTTTTTTGAGATAGTCTTGCTCTGTTGCCCAGGCTGGAGTGCAGTGGCGCGATCTTGGCTCACTGAAACCTTCACCTCCTGAGTTCCAGCGATTCTCTTGCCTCAGCCTCCACAGTAGCTGGGACCACAGGCGTGTGCCACCACACCCAGCTTCTATTTTTTTTTTTTTTTTTTGTAGAGACGGGGTTTCACCATGTTGGCCACGCTGATCTCGATCCACCCGCCTCAGCCTCCCAAAGTGCTGGGATTACAGGTGTGAGCCACCTCGCCAGGCCCACTGTGGTTGTTTTATCACTTCCCATAGAAACGGTTATGACACAGAAATCTGAGGTGGCAGAGTAAGAAAGCCGAGTTTAGTTCTAGTTCCATATTTAACTAGTATAATTTAAACCCACAGGTTTGTCTCTAAAATGGGGATAAAACTTAGCTCACAAAGTAATATAAAGGTCAAATAAATTTATATGAAACCACTATGTTAGGCCCGGCGTGGTGGCTCAAGCCTGTAATCCCAGCACTTTGGGAGGCTGAGGTTGGTGGATCACAAGGTCAGGAAATGAAGACCATCCTGGCCAACACGGTGAAACCTCGTCTCTACTAAAAATACAAAAATTAGCTGGGTGTGGTAGCGCCAGCCTATAGTCCCAGCTACACAGGAGGCTGAGGCAGGGGAATCGCTTAAACCTGGGAGGCAGAGGTTGCAGTGAGCCAAGATCAGACCACTGCAATCCAGGCTGGCGACAGGGCAAGACTCCATCTCAAAAAAAAAAAAAAAACCACTGTGTTATTACAAAGAAAGAAAGTTTATGTATTCTTCGGGGTTTAATTTGGCCACAAGGAATTTCTTTCTGTTCCTTTGGTTAAATACCAGCTACATCGCCAAGCACCTCAGGACAGAAAGATGGGTGCTCCCTCACACTAACCTCAGGACAGAAAGATGGGTGCTCCCTCACACTAACCTCAGGACAGAAAGATGGGTGCTCCCTCACACTAACCTCAGGACAGAAAGATGGGTGCTCCCTCACACTAACCTCAGGACAGAAAGATGGGTGCTCCCTCACACTAACACACCTCAGGACAGAAAGATGGGTGCTCCCTCACACTAACACACCTCAGGACAGAAAGATGGGTGCTCCCTCACACTAACACACCTCAGGACAGAAAGATGGGTGCTCCCTCACACTAACCTCAGGACAGAAAGATGGGTGCTCCCTCACACTAACACCCCTCAGGACAGAAAGATGGGTGCTCCCTCACACTAACACCCCTCAGGACAGAAAGATGGGTGCTCCCTCACACTAACATCAGGACAGAAAGATGGGTGCTCCCTCACACTAACAGTCCTTTCGCCTTCTGTTCAGTTTAACCTGCTGTTTGGATGCAGTGTCTCTGACTACCGGACATTTTTCAGCTCAGCAGTGACTGTTGTTGGTCTCCTGATGGGAATTTCTCACCAAGAGGAGGTAAAAAAAAAAAAAAAGTTTCTCCACAGAATTCTATTTAATATATTGAACAAGGAGAGTTGGGGGAGGTGCTTCTTATGAAAACAGCCCCCTACTGTGCACTGCACACTGGAAAGGTGGGAAATTTCAGTCCTTTGCTCTTTTGCTTCATGGTACTGCCTACACATACAGTGTATACATGGCTGTTGCTTTCAGAAATGCCTCTTGCTAAGCACTTAGTCCCTCCTTCCTCACTTCTTGTGTCCTTTATATTATTATTAGCAAAAAACACTGGGCCGAACCTTGTGCTGTTGTGCTTGGCCAGATCAACATGATTCTCAATGGCCCTTTTAAAGTGCATTAACAGGGCAGGGTGAGTTAGCTCAAGCTGTGAGAGGCCAAGAGAGGACTGCATAAGGCCAAGAATTTGAGACCAGCCTGGGCAACATAGTGAGACCTTCGTCTCTACAAAAAATAAAAATTAGCCAAGTGTGGTGACACAGTTTATAGTCTTAGCCACTCAGGAGGCTAAGGCAGGAGGATCCTCTGAGCCCAGGAGTTGAAGGCTGCAGTGAGCCATGATCATGCCACTGCACTCCAGACCCTGTGTTTTTTTTTTTTTTTTTTTTTTTTTTTTTTTTTTTTTTTTTTTTTTTTTTGAGACGGAGTTTCACTCTTGTTACCCAGGCTGGAGTGCAATGGCGCGATCTCGGCTGACCGCAACCTCCGCCTCCTGGGTTCAGGCAATTCTCCTGCCTCAGCCTCCTGAGTAGCTGGGATTACAGGCAGGTGCCACCATGCCCAGCTAATTTTTTGTATTTTTAGTAGAGACGGGGTTTCACCATGTTGACCAGGATGGTCTCGATCTCTTGACCTCGTGATCCACCCGCCTCGGCCTCCCAAAGTGCTGGGATTACAGGCTTGAGCCACCGCGCCCGGCTTTTTTTTTTTTTTTTTTAATAGCCAGGTGCAATGGCTCATACCTGTAATCCCAACACTTCAGGAGGCCAAGGCTGGCGGATCACTTTGCGGTCATGAGTTAGAGACCAGCCTGGCCAACATGGTGAAACCCTTTCTCTACTAAAAATACAAACATTAGCCGGGCATGGTAGTGCATCCCTGTAATCCCAGCTGCTGGAGAGGCTGAGGCAGAACTGCCTGAACCTGGGAGGTGGAGACTGCAATAAGCCGAGATTGTATCACTGCACTCCAGCCTGGACAAGAGAGACTCTGTCTCAAAGCAACATAATGGAAGTGACAAAGAATTTTGAAGGTACAGTTCCAAGAGGAACTGCATTATTTCTGTTCAGTTAATAAATACTTCAGAGAGCCTATTATTTCCTCCCAGGAACTACCAATAAATAGAAATCCCTGCCTTCCTACTCATATAAAGTAGGAAACCCAAATGAGGCATTGGGCTCCAAACACTAGTATGAAGGGTAGACACGTTCAGGCAAGGAAATATCTGCCATTTAAGCAGTGAAACTGGCAAGATTTTGATAATGGTTGACCATTCTGATGATCTACAATTTCAAAATTACTAATTAAAATCGGTGGTAGATTCAGTTTTTAATGTTGTATCCAGAGGTTCTACATCCACAGATTCAACTAACCCCAGAATGAAAATATTTGAAGATAACAAAAAATAACACATCTTTATAAAATACAGTAGAAGAGTCGGGCATGGTAGCATGTACCTGTAGTTCCACTTACTTAGGAGGCTGAAGTGAAGATTGCTCAAACCCAGTAGTGAGGCTGCAGTGAGCTATGATGGTGCTACTGCTCTGAGCGGGACTCTTCCACACACACACAAATCACAAACCGGTGTTAACTATTTTACGTAGCATTTACACTGCATTAGGTACTAGAGGTAATCTGAAGATTAAAGTACAGGAGAGATGTATATAGGGTTTATGCAAATACTGTGCCATTTTTAAAAAAGGACTTTCTAAGCCAGGCACAGTGGCTTATACCTGTAATCCCAGCACTTTGGGAGGCCAAGACAGGGCAGATCACTTCAGGTCTGGAGTTCAAGACCAACCTGGCCAAAATGGTGAAACCCCATCTCTACTAAAACACAAAAATTAGCCAGGCATGGTGGTGTGGGAACCTGTAATCCCAGCCACTCAAGAGGCTGAGGTAGGAGGTGGAGGTTGCAGTAAGCCGAGATCACCCCACTGTACTCCAGCCTGGGTGACAGAGGGATACTCTGCCTCTAAAAAACTTTTTAAAAGGGTTGAGTGAGGGGAACACTTTCTTAACCTTTAGGGAAGCCTGCAATAAATAAAAAATAAGGGATTTAAGCACCCTCAAATTTTGGTAACTGTGGAGACCCTGGAGCCAATGTCTCAGATACTGAGAGACAACTGTAACTGCTATTTTCACTGACTGGGCTGTTCTGCTGTGGTCCTAGTTCCAATAACTAGGGGATGAGCCTTCACCACTGGAGCACTTTGTATCCAAAGCAGTGAAGGAAGTCACAACCAGAATAACTTTTGCTGAAACCTGCTTTTTGATTGGGGGGAAAAAAATTTTTCTGCTTTTGATGTAATTGTACACCATAAAAAGAGTAAACTTATTGGAAAAAAGTCTTGTATCACAAACTCAAGAGACTGCCTACATTATCTGGTTGACCTGAAATTTTTATGATAAGCATTTTTAAGTGGGTAACAGTTTGGTGCTTGAAAATATTTTGTCATAAAGATTTCCATCAGGATAGTGTTTAAAAATATCCTGAAAGGGGATGATTATCATAAACAGTGCCCTAGTGGCAACAATGAATGGGCCAGTACCAAGGGAAAATACATACCATTTGTTGAAAAAGAACACCTGAATTTTAAAAAATTTTGTTATGACAACCATTCTAGTAAGCCCAGAACTTGATATTTATTTATGCAGAAAACTAAAGAATGACAGAACTCAATACTTACACCTTCAAAAATGACAATGGGAAAAACGAGCACCAAAAAGCCAGTTTTCCGTGGCCAACTTAACTTTTATTGGAATGCTCCTGTTAAGAGTTGTGGTTTTTTGATATGGCAGAGACAGTTTGCATTCTCACTTCTGGTATGCATTTATTCTTTCAGTGCGCGTGACCCCTTTTAGCTTCAATGATTAGATGTATTTTCTGGAATTGCCAAAACTGATGTGACATTTGAATCATTTCCAATCCCACTGCAACTCACCTGTTTTCTTCTTGTGAAAGCCCTGAAGTCAAAATTATCTTACCTCCTTAAAATCAGTCATTCCTGCTCCTCTGTTCGTTTGTAAGTATTTTCTCCCAGGTGTGGTGGCTCATGCCGGTAATCTCAGCACTTTGGGAGCTGAGGCAGGCGGATCATGAGGTCAGGAGTTTGAGACTAGTCTAATGTGGTAAAACCCCGTCTCTACTAAAAATACAAAAATCACACGGGTGTGGTGGCACGCACCTGTAATCTCAGCCTCCAAAAGGCTGAGGCAGGAGAATCTCTTGAACCCAGGAGGCGGAGGTTGCAGTGAGCTGAGATCACACCACTCCAACCTGGGCAACAGAGACTCCATCTCAAAAAAAACAAAAAACAAGTATTTCCTTCTGAGTATCTTTTTGCCTCTCTCCCTGTTTTCATCAGATAAGCTTTTCTTCTGAAAAGACCCCACACTTTAGCATATAGCTTATGTTTGTAAAGTTGAAACTAAACAGTCAGTCACTGCAAGTGTTACTGCCTTCCCAGGTTATCGCTTTAGACCCAGTCCTGGGCACCTTCCTGATCCTCACCAGTGTCATCTTGATGGTACTTGTGGTAATTAATCTTTTTGTTTCCGCCATTCTAATGGCCTTTGGAAAAGAAAGAAAGTCACTTAAGGTAGGTAACCAAAAGATAAACTAGCATGCTATTATGTCACTGGGAAAACTCCACTGTAATTGCCCCTAAGACTTTATTTATAATGCACAGAATCATATTTTATTTCAGAAGCTCTGCCGGCTATCTTCCTAGGAAACCCAATTTATAAGACTGTTCCAGAGCCACTGTCTTATAAATAGCTGGGTCTCAGCCATTAATTAGATAGTGGAAGCACTCCAATGCCCGACTGTAAATTATTAAAACAGTATCTTTACTATACATTAATTTTTTAAAAATTTTGGGTACATTTTTACTCCAGTATTAGTAATTTCAGTTTTCTCACATTTCTCTTTTTGTCTGCAAATACTCAGAGACAAGTTGCACTAATAGATACGCTGCTACTGAAGCTCTCAAATTTGTTAGGAATCCGTCAGCCCCAAAAAACGTCATCTGAGCAAGCAGCTACGACATCAATGGGCATTGACAGTGAAGTTTTAGAAGACGAACTACCTTAATCCTGTTTTCTCCTTCTTGGCTTAGTATTTCTTAGCATATTACTACTTATCTTTGCATGGCATGACTTTACAATAGTAATATACTTTGTTTTTGATTCTGCAAGTTAGTGAGAAATTGGAATCCCCTTGGTCCCAAGTTCTTAGGGATCTTGGCACCGTCAAGATGGGATTAACACCGCAAGAATACTACCAGACAAACCAGCTTGGCTGCCAAGCACCAAATAACGGAACACTCACCACCCATGGCCCAGGATGGCTTGGGAAACGGAGGAGTAAGAAGTGAGCTCACTGCAACTTACTAAAAATAAATATACAAGGATGAGGCATAGCAGATGCAGAGCCCTGCCACTGAGGAGGACCAAATTCACAGATGCTATCTGGGCTATCTAAATACAGAAATCAAAATGAGCCCTGCACTGCTGCAGGAATCCTGAAGTTAAGGGCTGGTTGACATGCATCGCTTGGTTAAAATATTCTCCACTGAACTCCAACTTTCTACTTCATCATCTGAGCAAACAGAGAAAGCAGGACACAGGATCTTTAACTTTATTAGCTACTGAGCTACAGAATACAAACCAACTGAAAATATTAAAGAAAGTCTGCTTGAAACAGGTATGTACAGGTATACTACACAGAAGCGAAAGCCATATCCAATCCCAAAGCCACCCCTGTGGGGAAGAATGGCCTTAGCTATGAGCCAAAGGAGTACAGAAGTTACAACATGAGAGTCCCATCCATCCAGAAAGCAGTGAACAACTACAGCTGCATGGGCACCAAAAATTTATCTGACATTAGTTTTAAAGGTTCCATGAATCGGTTTTGAAATGAAAACAGGTACCCCTCTTTTCCTGTAGGCTTTCCAGCTCACTACCCAAAAGACTTGAGTACTTCTATTAAGGCAGCTGGAAGCCCACCCTAGACTTGAATGACAGCCTGTCCTTTCTTTACCAGTAATGCAATCCAACAGAATATGCTATGGGAAAAACAGGAATTTCCACAGTGCTGCCCTCTGGTAAAAGGGAAATACAGCACTCAAAGCAAAGGCCACAGAGGGCTCCCTGAGAATCCAGTACAACTAAGCGAGGCCTTCAATTGTTGAGACAAACTTTGCAACTGGATCCTGGTGGGACAGTGCCCTGTGGCGAGGAGTAGTGTATATGCCAATGAGAGGGCCCAGCTTCCAGGAACCGTTACAATGGCGTCCTGAGTCATTTTCTCTCTCCCAGTCGCATTAGAGTGTGAGAAAACACACACCATGGCCTTGATTCTCAATCACCACAGTCCCCTGTACAGAGGGGTTTGTTTCTAAGTCTGGAACCTCAACACGAGGCTGGGGCATTTCATGAGGTGCTCTCTCTCCCACTGTCCAGCCATCTTTGGTGGTCTCTCCCCGGTGCTTACCATCCTCTCATGCTCCCGTGGAGGGACCGTGGGACGAGCCAGGAGGAAACCTGGGATCACTCTGACGGGAAACCTACAAGCACAGCTGCCAGGAACCAGCTGCTCCGGCCTCAGTCTCCAGTTGTTAAGATCAACAGAGCACTGGAAAGCAGCAGAATCTGGAGGAGCAGGAAGAGAACCCAGAGGAGGAGTGCTGTGCTCAGTGATGGTTAACAGATGAAACAGAATTTCATGGAGATTCTTTGTTACAAGGAGATTGCTCAGTCTCAACTCCCAAAATGTGAAAGTTGCCTGGTTTAAGAGACCTATGTTTTCTTTTTCAGCTCTTCAAACCTCCGGGAAAGATCATCAAAGTCAATGTCTTCAGAGGCTGAGGTGCTGGCACCAGCAGACGCAGTTGGTAGCGTATCTGGCACAGACGGCAATTCCGGTAGGACAAAGTTGTCATAGTGATCCACAGGTCTGGAAGGAAGCTTTGCAGAGGCTTCTGGCTTGGGTCCAGGACCTGATTCAATTAAGGCAGGGAGCACAATGTTACAAATGCCAAAGAAATGTCCTGGATCCCCTTTCGCAGTAAAAACAAAATGATCAAAATACAGGAGAAAACCCTAGTTAAAAAAAAATTTTTTTTAGTGAGTCTCTGTTGCCCAGGCTGGAGTGCAGTGGCATGATAACGGCTCACGGCAACCTCCGCCTCCCGGGTTAAGAAGCTGGAACTAAAGGCAGACACTGCCACGCCTGGCTAATTTTTGGATTTTTAATAGAGATGGTGTTTCACCATGTTGGCCAGGCTGGTCTTCAACTCCTCATCTTAAATGATCCACAAACCTCAGCCTCCCAAAGTGCTGGGATTACAGGTGTGAACCACCACACCTGGCTACCAAAAATTCTAATTCTGAAGGCTAATAATTATCTACATTTTCTAATTAGGGTTGAATCCTATCTGTTTTACTTTCCTGTGGTGAGAAAAAAAAGTGGGACACATGGGGCCATATCCACAGAGCAATCACCTAAAGACAGTGGCCCTTTCATAAGGTCTGCTACTTTACCAACAAAGTCCAAGGAGTGGAAAAGGATTCTGCTAGAACACTGCTTCCTTAAGAACCAACATTCTTTAGGGATTAGGGGCAAAGTTTTTTTAAAGGAATAAATGTCCAGGTTATTTGATACGATGGTCCGATCTGTATTTCCAGTCTTCCATTTAGTAGTTTGTTAAAAACACACCCCAACACACACCTACTGTATGTTTTCATCAGTTCTAGAATGAGGAAAACTAAACTAAATAACAAAAAAATCCTAATAGTGCTCTGACTCTGGAGGAAAGGGCAGAGTTGACTGGAAATAAGGGAACTTTGAGGTAAGAATAACATTGTATACCTTGATCACAGAGTCAGATTCTATGTGTGTGTATTTATATACATACACATACTTAAAATCTATGGGTTTTTTTTTTGAGACGGAGTTTCGCTCTTGTTACCCAGGCTGGAGTGCAATGGCACGATCTCGGCTCACCGCAACCTCCGCCTCCTGGGTTCAGGCAATTCTCCTGTCTCAGCCTCCTGAGTAGCTGGGATTACAGGCACACGCCACCATGCCCAGCTAATTTTTGTATTTTTAGTAGAGACGGGGTTTCACCTTGTTGACCAGGATGGTCTCGATCTCTTGACCTCGTGATCCACCCGCCTCGGCCTCCCAAAGTGCTGGGATTACAGGCTTGAGCCACCGCGCCCGGCCCATCTATGGGTTTTTTAATATAAATTATATCTCCATAAAGCAACTGTCTCTAATTTTAAAAGTATTCTTCTGACCAGGTGTGGTAGATCACCTGAGGTCAGGAGTTTAAGACCAGCCTGGCCAACATGGTAAAACCACATCTCTACTAAAAATACAATAATTAGCCAGGTATGGTGGTGTGTACTTGCAGTCCCAGCTACCTGGGAGGCTGAGTCAGGAGAATCACTTGAACCCAGAAGGCAGAACCCTCTGGGTTCCTGGTATTTTTTTTTTTTTTTTTTTTGAGATGGAGTTTCGCTCTTGTTACCCAGGCTGGAGTGCAATAGCTCGATCTCGGCTCACCGCAACCTTCGCCTCCTGGGTTCAGGCAATTCTCCTGCCTCAGCTTCCTGAGTGGCTGGGATTACAGGCACGCGCCACCATGCCCAGCTAATTTTTTTGTATTTTTAGTAGAGACGGGGTTTCACCATGTTGACCAGGATGGTCTCAATCTCTTGACCTCGTGATCCACCCGCCTCGGCCTCCCAAAGTGCTGGGATTACAGGCGTGAGCCACCGCGCCCAGTCGGGTTCCTGGTATTTTAAGACAGGGCTTCACTTTGTCATCCAGGCTGGCATACAAGTGATAGCTCACTGTAACCCTGAATTCCTCAGTAGCTGTGACCACAGGTCTGTACCACCAAGCCCAGCTATGGTTTTTTTTTTTAGTATTTTGTGGAAACAGGATCTTGCTATGTTGCCCAGGCTGGTCTCAAACTCCTGGCCTCAAGTGGTCCTTCTGCCTCTGCTTCCCCAAGTACTCAGATTACAAATGTGAGTCACCACACCTGGCCAGTATTTAATTGATAGCTACATGAACAGGTTTGCTTTGTAAAATTCACTGAGCTATTTGAGGCACAATGTAAGCTGAAGCAGCAATAATATAGCATGACTGAAAAAGAATAATGATAACACTGACAGGAAGAGGGAACTTGGGAGCTTCTTCTGGGCCAGGGAAAATCTTTAATTATTGGAAGCAGGATATCCTGAGTTGTATTTTAGCACGTGGGATGAGAACAGAGCATGCAGATAGAATGCCACAGGCATGGAAACGGTCTCTAAGGGAGGAACAATAATGAGAAAACAGAGGATTCAGCACTAAGCCTTGAAGTTCTGATTGATACTACTCACCAACAATCTGTGCAGAAGAGATATTCTTATCAGGATTAATGTCATCAACCTGAAACACAAAGATTGTTACTAGAGGAAACAGCAATGGCATCACTGAAGAAAGAACTGATATAAGCCCCTGTGTTTCCAAAAGCTGAGTTGCACACTAAGTGCAACAGAGCCTGCTTCAAAGAACTGCCCCTGCATTTCTTCCAATCAGGTAGATAATGTTAAACTCCTTTGTTTTTAATTGAGAGAGGGTCTCCTCCTGTCACCCAGGCTGGAGTGCAGTGGCACAATCATGACTCACTGCAGCATCTACTTCCTGGGCTCCAGTCATTACCCTACCTCAGCCTTTCACATAGGTAGGACTGTAGGCATGCAGCACCATGCCTGGCCAATTTTTGTATTTTGGGTAGGGACAGGGTTTCACTATGTTGCCCATGCTGGCCTTGAACTCCTGACCTCAGGTGATCTGCCCGCCTTAGCCTCCCACAGTGCTGGGATTACAAGCGTGAGCCACCGGGCCCAGCCTCATGTTGAGCTCTTAACTGCAAAACAGAAAAAATCCTTACCACACTGACACCTTTCGGCAAAGAGAAAGTATTCCTGAATATATTCTGTAAGAACCAAGTCCTCAAATACTGATGAAGGTTTTTGACCTCATTCCTACAACCAGCTGTGGGTTATGCTCTGACACATGCAAAAGCAAAGCATTAGAAAAACTCAGGCCCAAGGTAGAACACATCAGCTAGAGATGGAAACCAAATGAAAGAACAGAAAGCAAGCTCAGGAACAGGAAGAACTTCCTAGATGACTAATTTACATAGCAAATGCCATACCAATTTCTTTCTCAGTAAAAAACTAGATGGAGACAGGTCTTAAAAGGCATACAGTAACTGAGGAAACAAGGTTGGTCAAAAACAAGCACTAAACCACCTCCAGTTCAAGGTATCATTATTATATTAGCTGTTCATTAGTAAGTTTTGACTAGAATACTAAAATGTGAAATCAATACTACTGCTAGTCATCTATTAACTAGATAATTCTGGTCAATATTCCTTTACATATGTTGAGAACATGTAAGATGAATATTTTAATAATTATGATACTCTAGCACCACGACTTTATCAGCTCAATGTGATCCTTTGCCTAGTTAGTCCAAACAACCAGTTAAGTGCCCTCACAGAGTACTCCAACTTTCTAAAAAATCTGCAGTTCCTTCCTGATGCCTGGCTTAATTGCGGACAAAGCACTGCCACCAACGATACTGCCATCACCACCACTCCCCACATCCAGGGTAATGTTATAAAGCAAAACAAGAATCCCGAAGCAAGAATGATGATGGTACTAGGAGTTGATCAAAACTCTGCCTTTCCTGTGGTCATTATTTTGCTTGCTCTTCATGGAATTCACTCTCCTGTTGCTTATAAAAGAGGCTCAGGCACTTACAGATTCATACGATGGGGGAGTTGCTGGTATTTGAGGTGGATGAATATTGGGAAAGGCCTGGTAAGTCCCCATTGGCAATCCATTGAAATCCGACTGTAAGAGGAGAAAGGCGACATCAGAGACACTGCCCCTAGTTTGCAGTTTCCGAGATTTGGGTATGGGAAGGGAGAAATAAATACATACATATTCTCATACTGAATATATACAAATATTCAAGATCCTTAAAACAAAAATGCCCAAAGGGGCCAGGATTCCAGATTTTTAAAGATCTATAGCCAAAGGCTATTCTTCACATACTCAAGTGCTTCAATGTTTACAAGAGAAAATTCTAATCAGGCTTTCTTACTAGCAACGACCATATTATCTACAAAGGCTTTTCTGCATAGTAATAAAGTGGTGGTGGAAAATAAATAAATAAATAAAAATAGTAGTGGAAAAAACTACTAGTATGACTATAACAGATCCTAGATACTGAGGAAACCTTTATGAAAGTGTTTTTCTGGCACCATCTCTATAGATTTTCCTACAGCTGAACTAAAAGACCTCTGAATCCAATGATCTTTTCCCCCACAAGATGACTGCCAGCTAATACCAAATGTTCTTACTGCTGATGGCTCCTGACAACCGACGACTCCTCTGTGTATTCACAGAGCCAACTTGTCATTGTCTATAACATTTCCTTTTTTTTTTTTTTTTGAGACGGAGTTTCGCTCTTGTTACCCAGGCTGGAGTGCAATGGCGCGATCTTGGCTCACTGCAACCTCCGCCTCCTGGGTTCAGGCAATTCTCCAGCCTCAGCCTCCTGAGTAGCTGGGATTACAGGCACGTGCCACCATGCCCAGCAAATTTTTTGTATTTTTTAGTAGAGACGGGGTTTCACCATGTTGACCAGGATGGTCTCGATCTCTCGACCTCGTGATCCACCCGCCTCGGCCTCCCAAAGTGCTGGGATTACAGGCTTGAGCCACCGCGCCCGGCCGTCTATAACATTTTCTAAAGCTTACATCCACACTTATGTATACTTACTGGTCCCTTTGGCAGTGGATATGAGAAAGGCGTATTTGCAGATGGCATGGGCATAGGCATGGGCATTGGCACTGTTCCATCAGGTCCACCAACTGGTACTGTGAAGCCACCACCCCCTCCTCCTCCTCTTCCAGGGCCTCCTTTCTTCACATCATCTGTGAATCCCACATCAATAAGATCTGTCTCTACCCCAGGTGGAGCTTCTGCCTGAGAGAGAGAGAGAAACCCTTGTCATTAACCCATGTCCAAGGCCAGATTCCCCAGAAAGCAGACTCTCAGATGGAGATTAGCATAAAGCAAGTTTACTGGAGTGCTTCTAGGATCAACACCCGTGGGGAATGAAAAGGAGGCAGAGGTGGGTGGAAGAAGTTGGGCTGCAACACAATCACAACAAAGGCCTCAGCCAATTCCCCAATGACTTATGCAGCTGGAATGGACCTGATGGTGTTCCTAACTGTGAGTAATGGGGATGTCTGAGCAGCAAACCAAAGCATCCACCATATCCCACCAACCTTAACTGCTGATGATTTTTTTTCCCCTGTATTCTCAGCTTTCTGTGCACCATCTGACACATGGTGGATACCCAATAAACATTTTGGGAACTGTTTGGGTCTTGGGGCATTCCTTGCTATCAACAGATTTCTCAATTCCTGAAGTTCACCAAAAAGTAGCAATAATGGTGCCATTTTACATTTGTATCAAGGTTTGGACCTTCTCAAAGTGTTGTCAGTCAGTCATCTAATGATCCTTAAGAACCCTCAGATACACAGGCACATTTTTGCCGGTCAAAAAGGTACTACCTGGACAAAGGCTTAAACTCACACAAATTTAAGTTAGTGCAAAGAAGGCTATACCTACAAACTTATTTTTCTTTGTGTTCTGAAATAAACTTACCATGACCACAGAGTCAGGCTCATAGGGTACATTGTAATTCTTCGCAATTTCAATCAGGTATCTCTCCACCAGGATTTTGGGTGGGGCTTCCACACTCAGTTTGTGCATTAGCTGTTAAGTAAAAAGACCCAGGTCTAAGATATATCTATAACAACCAGCCTAGTCCTAACTTCACTATGCAAAGTTAGCTCCTCTCATTTTACTAGTTAACACTGTGGGAAAAAAAAGGTTCAGAGCAGTTAAATGATTTTTCAGAGTCAAAAGACATATCAGAGGCCCAACATCTCTCTTTCACATTCTCATTACACGTGACCCAGATGCTGGTAAAAGACAATACTGCTACCTTCCAGAGTTCAATTCATCCACCCTTCTCCCTGCCTCACTTCCCACCTTCACAAATGACATGAGGTGTATGAATGACAGCTATGGGAGGAACTGGGCAGGTGTAAAGACTGGATCACAACGCCAGCCACACAGCTGTCCTTCTCACCCCACTATGAAATGTGAAACCCTATACTGAGCCACACAATGGTACCCACTAGAATTGCTACAGGCAATACAATAAACTGCTCCCACCCCAACACTGCTTTATGTTACCAAGCATATTCATTACCCTGTCATTCACAGTTCCAATCTGGTTGGTCCTACATAACTTGCCATATTCCTTGCTATACTTGGCACAGAGCTGATCAGCAACCTAAAGAGAAAAAGGACAGTAAATAAAAATAGAGACCACGCCAACAGAATGGTTTAAGCTTCTTACTGGCAACAGCAAACATGTGTCTATTACAAGATTTCCAAAACATGGGAATCTGCAACACCTTAAGGGGTACATATTAATCCACTATTTCATCCTTCCAATAAGCAACACTCAAGTGCTACTATCATGAGTGTTATGATATACAATATAAAAAAAAGATGAACAAACCAGATACTGTTCCTATTGAGTCTTACAGTCATTAATCAAATAATCACACAGATAAAGGTACAACTGCAGCTACGGTAAGTGATACCAAGGGAAGATGTACCATGTTATCACCAGCTTCTAACAGCAGAATCAGATGTAATAAAGTCAGATAAGGCTTCCTGAAGGAACTGATGCTTTGCTGACATTTAAAGGATGACTAAAGCCAGGCATGGTGGCTCAAGCCTGTAATCCCAACACTTTGTAAGGCTGAGGTGGGCAGATCACTTGAGCTCAGGTGTTCAAAACCAGCCTGGGCATCATAGCAAAACCCTCATCTCTCTTTTTTAAAGTACAAAAACTAGCTGGGCATGGTGGTGCACACATGTGGTCTCAGCTACTCAGTTAAGTGGGAGGATGATCATTTGAGCCTGGGAAGCCGAGGCTGCTGTAAGCCGAGACCGTGCCACTGTACTCCAGCATGGGTGACAGAGCAAGACCCTGTCTCAAATAATTAATAAATAAAGGATGACTAGGAGTTAACTAAATGCGGAAGGAAGAGCATTCCAGGAAAAGAAAACAGCAGTGCAAAGGCCACCGGTGGAAAAAAACAAGGTCATTCCTCAAGCCTGAAATCAAGTCAGTGAACTTCTAGTGCAGAGTCCAAGGAGTGTGGTAGGAAACAAAGAAAGGGAGGTGGGAGCCAGACAACACAGGACCATGTAAGGCCATATTAGGGAGTTTGGTTTCTACCACAAGAGCAACAGAAAGCTACTAAAGGGCTTTAAAGCAAGATGTAGTGACAGGATCAGAGCTGTGTTTTGGACAAAACCCTCAAGTGGTTCTGATAGAATGGTGAAAAGATTAAAGGAAACCGAAATAGGAATAAGAATATTCAAGAAGCTACTCATTTCCAGACAGGAAATGATAGTAGCATTGGACCAGAGTGGTCCCAACATTCCAGAAGCCCAGTAGGAGAGTTCTCACTATTCACTATGAAGACTTTCAGGGGTACCTGGCACCTGTAACATAAATGGCATGTGTCTTTCAAGGCTTTTGTTTTGCTTTATACTACACAGATTTTTATTTATACTAATTTATCACTCTCTTTTATGGTTTTAAAGTTTTGTGACATATTTAAGCCTTTTCCACTATGAGATGAATTTTAAAGGAGTATACAAGGGACCAAAAATGGCTGGGTATGGTGGCCGACACCTGTAATCCCAGCACTTTGGGAGGCTGAGGCAGGCAGATCACAAGGTCAGGAGTTCGAAACTAGCCTGGTCAACATGATGAAACCCCATCTCTACTAAAAATAGAAAAAATTAGCCTGCCATGGTGACAGGCACCTGTAATTACAGCTACTCCGGAGGCTGAGGCAGGAGAATGCCTTGAACCCAGGAGGCGGAGGTTGCAATGAACCGAAATCAAGCCATTGCACTCCAGCCTGGGCAAGAGTGTGAGACTCCACCTTAAAAAAAAAAGTCTACATAAGAATCAGTTGCCTCAGGCCAGGCACGGTGGCTCAAGCCTGTAATCCCAGCACTTTGGGAGGCCGAGGCGGGTGGATCACGAGGTCAACAGATCGAGACCATCCTGGTCAACATGGTGAAACCCCGTCTCTACTAAAAATACAAAAAATTAGCTGGGCATGGTGGCACATGCCTGTAATCCCAGCCACTCAGGAGGCTGAGGCAGGAGAATTGCCTGAACCCAGGAGGCGGAGGTTGCAGTGAGCCGAGATTCCGCCATTGCACTCCAGCCTGGGTAACAAGAGCGAAACTCCATCTCAAAAAAAAAAAAAAAAAAAAAAAATCAGTTGCCTCTATTGTCCCTCTTCTCTGCCCCCAAAACTCAATGACTGCCACCGGTACCCTATTGTCAGAGGTTTATTCTCTGGGGTGAGCAAACTAAAGGGACTCTGGAGTCTATACACAGGAGACAGCAGTGATACTTACAACAGAAGAATTAAGTGTAAGTCTTCTATACATCAAATACATTTTTGGCTTCCTTCTCCACTGGGCTCTCAGAAATGCTGGCAGCCAGCTTATACACTCTAGACAGAAGGTGGGAGGATTCTGGAGAAAACGACCAACCCAAGGAAAGACAACTAGTTTCTGACAGTCTGGAATTCCTCCAAACAAGAGCTTAGTCAGACCACTCAACAATCTGGCAGTAAAAACCCACCCATGCACACAAGGTTCCAATCTGCTTTATAGTGCCTCGCTCTTAAATGTAAACCGACAGCCAAGGACCACTAAATCTTCAGAAAAGTCTCTACTATAAAACTAAGAAATAGGAAAAATGAACTTGAGAGAAACAAACATGACAGAAGTTTTAAAATAAACTATAATAGCCAGGCACGGTGGCTCACACCTGTACTCCTAGCACTTTGGGAGACTGAGGTGGGTGGATCACCTGAGGACAAGAGTTCAAGACCAGCCTGGCCATCATGGTAAAACCCCATCTTAAATAAACAAACAAACAAATTATAGTATCCTCAGAGACTAAGAAAACATTGTGGCCATGAAACAAAAACAGACTATAAAATATATTCAAAGAAAAACAGTTCTTCAAAAAAAACCTAGAAAATAAGGAAATCTCAGTAGATGGTTTGGTAGACAAGAATGAGACAATCTCAGGTTGGGAGATATAGAATGAGACAATCTCCTAAGAAATAGAAAGGTAAAGATGTAGAAAACAGAAAACAACACAAGTGAATTTGTATCCGAGCAGTCAGTACCATATCCATGTTGTGATGTGCAATTTTCTGGTTAATGTCTGTCTCTTCTGCTAGACTCTAAGCTATAGGAGTATGGCAGGTGCCATATTTTGCTCACCACAGCACTCACATAAGCTCATACAATTTACTTAATAAATATTTGTGGAATTAATAAAGCAAAAACATCTATCACCTTAAATTAATGTTATTTTAACTTTACGGGTTTACAGTTGCATAAAAACTTCTCTATTTGCATTGAGTTAAATAACATTAAGACACAATTAGAGATACACAAAGCTGTGCTCCTTAAAAAAACTACTCAAGTTTACAAAAACACTGTTCTGTAAGTCTGAAAAGGAGAAACAAATAAATTTACAAAACCTATTTCAAAAGCAACCGAAGAAGGGTACAAAATACCTGGTCAAATCAGCAGAGGTAACTTATATTAACCCACCTTCCTATATTAACCCACCTTCCTAACAATATGAAAAGCAACAAACATCACTGAAACTACTTGTACTCACTATTTTCAACTCAGCCACTTCTGACTGGAGTCGAGGAGCAGCCCAGATCAGTGTAGACACAGATTCAGCCAGACCAGAATCTAGCTCCCTAATCGAGGGAAAAATTAACATAACATTCTTTAAAATAAACCGAAAAAATCGTAGCTTTTTTTTCATATACTTTATAGTCTCCAAAGCTATTTTATGAATCTCACTGGATTCTCACAGTAACTCTAGGCTTCTAGCCATTTTCGTGATCTTATATTATCTTCTGGAGAAACTCAAAACTACCAAAGGCGGCCAAGGCCATGAAGTCGGATAATGGTTGAGCCAAGATTCAAATTTAGGCTTCTCAGTTTCAGATCCTACATTTTCATTTTAACAGTTATCTACATTGAGATGAGGCCTTTAAGCAACTGTTAGGAAGAAGATCCTTGGGCATGTGAAACAGTCCCCTAATGCTAGCCCCCTGATGCAGAAAGAGACCACATTACTCCTTTTTCAAATTCCAGAAATGATTTAGATCTTTTAATCACAGTATCTTACTTCATAGACTGGATAAGGCCAAACCGAGCCAGCAGCAGGTCACAGTACAGCTCCAGGATCTCCATGGCCTCCACAAGGTAGTCTTCCCGGATAATGTGCTCCACACGGATCCGAGCTCGTTCATCTTTTCCAGCAGCCAGATAGTCAGCAATCTCCTTCCTTGCTTTCTGGGCCAGTTCCGCTACGACACAGATCCCACTCCAATCTCACAGCAGTAGAGCACTGGCATCTGACCTACAGGCCAATCTCCCCTCAACAGGAAGAACTGGGTGTTTCTACTATAGCCTAGCTCCTCTCCCTTAACAAACCTAGTCCCATCCCATCTACTGTAGAAAATATAGCTCATGTGGCTTGACAGTTCCAACTCAGGAGTCCAGTTACCTAATTCCATAACAAAAGAGCATGTCCCTTTCTCTGCAACCAAGGGACTCAGTCTGACTAGTCACAAAGGGCAGAAATGCATCCAAAGATTAAAAGATAAGATCCGCAGCCAGACACAGTGCCTCACGCCTGTAATCCTAGCACTTTGGAAGGCTGAGGCAGGTGGATGGCTTTGAGGTCACGAGTTCAAGACCAGCCTGGCCAACATGGTGAAATCCCATCTCTACTAAAAATATGAAAATTAGCCAGGTGTGGCGGCACACGCCTGTAATCCCAGCTACTTGGGAGACTGAGGCAAAAGAACTGCTTGAACCCAGGAGGTGTGGAGGCTACAGTAAGCCAAGATCACACCACCTTCACTCCAGCCTGGGTGACAGAGTAAGACCCCATCTCAACAAAAGCAACAACAAAAAAAGATATGATTCCTAAGACTTCATAGAACTACACTGAAAGATCCCGTACTGGAGTGCTAGCATCCAGTGATGTATTTTGGGGGGAAAAAAGGTAAGGCAATCATGCACTACTCACTTTTTTTTTTCTCCAAAAGTTTAAGGCGATTTATGACTAATCTCAAATTGACTCTTAAGCGCTCAGCTTTAAATCCAGAGCCCAGCATGCTGTGCTGTTTTTCCTAGAAACGGAAGAAGCACAATGACTATTTTCAAGTCAGAATTAGTTCAGGAACTAACACCTCTCAGGGGTGAATTACTTGCAACAATAAACCAGAGTGTTTTTCTAATACAGGAAAACGACATGAGCTAATTCACATTTTTTACAGATCATTTTGGCTGTTGTATAGAAAACTGATTGGGGAAAGATAATACTGGAAGCAAGAAGACCAACAGGAAGGCTATTATTACCATCCAGACAAGAGATGGTAATAGCTCAGACCAGGGTGGTTAGCAGTGTCAGCAACTGGATTTGAAATCTACTTTGAAAGCACAGCTTAAAGAATTTGGTGACAGATGAAATAAATACCTAGATATTGGCATGGGGGAAGAGTGATAAAAAGATAAAAAAGCAGAAGGGTTCCCTGCTTTTCCAAAAAACAATCTCAAAAAATAATGGGGAAAGATGATCAAATTCAGACACATAATTGAAAATATTAGCCGGGCGCGGTGGCTCAAGCCTGTAATCCCAGCACTTTGGGAGGCTGAGGCGGGTGGATCACGAGGTCAAGAGATCGAGACCATCCTGGTCAACATGGTGAAACCCCGTCTCTACTAAAAATACAAAAAACTAGCTGGACATGGTGGCGCGTGCCTGTAATCCCAGCTACTTAGGAGGCTGAGGCAGGAGAATTGCCTGAGCCCAGGAGGTGGAGGTTGCGGTGAGCCGAGATCGCGCCATTGCACTCCAGCCTGGGTAACAAGAGCGAAACTCCATCTCAAAAAAAAGAAAATATTATCGGCCAGGCGCAGTGGCTCACACCTGTAATCCCAGCAATATGGGAGGCGAAGATGGACAATCACATCAGGAGGTAAAGACCAGCCTGACCAATATGGTGAAACCCTGTCTCTATTAAAAATACAAAAAAAAAAAAAAAAAATTACCTAAGTATGGTGGCACATGCCTGTAATCCCAGCTACTCCACAGGCTGAGGCAGGAGAATTGCTTGAAATGGGGAGGCGGAAGTTGCAGTGAGCCAAGATCACCATTGCACTCTAGCCTGGGTGAGAGTGAAACTTTGTCTCAAAAAAAAACAATTCATCTTAACTCCCCAAATATTGCCACTAAGTCTCAGTCTTTGGGGAAAAGCTAATGCACTAGAGTACAGAAATATCATTAACATCTACTCACCTACAAGTTAAACAAAGGGGTGAAAAGAGGAAGAAAAAAACTGCTCTACAAAATTCTACAACAGAAAGCTCTTTACCAGGAACTTCACTGAATAGCAGAGTTTCAGTCAACAAAACCACCCCTCCTCTACCCGCAAGACTTTAGGGTATACCATTGTGCATTGACTACTGTGCATTCTAGTTCAAAACAGCACAATTTCTATTTCTCTAAATTTAAATTCTGGACTCAAAAACATAGTATCCAAACAAAAGCTAGGTCAAACAAAGTAACTGAAGGACAGACAAATCAAAAGAACGCCAAAGAAAAAACACTAAGAATCGTATTTGTCTACTAGTGAATTAACCACTAGTTAAAAAAAAAAAAAAAAAAAAAAAAAAAAAAAAAAATCAGTGGGTTTTCCTTTTGTAAAATTGCCCCCAAAAGCCTTTACCTAGGAATTAACCCAGGTCCCAGGTTAAAACGGGGCTTTTATGTCATGAAGTATCTGTAATCCATTAATTAAATTATGTTCAATCCACACAACAAGTATTTACTGATTATGTATGTGTCAGACATTGGCTAGATGCTGGAAATTAAAAGTGTAAATTAAGGTACAGTCCCTGTCCTCAAAGGAACACATATTCTACTGGGAAAACCACAAACAACAATAAAAATAAAAATAAAAAAAAAAATAAAAAAAACTGGCCTGGGGCAGTGGCCCACAACTGTAATCCCAGCACTTTGGGAGGCCTAGGTGGGTGGATCACCTAAGGTCGGAAGTTCAAGACCAGCTTGACCAACATGGAGAAACCCATCTCTACTAAAAATACAAAATTAGCCGGCCCTGGTGGCACATGTCTGTAATCCCAGCCATTCAGGAGGCTGAGGCAGGAGAATCCAGAAGAATCACTTTAACCCAGGAGGTGAAGGCTGCGGTGAGCCAAGATCGTGCCATTGCACTCCAGCCTGGGCAACAAAAGAGAAACTCTGTCTCAAAAAACAATAAACAAAAAGAACTCCACAGCTGAGAAAATCCAGCAACAATACTGTTGGATAAAAGCTTTAATTCTAGGTCAGGAGCAGTGACTCACGCCTGTAATCCCAGCACTTTGGGAGGCCGAGGCAGGTGGATCACCTGAGGTCAAGGGTCCAAGACGAGTCTGGCCAACATGGTGAAACCCCGTCTCTACTAAAAACACAAAAATTAGCCGGGTGTGGTGGTGGGCACCTGTAATCCCAGCTACTCAGAAGGCTGAGACAGGAGAATCACTTCACCCTAGGAGGCAGAGGCTGCAGTGAGCCAAGACCATGCCACTGCACTCGAGCCTAGGCAAAACAGCAAGACACTGTCTTAAAAAAAAAAAAAAAAGAAAGAGAAAAGAAAAGAAAAAAAATCTTTTTTTTTTTTTTTTTTTTTTTGAGACAGTCTTGGTCTCTCTCCAGGCTGGAGTGCAGTAGCACAATCTCGGCTCACTGCAACCTCTGCCTCCTGGGTTCAAGCGATTCTTGTGCCTCAGCTTCCTGACTAGCTGGGACCACAGGTGCGTGCTACCATGACCAGCTAATTTTTCTATTTTTAGTAGAGACAGGGCTTCACCATGTTGGCCAGGATGGTCTCGATCTCTTGACCTCATGATCCGCCCACCTTGGCCTCCCAAAGTGCTGGGATTACAGGCGTGAGCCACCTCACCCAGCCACAAAAAAAAGATTTTTTTTAAAAAATCACTGAATGTATATATTAAATGTGGTATATACATACATTACAGCATTATTCAGCCTATCACACTCACAGAAAAACAATTTTCAGATTAAAAAAAGAGCTGGCCAAGCATAGTGGCTCATACCTGTAATCCCAGCACTTTCAGAGGCCAAGGGAGGTGGGTCACCTGAGGTAGCGAATTCAATACCACCCTGACCAACATGGAGAAACCCCATTTCCACTAAAAATACAAAATTAGCTGAGTGTGGTGATGCATGCCTCTAATCCCAGCTACTCGGAAGGCAGAGGCAGGAGAATCGCTTGAACTCAGGAGACAGAGATTGTAGTGAGCCGAGATCACACCAATGCACTCCAGCCGGCGCAACAAGAGCTAAACTCTGTCTGGGGAAAAAAAAAAAAAAAAAGCTAAATAGCAGGGTGCAGTGGCTCATGTCTGTAATCTCAGCACTTTGGGAGGCAAGGTGAGAGGACTGCTTGAGCCCATGAGTTCAAGACCAGTCTGGATAACGTGGCAAACTCCCATCTCTATAAAAAATACAAAATTTGTCTGGGCGCAGTGGCTTATACTTGTAATCCCAGCACTTTGGGAGGCAAAGGTGGGTGGACCACAAGGTCAGGAATTCAAGACAAGCCTGGCCAACATAGTGAAACCCCACCTCTACTAAAACTATAAAAATTATCCAGGCATGGTGGTGTGCATCTGTAGTCTCAGCTGCTTAGGAGACAGAAGCAGGAGAATCACCTGAACCCGTGAAGCAGAGGTTGTGGTGAGGCTAGATTGCACCACTGCACTACAGCCTGGGCAACAGACAGATAATCTAAAACAATTTTTCAAAAACTTCAAAATACAAAAGTTAGCCAGGCGCAGTGGCAGGGTACCTGTGGTCCCAGCTACTCAGGAGGCTGAGGCAGGATTGCTTGAGCCCCAGAAGCAGAGGCTGCAGTGAGCGGAGAACCTACCACAGAACTCCAGCCTGAGTGAGAGAGCAAGACTCTGTCTCAAAAACAAGCAAAAACACAGAGCTAATACACACAAAGGACTCCTATAATTCAATAACAACAATGTGTTTAGAAATTAAGCAAAAGCCGGGTGCGGTGGCTCACGCCTGTAATCCCAGCACTTTGGGAGGCCAAGGCGGGTGTGGATCACGAGGTCAAGAGATCGAGACCATCCTGGTCAACATGGTGAAACCCCGTCTCTACTAAAAATACAAAAATTAGCTGGGCATGGTGGCGCACGCCTGTAGTCCCAGCTACTTGGGAGGCTGAGGCAGGAAAATCGCTTGAACCCAAGAGGTGGAGGTTGCGGTGAGCCGAGATCGCGCCACTGCACTCCAGCCTGGGTAACAAGAGTGAAACTCCGTCTCAAAAAAAAAAAAAAAAAAAGAAATTGAGCAAAAAACTTGAATAGACATTTCTCCAAAGATGATATACAAATGATCAATAAGCATAACAAAAGTGCCAATATCATTAATCTTTAGAGAAAAGGAAAATGAAATCACAGTGAGATACTACCTTACACCCATTAGGATGGCTACTATCAAAAAAAAAAAAAAAAGGAAAATTTCAAGTACTAAGGATGCTGTGGAGAAAATAGAACCCTTGTGCACTGTTGGTGGGATTGTAAAATGGTACAACCATTACAGAAAAACAGTATGGCAGTTCCTAAAAAAATTAAAATTAAAAATGGAACTACCATATGCTCTAGAAATCCCACTTCTGATACATAACCAAAAGAACTGAAAGTGGAACTTTAAAGAGTTACTTGCATACCTATGTTCCCAGTAGCATTATTCACAATGGCCAAGAGGTAGAGGCAACCCAAACAGCCATGGAGGGATATATGGAATAAACAAAATTATGGTCTATACACACAACAGAGTACTAATCAGCCTTAGAAAGGAAGGAAAATCCTATCACATGTGACAATGTGGATGAACGTTAAGGACATCACAGTAAGTGAAATAAGCCAGTCACAAAAAACAAATACTGTAAGATTCTACTTGCGTGGGGTATCTAAAATTCAGAGAAACAGAAAGAAGAATGGTGGTTACCAGGGTCTGGAAGTAGGGGAAATAGGGAATTGTTTAATGGGTACCAAGTTTCAGTTATGAAACGTGAAAAGGTAATGGAGATCTGTTGCACAAAGATGTGAGTACACATTACTGAACTCGACACTTAAAAATAGGTAAGTTGGGCCGGGTGCAGTAGCTCAAGCCTGTAATTCCAGCACTTCGGGAGGCTGAGGCGGGTGGATCACGAGGTCAAGTGATCGAGACCATCCTGATCAACATGGTGAAACCCTGTTTCTACTAAAAATACAAAAAATTAGCTGGGCATGGTGGCACGCGCCTGTAATCCCAGCTACTCAGGAGGCTGAGGCAGGAGAATTGCTTGAACCCAGGAGGCGGAGGTTGCAGTGAGCCAAGATCGTACCATTGCACTCCAGCCTCAGTAACAAGAGTGAAACTCCATCTCAAAAAAAAAAAAAGAGGATAAGTTGGTAAATTCTGTCATGTTGCCATGTGTTTTTGACCATGGCTAAATTTTTTTAATTCTTAAGAGCTAAAACAAAACTATTAACATATAACTGCATTATATATAATAATAATTGTTAATAATTAACATATTAGGAGAAACATAAAAGAATAGTTTTATGTTTAGGAGAAACATAAAAGAGTATTTTAGGCCAGGCGAGGTGGCTCACGCCTGTAATCCCAGCACTTTGGGAGGCCAAGGTGGGTGGATCACGAGGTCAAGAGATTGAGACCATCCTGACCAACATGGTGAAACCCCATCTCTACTAAAAATACAAAAAAATTAGCTGGGCATTGTGGCACGGGCCTGTAGTCCCAGCTACTCAGGAGGCTGAGGCAGGAGAATTGCCTGAACCTGGGGGGTGGAGGTTGCAGTGAGCCAAGATTGTGCCACTGCACTCCAGCCTGGGAGACAGAGTGAGACTTCGTCTCAAAAAAAAAAAAAAATAATACTGTATAATGGAGATAGAACAGGCCTTTTAAAAAAGAGATACAAAAATTATTTTATATGACAAAAACTTAAACTATAACACTAAAAGGTAAGCAATATTTGGGGGAAAATCTGCTACAGAGATTATTATACACTTGATCATGATGATGAGTGAGAAAACTGGTGCATTCTCAAACTCCTACTGGAAATGTAAATTGGCAACACCTCTCAAGGTCACTCTTTTAAATTTCCAAGTTTAGCCAGGAGCAGTAGCTCATACCTGTAATCCCAACATTCTAGGAGGCAGAGACTTGAGCTCAGGAGTGAGACCAGCCTGGGCAACATGGTGAAACTACAACTGTACCAAAACTACAAATACTGGCCAAGTGTGATGGTGCATGCCTAGAGTCCCAGCTAATTGGGAGGAGAAGGAGGCAAGAGGATTACTAGAGCCTGGGAAGCTGAGGCTACAGTGAGCTGTGACTGCACCACTGCACTCCAGCCTGGGCCACAGAGCAAGACCCTGTCTCAAAAAAAAAAAAAAAAAAACACCTCTTAAGTTTAAATGCCTATTCTGAAGAACAATTCACATTCACATGTATACGGAGGGGAATGTAGAATGACATCATCATCTAAATTCCAACAATTAGAAACTGATTAAATTAAGATACATCCATTTTATGCAACACATGGCAGTAGTTTGTTTTGGGTATTTTTTTTTTATTTGTTTTTGAGAAAGAGTCTTTACTGGCTGGGTGTCGTGGCTCAAGCCTGTAATCCCAGCACTTTGGGAGGCCGAAGCGGGTGGATCACGAGGTCAAGAGATCGAGACCATCCTGGTCAACATGGTGAAACCCCGTCTCTACTAAAAATACTAAAAATTAGCTGGGCATGGTGGCGTGTGCCTGTAATCCCAGCTACTCAGGAGGCTGAGGCAGGAGAATTGCTTGAACCCAGGAGGCGGAGGTTGCGGTGAGCCGAGATCGCGCCATTGCACTCCAGCCTGGGCAACAGGAGCGAAACTCCGTCTCAAAAAAAAAAAAAAAAAAAAGTTGAAGTGGAGCCTATTTTTTCTTATATACTCCAAATTAATGAATATTTACAAAAATGTATTTACATATATTTGAGTAAGATGATTTCTATTAATACATAACCACCCTTGCCATTATGAAGTATAGTAGTATCCCCTTATCGAAGGGGGAGTATGTTCCAAGACTCTAGTGGATGCCTGAAATTGCAGATCATACCGAATCCTATACATAGTACCATGTTTTTCTACCTGATATCCCAGGGCCCTAAGTGACTAATGGGCAGGTAGCATACATAGAAGGGATACACTGGACAAAGAAGCAATTCACATCCCAGGTGGGATGAACAGGATGGTACAATATTTCATCGTACTACTAAGAATGAAATTTATGAACTGTTTATTTCTGCAATTTTCTATTTAATACTGTCAGACCACACTTAACCAAAGAAGCTAAAGCCCCAGACAGTGAAAACATGGATAAGGGAGGACTGCTGTACCTCAAGGCCTTTATTATAGAATCATGATAACAAATCAACTTCCACACTTATTTATCAGCAGTGACTGAAATTAGAAGACATTAACCTAAGGAGTATTATCCAACTTGCTGTTAAATTACTCAATATACACATAATTATTAAGGTAATTAGGTTTAGAAAGGCACAAAAAATATACCTCTATCGTGAGTCCTACAAAGATCTTGCCCTTAGCAGACAATTACTCCAGCTTAACATGGATACACCAAACTTGTCAAGTGAACAGTGGCATTTCTAGGAGAAGAATAACCTAAAAAGTTATTCTTCAAGTTTTCATATACTATTTTGTATAATCCTGGAAGTAAATGTGTTAACAAAGATAAAATTATACCTGTCAGACTTTAGAAGTACGATTTCAAATATTGGGCAATATAAATAAATTGATATGACCATTTTAGACACTAATTTGGCAGTATTTAAAGAAAAGTATGTTTTAATGAAAGCTATCCATATACTTTAAGACACAGCAATCGCATTCCTGGACATACATCACCAAAGAAATTTGTACATAGCACCATGAAGACACAAGTATGCATTTTGTGGTAGTAAGGAGGTGGAAGAATGCTCAGTGTCTATTTCAAAAGGACATGAGGCCAAGTACAGTGGTCCTTGCCTATAATCCCACCAGTTTGGGAGGTCCAGCCAGGAGGATCATTTGAGGCCAGGAGTTCGAGACAAGCCTAGGCAACATGGCAAGATCCTGTCTCTACAAAGTATTTATAAATTAGCCAGGCATGGTGGTGCATGCCAGTGGTCCTAGCTATTCGGGACGGTAAGGTGGGAGGCTCAATGTGGCAGGCTCAATGTGGCCAGGAAGTCAGTGAGGCAGCAGAGAGCTGTGTTCACACCACTGCACTCCAGCCTGGGTGACAGAGTAAGACTCTGTCTCAAAAAAAAAAAAAAGGGACCAATAAAAGGTGACAAAAACATGACAGAATACTATGCAGCAGACAGAATTAAACAGCTGTACTTAGTGCAACATGGGTAGTCCTTAAAAACAGAAGTAAAAGGCTGGGCACGGTGGCTCAAGCCTATAGTCCCAGCACTTTGGGAGGCCGAGGCGGGTGGATCACGAGGTCGAGAGATCGAGACCATCCTGGTCAACATGGTGAAACCCCATCTCTACTAAAAATACAAAAAATTAGCTGGACATGCTGGCGCGTGCCTGTAATCCCAGCTACTCAGGAGGCTGAGACAGGAGAATTGCTTGAACCCAGGAGGCGGAGGTTGCGGTGAGCCGAGATCGCGCCATTGCACTCCAGCCTGGGTAACAAGAGTGAAACTCCGTCTCAAAAAAAAAAAAAAAAAAAACTGACAAAGACTTTAAAGCAGCTACTATAAAAATGCTGGCTTCGAGGCCGGGCGCGGTGGCTCAAGCCTGTAATCCCAGCACTTTGGGAGGCCGAGGCGGGTGGATCACGAGGTCAAGAGATCGAGACCATCCTGGTCAACATGGTGAAACCCCGTCTCTACTAAAAATACTAAAAATTAGCTGGGCATGGTGGTGTGTGCCTGTAATCCCAGCTACTCAGGAGGCTGAGGCAGGAGAATTGCCTGAACCCAGGAGGCGGAGGTTGTGGTGAGCCGAGAGCACGCCATTGCACTCTAGCCTGGGCAACAAGAGCGAAACTCCATCTCAAAAAAAAAAAAAAAAAAGTGCTGGCTGGGCATGATGGCTCACACCTGTAATCCCAGCACTGTGGGAGGTCAAGGCAGGTGTTATCACCTGAAATCAAGTGTTGGAGACCAACCTGGCCATAATGGTGAAATCCCTCCTCTACTAAAAATACAAAAATTAGCCAAGTGTGGTGGTGCATGCCTGAAGTCCCAGCTACTGAGGGGGCTTAGGCAGGAGAATCGATTGAACTGGGCAGGCAGAAGTTGCAGTGAGCTGAGATCATGCCATTGCACTAGAGCCTGGGCAAAAGAGTGTCTACAAAAAAAAAAAATATATAGACGTGTCGGGAGGGCAGTATCGCGGGTCTCTCTTTGCCGCGGTGCGCCAGAGCAGAGTACGAGTCTGAGGCTGAGGGAGTCATGGCAGGACAGGCGTTTAGAAAGTTTCTCCCACTCTTTGACCGAGTATTGGTTGAAAGGAGTGCTGCTGAAACTGTAACCAAAGGAGGCATTATGCTTCCAGAAAAATCTCAAGGAAAAGTATTGCAAGCAACTGTAGTCGCTGTTGGATCGGGTTCTAAAGGAAAGGGTGGAGAGATTCAACCAGTTAGCGTGAAAGTTGGAGATAAAGTTCTTCTCCCAGAATATGGAGGCACCAAAGTAGTTCTAGATGACAAGGATTATTTCCTATTTAGAGATGGTGACATTCTTGGAAAGTACATAGACTGAAATAAGTCTCTATTGAAATGGCATCAATGTGAAGCTGCCCATTCCACTGAAGTTCTGAAATCTTTCATCATGTAAATAATTTCCATATCTCTCTTTTATAATAAACTAATGATAACTGATGACATTTAGTGTTTCCAAAATTGTTTCCTTGTACTGATATAAACATTTCCAAATAAAAATATATAAACAAAAAAATATATATATATATATATACACACACACACACACACACACACACGTATATATATATTTATATACATATATGCTGCAACAACAAAGGCAAATTTCTTTTGAATGGAAAGATAAAAAAGTAAAGACATAAAGAGGAAACAAATCTTAGAACTAACTATTGCTATTCAGGAGGCTGAGGCAGGACTGCTTTAGCTGACTAGCCTGAGCAATATGGTAAGCTTTTGTCTCAAAATAGAAAAAAAAAAAAAAAACACCACCACCGGGTGTGGTGGCGCACACCTGTAATCCCAGCACTTTGGGAGGCCGAGGCGGGTAGATCATGAGGTCAGAAGTTCAAGACCAGCCTGGCCAACACGGTGAAACCCTGTCTTTAAACAAAACAAAAATATAAACAACAACAACAAAAAATATTGAAAACAGTGAACAAAGACTTATAGATCTGTACGTCAAGAGCAAGGAGTCTTAATGTCTTTATGACAGTTGGGTCATTAAATCCCTTAAGGATAGGAGAAACAATTTTTTTTTTTTTTTGGAGACAGAGTCTCGCTCTGTCACACAGGCTGGAGTGTAGTGGCAAGATCTTGGCTCACTACAACTTCCGCCTCCTGGGTTCAAGCAATTCTCCTGCCTCAGCCTCCTGAGTAGCTGGGACTACAGGCATGCACCACCACACCCAGCTAATTTTTTATTTTTAGTAGAGACAGGGTTTCACCATGTTGGTCAAACTGGTCTCGAACTCCTGACCTCGTGATCCACCTGCCTCAGCCTCCCAAAGTGCCAGGATTACAGGCATGAGCCACCACACCTGGCCAACAATTTTTTAAAATAATGAAAGCAGCCAGGGAAAAACAATGCATTACCTACAAGGGACATATTAGATGACTGTAGATTTCGCTTCAGAAATCAGGGAGACTAAAAGGAAGTGAAACAACATTTTTAAAGTGCTGAAAGAAAAGAACTGTCAGCTTAAAGTTATATATCTGGGGCCAGGTACAGCGGCTCACGCCTGTAATTCCAGCACTTTGGGAAGCTGAAGTGGGTGGATTACGGGGTCAGGAGATGGAGATCAACCTGGCCAACACGGTGAAGCCCCATCTCTACTAAAAATAAAAAAATTAGCTGGGCGTGATGGCGCATGCCTGTAATCCCAGCTACTTGGGAGGCTGAGGCAGGAGAATCACTTGAACTAGGGAACAGAAGGTTGCAGTGAGCCGAGATCACACCACTGCACTCCAGCCTAGTGACAGAGCGAGATTCTGTCTCAAAAAAAGAAAAACAAACAAACAAACAAAATATATATCCAATGAAAATATCCCTCAGAAATCAAAGTCTTCTCAGATGAGGAAAAACCAGTAAGAGAATTTGTCAACAGTACACCTGCTCTAAAAGAATTGCTGGCTGGGCATAGTGGCTCACACCTGGTTATCCCAGCATTTTGGGATGCCAAGGCAGGCAGCTCACCTGAGGTCAGAAGTTCGAAACCAGCCTGGCCAACGTGATGAAACCCTGTCCCTCCAAAAAAAAAAAATTAGCTGGGCAAGGTGGTGGGCACCTGTAATCCCAGCTACTTGGGAGGCTGAGGCAGAAGAACTGCTTGAAAGGAGGGTGGACGTTGCAGTGACCCGAGATCACGCCACTGCATTCCAGCCTGGGCAACAAGAGGAAAACTGCATTTCAAAAAAAAAAAAAAATTGCAAAGGTTTTAAAGCAAGCTGGGTGCAGTGGTTCACGCCTGTCATCCCAGCACTTTGGGAGGCCAAGGCTGCTGAATCACAAGGTCAGGAGTTCAAGACCAGCCTGGCCAACATCGTGAAACCCTGTCTCTTCTAAAAATACAAAAATTCCCCAGGTATGGTTGCACATACCTGTAATCCCAGCTATTTGGGAGACTGAAGTGAGAGGATCACTTGAACCCAGGAGGCGGAGGTTGTAGTGAGCCAAGACCTCGACATTACACTCCAGCCTCGGTGACAGAGTGATACTCCATCTCCCTCGCCTCCAAAAAAAAAAAAAACGATCCAAAAAAACCCAAAAAACCAGATTTTAAACTGGAATTTAAAATGTGTTCATGGAGCCCAAAAAGCAGTAAAACAGAAACAAAAATGAGAGAAAAGAACAAATAAAATGCAGACCTAAACTCAGACATTCAAAAATTACATAACTAAATGAAAATGGTATAAGCATCGCTGAGTGAAGTGGCTCACACCTGTAATCCCAGCACTTTGGGAGCCTGAGGCAGGTAGATCACGAGGTCGGGAGATTGAGACCATCCGGGCCAACATGGTGAAACCCCATCTACTACAAATACAAAAATTAGCTGGGCATGGTAGCACGCACCTGTAGTCCCAGCTACTCAGGAGACTGAGGCAGGAGAACTTCTGGAACCCAGGAAGTGGAGGCCGCAGTAAGCCAAGACTACACCACTACACTCCAACCTGGGTGACAGATCAAGACTCTGTCTCAAAAAAAAAGAAAGAAATTAGCATATTGTGTTACATGTACACAACAAGCACCATATAAACATGTTAAACAAATTCCAGTCAACATATCCATATTTTAAAAAGTCTTAGCTCTTCATCTAAAGATTAGCTAGCCTTTTTTTGTGTGTTTTATGTTAAAGTAAAATGTTTAAGGTATGCTTTGTATCTTCCCACCCCCAACACCTTTAATAATTTTGATTAATCTGTTTCAATCTCACTGCAGGACAGCAACTGTTTCTTTGTTTTCTTTTTTTTTTGAAACAGAATTTCACTTTTGTTAACCAGGCTGGAGTGCAATGGCCCATCTGGACTCACCACAACCTCCACCTCCCGGGTTCAAGTGATTCTCCTGCCTCAGCCTTCCCAAATAGCTGGGATTACAGGCATGCGCCACCATATCCAGCTAATTTTTGTATTTTCAGTAGAGATGGGGTTTTTCCATGTTGGTCAGGCTGGTCTCAAACCCAACCTCAGGTGATCCTCTCGCCTCAGCCTCCCAAAGTGCTGGAATTACAGGCATGAGCCACCTTACCCAGCCTTTCAACTTTTTCTTACATGTCACTGTCATTCCCACATTGCCCAGCACAGTGTATTGTACAAAGCTATTACTCATGTATTATGTTAATTAGTAGAAATTTTAATTAAAAGTTACAAGGCTTTTTAAAAAATTCTATGAATTTACCTAATCTTGTTTTAGATTTAAGGAAAGAAAAACAATTTGCTAAACTATTTTGTCAAGTACTGATTTCAACTCCTCTTCAACAGATTCTTATTTTACAAAGAAACTAATCATTAGACAATGAAAGGTTTACTGTCTTAGTTATTAGATAGCTAAGATGTAGTTATTACTTTTGTGGTTTACTGTCATTGTCTTTAATGATTAGTTTCTTTGTAAAATAAGAATATGATTACCAGTACATTAAATAAATCATTAGACTAAAAATGAATTTAAAACAAAAGACTGACTTAATTACTATCTCAAAATTTGAACCTGTTTCCAAAGCTAAACATAATACAAACTTTGTTATCTTGTATGATTAGGAACATTACATTTGGAGACAATAACCTAAAAGTTAATAAAAAATATTGTAGTCAACAGTTACTTTTACATATACATTAACAAACATGAACAAATTTTCATACATATGTGATTATATACACATCACATACTAACACTGTCCAGTAAGTAATTTAAAATTATTTTTGTGATTCATAGGTTACTCTAAAACCACTCTGTGCTTCAACATCTTTACTGTCATTCACTCACGCACCAAATATTTGTTGAGTGCTATTCTATCACTGTGCTAAGCCACTGTCTACAAAAGACATTTAAATGACAGCTTCCCTAGCTTTCAAGGGGCTCACAATCAAATGGGTATAGCTGACATAAAAACAGTAAGACAAGTAAGCAATTATAACATAAACCCTAAAAAATGGTTATGAACTAGTGACCACAATACTAGTTCTTGGTATTCTATTCTGTTTATATACGTAAATATTAGTGTAACACCATTATTTTTATTAGTGTCACACATGAATCGGCAGCCTCACGTGCCATTCTTGCATCTTCCAATCCTTCACTTTACTCCAATTCTTAACACTGGTACAACAAACCCATCCAGTCTCTCTCTTATCACTCAGCTAGCTGAGACTTTGGGAGCTAGATAGCCTCCTCATCTTAAATAAGCAAAGTAAAACCATGGAATGAGTCCTTCCTCTTAGGATATTTGGGGGAGTAAATGAATCAGAGTTGCTGCCCAAAAGAGTAAAGCTGCCCAGAGGTAGTGACCCTGAAAGCCTATTCAAAGTAGCAGTAGTTAAAAGAAGCCAAAAAAGCCGGGCGCGGTGGCTTAAGCCTGTAATCCCAGCACTTTGGGAGGCCGAGGCGGGTGGATCACGAGGTCGAGAGATCGAGACCATCCTGGTCAACAAGGTGAAACCCCGTCTCTACTAAAAATACAAAAAGTTAGCTGGGCATGGTGGTGCGTGCCTGTAATCCCAGCTACTTAGGAGGCTGAGGCAGGAGAATTGCCTGAGCCCAGGAGGCGGAGGTTGCGGTGAGCCGAGATCGCGCCATTGCACTCCAGCCTGGGTAACAAGAGCGAAACTCCGTCTCAAAAAAAAAAAAAAAAAAAAAAAAAAAAAGAAGCCAAAAAAAAAAAAAAGACTTTAGTGTTTGTAGCTCTAAAAGTACGAAGTGAGGAGGGGAGAGAGTAGAGTCAAGAGTGGCTACAGACACTGCAATATGTACAAAAACTTTTGGTTTTGAAATGTATTATTTTATTCTCATCTTTTTTTCTTTTTCTTTGAGACCAAGTTTCACTCTCCTTGTCCAGGCTGGAGTGCAATGGTGCAATCTAGACTCACTGCAACCTCCAACTCCCAGGTTCAAGTGATTCTCCTGCCTCAGCCTCCTAAGTAGCTGGGATTACAGGCAACTGCCACCACACCCAGTTAATTTCTTCTAGTAGAGATGGAATTTCACCACTTTGGCCAGGCTGGTCTCTAACTCCTGACTCAGATGATCCACTGGCCTCAGCCTCCTAGAGGACCAGGATTACAGGACGCTGCGCCCAGCATCTGATCTCTTTTTCTTAGAATACAAACAGATTTGGGTATGACCACTGTATTGCAGTAATGAAGATGTGACATTAGAGTACAAAGAGACACAATGGGGTGTCAGTACACATTTCCAAGATAATATAGCCCAAATCCTTTTATCTTTTATAGAACTGTTATTAATAAAGATGGGGCCTTGCTATGTTGCCCAGGCTGGTCTCCAACTCTTGGGCTCCGCTATCCTTGCACCTCATCCTCCCAACATCCTAGAATTACAGGCATGAGCCGCCATGCCTGGTGCTCAATTCCTTCAGAAGCATTTCATGCACAAGTGGTACAAAGTTTACTGTGTATTTTCCCACTATAATCAAATCTTCACTGGCCAAACTAATTAAGACTGAAAATTTAATTTAAAAAGAAGACTGGGACATGCGCAGTGGCTCATGCCTGTTAATCCCAGTACTTTGGGAGGCAGAAGCAGGTGGATCACAAGATCTTTTTTTTTTTTTTTTTTTTGAGACAGAGTTTCGCTCTTGTTACCCAGGCTGGAGTGCAATGGCGCGATCTCGGCTCACCGCAACCTCCGCCTCCTGGGTTCAGGCAATTCTCCTGCCTCAGCCTCCTGAGTAGCTCGGATTACAGGCATGTACCACCATGCCCAGCTACTTTTTTTTGTATTTTTAGTAGAGACGGGGTTTCACCATATTGACTAGGACGGTCTCGATCTCTTGACCTCGTGATCCACCCGCCTCGGCCTCCCAAAGTGCTGGGATTACAGGCTTGAGCCACCACGCCCGGCACACAAGATCTTAAGTTCAAGACCAGCATGACCAATACGGTGCCCATCTCTACTAAAAATACAATAGGCCGGGCATAGTGGCGCACGCCTGTAGTCCCAACAACTCAGGAGGCTGAGGCAGGAGAATCACTTGAACCCAGGAGGCAGAGGCTACAGTAAGCCGAGATCGTGCCACTACACTCCAGCCTAGGCAACAGAGCAAGACTCTGTCTCCAAAAAAAAAAAAAAAAAAAAAAAAAAAAAGAAGACTGTAAGACCACCAGCATCATGTGTTATTCATAAGAAAATAAGCCTTCAGAATTCAGAGACCATCAAAATTTTCTTGAAGGAGCTATAAATACTGAAATGTACAGGCATTATTAAAGTATCTTTGTTTCTCAATACAATTGATATAAAAACATTATAGAAAATACGCTGGGTCTTTTACCAAGAGTGTTTCTTTTCCCTCTTGAAATGGAGTCTCACTCTGTTACCCAGGCTGGAGTGCCGCAGCAAGATCTCAGCTCACTGCAATCTCTGCCTCCCAAGTTCAAGCGATTCTCCTGCCTCAGCCTCCTGAGTACCTAGGATTACAGGTGCCCGTCACTACGCTTAGCTAATATTTTGTCTTTTTAGTAGAGACGGGGTTTTGCCATGTTGAATGCCTGACCTCATGATCTGCCCACTTCAGCCTCCCAAAACGCTGGGGTTACAGGCCTGAGACACCGTACCCGGCCTGTTTCTTTTTTTTAAGACGGAGTCTCACTTCAGACTGGAGCGCAGTGGCGCAATCTCGGCTCACTGCAGTCTCTGCCTCCTGAGTTCAAGTGATTCTCCTGCTTCAGCCTCTCATGTAGCTAGAATTACAGGTGCCTGCCACCATGCCCAACTAATTTGTTTTAGTAGAAATGGGGTTTCACCACGTTGGCCAAGCTGGTCTTAAACTCCTGACCTCATATGATCCACCCATCTCAGCCTCTCAAATTGCTGGGATTACAGGCATGAGCCACAGTGCCCGTCCCCAGAAGTGTTTTTCTTTCTTTCTTTCTTTTTTTGAGATGGAGATTAGCTCTGTCGTCCAGGCTAGAGTACGGTGGCATGATCTTGACTCACTCCAACCTCTGGCTCCAGGGTTCAAGAAATACTCCTGGCCGGGCGCGGTGGCTCAAGCCTCTAATCCCAGCACTTTGGGAGGTCGAGGCGGGTGGATCACAAGGTCAAAAGATCGAGACCATCCTGGTCAACATGGTGAAACCCCGTCTCTACTAAAAATACAAAAAATTAGCTGGGCATGGTGGCGCATGCCTGCAATCCCAGCTACTCAGGAGGCTGAGGCAGGAGAATTGCCTGAACCCAGGAGGCGGAGGTTGCGGTGAGCCGAGATCGCGCCATTGCACTCCAGCCTGGGTAACAAGAGCCAAACTCCGTCTCAAAAAAAAAAAAAAAAAAAAAAAAAAGAAATACTCCTACCTAAGCCTCCCAAGTAGTTGGGGTTACACGTGCACGACACCACACCTGGCTAATTTTTTTGCATTTTTAGTAGAGGTGGGGTTTCACCATATTGGCCAGGCTGGTCTTGAACTTCTGACCTCAAGTGATCTGCCCACCTAAGCCTTCCAAAGTGCTGGGATTATAGGCATGAGTCATGGCACAAGTCAAGAGTGTTTCTTAAGGCATATTTTTGCAAAGCTGTACTCATGGACTCAGCAATATAGAATCTTTCTCATCATATCATGTTACAGTCTAAAACTTTGTATAGTCAACACTGTCCAATATTCCACTCAGTAATAATTTTCTTATCAATTCCCCAAACTTTTGACATGTGTACCATATAAATAATGCTGACATAAGTATTCATGAGCATATTACTTTTCCTGCATTTGGAATGATTATCCCACACTTCGTTTTCCAGTTTTATTGTAAAATCCTGGAACTTGATTCTGATTATTTTACAAGATTAGAGCTTAAATCAAATAAACTAGATATAGAAATTCTGGAGCTCCTGATAATTTAGAACCCAGAGATACAGGAACAAAGAGGGAGAATGAAATATTATTTGGACAAAATAATTACACTATTTAAAAAATAAGTTATACGAAACTGGATGACTTTAAAATGTAACACTAACACTGGGAATTTAAAATACTTCTAATCCTAGCACTTTGGAAGGATCACTTGAGCCCAGGAGTTCAAGACCAGCCTGGGCAACATGAAGAAACTCCATCTCTCCCCTCCATACCCTTACCTTGCCAAACCCCACCAAAAAAAAAAAAAAAGCCAGGTGTGGGCCTGTAGTTTCAGCTACTCCTGAGGCGCAGGAAGGCAAGGCTGCAGGGAGAAGTCATTGCACCACTATACTCCAGCCTGGGAAAGAGAACCACCCCCTCCACCGCCTTTTTTTTTGTTTTTGTTTTTTAAAAAAAAAGACAGGGTCTCTCTCGGTCCTCCAGAGTGGAGGGCAGTGGCTCAACTACCAACTCAGCTTCGACCTCCCAGGCTTAAACAATCCTCCTACCTCAGTCTCCCGGACTATAATAGATGAGCGCCTCCACATCTGGCTAATTTTTTATTTTTGTAGAGCGCGAGAGCGGGGTTTTGCTATGTTGCCCAGGCTGGTCTCCAACTCCTGGGCTTAAGTGATCCTCCCACCTAGCTCTCCCAAAGTGCTGGAATTACAGGGGTGAGCCACCACATCTGGCCACTTTTATCATCTAATGACTATTACCAAGTCTATCCCAGAAGTTCTGAGGAAGCTAAAAAAACAAAATTTCCCACGAAAGCCAAAAGGCGTCTACTTGGAAAGGAGAAGGAAATATATATACATGTATTTCAACTATTAGTTTATTAACTTAGAAAACTACAGACATAGGAGAGGTACAGGTAAAACAAGATTAGGCATTAAGCGATTGTGTTTGAAACTGGATGAGAGGATTCATCGTACTCCTGTCTGCTTGACATTTTCCATAATAAAAAATAAAAAGTTAAAATATTACACATGGTTTTAAAGTTCAAGTTTCCCCTAAAGATCTGTTTCCGACCAGATTTTAAGTTTACTACTACAGAGTGAAGCTGCTGTGTCTTTCGTAATTAACCTACAGTTCCTGGGTCCCGACCCTCCTCAAAGTTTATGCTGGTGAATTCCAAGTGGTCACCTCCAGCACCCCGGAGGAGAAGCGCCGAGATAACAAAGAGCAGAGGCGCAAGGATCCTCCCAAGACCTCTCACCACACACGCAGGGATGCGAGAAAGCGAGCAGAGGCGGCTGCTTGCTTCAGCGAAAGAAAATGTCATTTTCTCCGACCAAAGTGGACCCAAGTCGGCCCCTTAACCCAGGAACAAGCCCAGGAGGCTATCCCGCCCGGCGGAAGTGGGCCCGGCTCGGGGACAACGGTCTCTCGCGACACTGGAGAGCCCGACCTCCCCGAAGTCTCTCTGGGCCAGAAGAGACGGGGTAGGGGTGTCGCCGAGAAGCCCTTGCCGAGGCCGCGGCGTTTCCGCCCCAGGGAAAGCACGCCTCGGGGCAAGAAGACTACGGGAAAGTTAAGCGGCTCGGAGTATCAAGGACCAGCGGCCCCCGAGCTGCTCGCGACCCTGCGACGCCCCCCACCCCGGCCCGGGCAACCTCCCCAGCAACGGGCCCTGGACGACCTGACCTCCGGTCTGACCCCCACTTCCATGATCCTTTCTCCTCAGCTGCCCCCTCCGAAGTCGTTTGAAGCCCGGGATGTAGCGCTAGCTAGAGACAGCTAAATCCGGAGCGCAGAGGAGACAGGAAGACGGAGACCTCTGACGCCGAGGATGCCACACTCACCTGACCGTATCCAGGCGTGAACACTGCAGACTCCGACTTCAGAATCAGGGTTCAGCGTCCAAAATGGCGGCTCCCGAGGCCTCAGCACAGCAACCACAGGCGGAGGGATCCACGGGTTAGGAGCTAGCCACGCCCTCCTTTCCAGGGATTGGCTGCGCGATCGCCGCTGCCGGGACCCACACGCTGACTCGGGGCTACCTCCCTGGGTTTCCTTTGGAGCCGGCGCGGCCGGGAACTACTTCTCGCGGCGGAGGCATGGAAGGCGGTGGGCGACGCGACACGCCGACTGAGTCAGCTGCTGGGGGCGCGCCCGGAATTTTGTTCTGGGCGGGGTGAGGCCAGGAACGGCTGCTGGTTCTTGGACTCTGCGCCCACGGCCTTACCGCGCCCAGTGCCCTGGCCCCGGATTCTTCCATAACCGGCTCCCAGTACTGCCTCTCTGACGCCAGGAGTTGCTCCTTGAGATTTGCTGCTGTCCCTCGCTGGACTTTCCCCCTGGGTGGAGCGGCCAAGCCGGTTTCGAAGCCTGCTATCTCTAACTCTTCACCTAGCGTCTTGGTGTCGCTCTACGGACCCGTGTTCCGCCGCCCCGCTTTTAAGCCGACGCGTTGCCCTTTCAGCCAGAATTGCTGAGGTCTGCGTGGTGTCATTCCGTAGTGTGACCTCAGCACCACATTCTCTGGCGATTTCCCTAATTTATCTCGGTATTCAGAGGAAACTTTTTCCTTGGTTACTTTCGTTTTTAACTTGGAAAACATTCTCTGCTTATCCTTGGAAGGGGCCTTCCCAGCACTTCGGGAGGTCAAGGCGGGAGGATCGCTTGAGCCCAGGAATTGGGGACCAGCCTGGCGTAGGAAGACCCCATCGCTACAAAAAAAGTTAAAAATTAGGCGAGCAGGCCAGGCGCGGTGGCTTACGCCTGTAATCCCCCCAACACTTTGGGAGGGTACGGCGGGTGGATCACCTGAGATCAGCAATACGAAACCAGCCTGGCCAACGTGGTGAAACCCCGTTTCTACCAAAATTACAACAAATTAGCCAGGCGTGGTAACGCATGCTTTTAATCGCAGCTACTCGGGAGGCTGAGGCAGAATTGCTTGAACCTGGGAGGCAGAGGTTGGCGGTGAGCTGAGATCGCCCCACTGCACTCTAGCCTAGGCAGCAAGAGTGAAACTTCGTCTCAAAAAAAAAAAAAAAAAAAAAAAAAGGCGAGCGGCAGTGCGCGTGTGTGGGCCACAGAAAAAAAGTGAAAGGGCTAGTTGCGAAGGCTCACACCTGTAATCCCAGCCCTTTGGGAGGCCGACGCGGGCGGATCACCTGAGGTTGGGAGTTCAAGACCAGCCTGACCAACTTGGAGAAACCCTCTCTCTACCAGACAAACAAACAAACAAACAAACAAAAACAAAAATTAGCCGGGCGGGATGGCACATTCCTATAATCCCAGCTACTCGGGAGGCTGAGGCAGAATTGCTTAAATCCAGGAAGCGGAGGTTGCCGTGAGCAGAGATCGTGCCATTGCACTCCAGCCTGGGCAACAAGAGCAGGGGGAGAAAAATAAAAAAAGGGGGAGGCCTCCAGAAGGAAGTCATCTGATCCCTGCTTGCACCAGGGCACTTATATGACAAGTAGAAGCTAGCCAATATAGTAAGATGTTGATGCCATTTGCAACATTTCAAGATAAAACCAAGTTCCAAGCCAGCACAGTGACTCAATGCCTGTAATCCCAGCACTTTGGAAGGCCTAGGCCAGTGGAAAACCTGAGGTCAGGAGTTCAAGACTAGCCTGGCCAACATGGTGAAACTCCGTCTCTACTGAAAAAAAAAAAAATACAAATAATAATAATAAATTAGCTGGGTGCAGTGGCACACACCTGTAAGGTCAGGTGTTGGAGACTAGCCTGGCCAACATTGTGAAACCCCCATCTCTACTAAAAATACAAAAATCAGCCAGGCGTGGTTGTGGGGACCTGTAATCCCAGCTATTCCAGACGCTGAGGCAAGAGAATCACTTTAACCCAGGAGGCAGAGGTTACAGTGAGCGGAGATCGTGCCACTCCACTCTAGCCTGAGCAGCAGAGCAAGACTCTGTCTCAAAAAAAAAAAAAAAAAAAAAAAAGTGGATTTTTTTTTTTTTTTTTTTTTTTTTTTTGGCTGGTGGTGGCTTATGCCTGTAATCTCAGCACTTTTTGGGGCCAGGGTGGGTGGATCACCTGACATAAGAAATTCAAGATCAGCCTGGCCAACATAGTGAAATCATCTCTACTAAAAATACAAAAATTAGCCAGGTGTGGTGACAACACACCTGTAATCCCAGCTACTTGGGAGGCTGAAGCAGGAGAATCGCCTGAGCCTGAGAGGCAGAGGTTACAGTGAACTGAGATTGCTCCACTGCACTCAAGCCTGGGCAACAGAGTGAGATCCCCTCTCAAAAAAAAAAAAAAAAAAAAGGCTGGGGGGCCAGGTGCAGTGGCTCACGCCTGTAATCCCAGCACTTTGTGAGGCCGAGGTGGGCGGATCACGAAGTCAAGAGATCGAGACCATCCTGACCAACATAGTGAAACCCCGTCTCTACTAAAATACAAAAATTAGCTGGGCATGGTGGTGTGCACCTGTAGTCCCAGCTACTCGGGAGGCTGAGGCAGGAGAATTGCTTGAAGCCAGGAGCCAGAGGTTGCAATGAGCCGAGATTGCGCCATTGCACTCCAGCCTGGGTAACAAGAGCGAAACTCCATCTCAAAAAAAAAAAAAAAAAAGGCATGAGGATTAAATGTTTTAATTTCTGATAATCTCTTAGAACAATGTCTGACGGATGGTTAATGGTGTCAGTATTTTTCCAGTGATATTTACATGTAAAACTGTGTGTCTTTTTTTTTCTTTAGATGGAGTCTCACTCTGTCGCCCAGGCTGGAGTACAGTGGCACAATCTCGGCTCACTGCAGCCTCCACCTCACGGGTTCCAGCAATTCTCCTGCCTCAGCCTCCCGAGTAGCTGGGACTACAGGCACCTGCCACCATGCAGGGCTAATTTTTGTATTTTTAGTAGAGATGGGTTTTCACCATGTTATCCAGGATGGTCTCAATCTCCTGACTTCATGATCTGCCAACCATGGCCTCCCAAGGTGCTAGGATTACCAGGTGTGAACCACCGTGCCCCACCCATGTGTCTTTTTTACACATATTGTAGCATACTAAAGTAATTTACTTTAAAATACCTATCTTAGCCAGGTGCAGTGGCTCACCCCGTAATCCCAGCACTTTGGGAAGACAAAGTGGGCAGATCTCTTGAGCCTGAGCAACACATCAGAACCCCATCTCTACAAAATACACAAAGAAAAATTCAGCCAGGCTTGGTGTCATGCACCTGTAGTCCCAACCACTCAGTAAACTGAGGTGGGTGGATAACTTGAACCTGGGGAGGTCAAGGCTTCAGTAAGCCATGATTGTGCCACTGCACCCCAGCCTGTCTCAAAAGTGAGACCCTGTCTCAAAAACAAAAACAAGCTATATGTATTGGAGATTGTCACACATCAATAACTCTCTTACTTTTTTTTCTTTTTTTGAGATAGAATCTTGCTCTGTCTCCAGGGTGGAGTACAGTGTCGCGATCTCAGGCACTGCAACCTTCACCTCGCAGATTCAAGCTTTTCCCCTGCCTCAGCCTCGTGAGTAGCTGGGACTACAGGTGCATGCCACCACGCCCAGCTAATTGTTGTGTTTTTAGTAGAGACAGGGTTTAACAAAGTTCGCTAGGATGGTCTCGATCCCTTGACCTCGTGATCCACCCCCCCCCCGGCCTCCCAAAGTGCTGGTATTACAAGCGACTACATAATATTCCACTGTATATGTATACCATAATTATATATATATATATTTAAGATGGGGTTTCACCCTGATGGCCAGGCTGGTCTTGAACTCCTGACCCCAGGTGATCCACCCACCTCAGTCTCCCAAAGTGCTAAGATTACAGGCATGAGCTGCCGTGCCTGGTCTTTTTCTTTTTTTCTTTTTTTTGAGATGAGGTCTCACTTGGTCACCAGGTTGGAGTGCAGTGGCATGATCTTTGCTGACTGCAACCTCCACCTCCCAGGCTCAAGCAATCGCCCCTTCTAAACCTTCCAAGTAGCTGGGACTATAAGCATGTGCCCCCACACCCGGCTAATTTTTTTGTGTTTTTAGTAGACAGGATTTTGTCATGTTGCTCATGCTGGTCTCGAACTCCTGAGCTCAGGAGATCCACTGGCCACAGCCTCCCAAAGGTGCTGGGGTTACAGGCATGAGACACTACACCTGGCAATTTTTAAGCAGTTATGTTATTTCCAATATTTTGTCTCTACGAACAATGATGAGATGACTAGGCATTTGCCTGCATGAATTGTACTTACTGGGTAAATTCCCAGAAGCAGAATTCTAGATCGAAGTGTTTTATTTTACATTTTCTATTTTAATAGGTATTTCCAAATCACGCTTCAGAGAGAAAGTATTAATTTTCACCACTACCATCAATGTAGAAAAGTTTCTATTTCCCCATGCCCTCAGTAGCACAGGTCTTAATTTGGGGGATTATTGACATTATTGCAATCTTGTTCAAACCATGAGGTTCAGTAAAGATAAGCTAAAAGGCTGTGTGCAGTGGCTCACACCTGTAATCCCAGCACTTTGGGAGGCCAAGACACGTGGATTACTTGAGGTCAGGAGTTTGAAACCAGCCTAGCCAATGTGGTGAAACCCTGTCTCTATAAAAAATACAATTGCCAGGTGTGGTGGCTCATGCCTGTAATCCTAGCACTTTGGAAGGCTGAGGCAGGTGGATCACCTGAGTTCAAGACCAGCCAGATCAGGAGTTCAAGACCAACCTGACCAACACGGTGAACCCCATCTCTACTAAAATATAAAAATTAGCCAAGCATGATGGCACCTGGCCAAAACGATGCATTTCCTGCTTTAGAAAATTGCTTTTTACTCAGGAGTTGTGAAGATTGAGCAATCATCACCTGGTGTCCTGGGCTTTAACAAAACCTACCTGTCTATTTAGATCCTGTAATATATCAACTGTGAATTGTACCCCAACCAGCCAGTTATTCAAAACAGTATATTTGAGGGAATAAAAAAACACAACAGTATCTCTGTCCCTGGCTGAACAGACCAGTTTCATTCAGAAGCTAACCATACTCAGAAACAAACTCACACTGTTTCCCTTGAAACATTTGCTATGGGACAAATGTTCACACATACCCTTTCTTTGGTAACTAACCAGGTACTCTTTTTGTGTGTGTGTAAATGACTGTAACTTGCAGCTGTAACTAACTAGATGCAGTGTTTGAGCCCAATAAAATAAAAATCTGTAATAGGCCTGCAAGGCTTAATCAGCCAACCTGTTTTTTTATAAACCGTCTCCCGCTGAAAATGGGTTTTATATTGTTAAAAGGTTAAAAAGTAGGAAGGGGAGGAGCATGAATGTGTGACAGTGACTTTATATTGTCCACAGATCTCAAAATATTTGCTATCTGGTCCTTTACAGAACAAGTTTGCTCACCTGTAATCCCAGCACTTTGGGAGGCCAAGACAGGGGAATCACTTGAGGTCAAAAGCTCGAGACCAACTTGGCCCACATGGCAAAACCCTATCTCTATTAAAAATGCAAAAATTAGCCAGGCATGGTGGTGCACTGTAAGCCCAGCTACTCAGGAGGCTGAGGCTTGAACCTGGGAGGCAGAGGAGGTTGCTGTGAGCTGAGATCGAGCCACTGCACTCCAGCTGGGGTGACAGAGTGAGACACTGTCTGAAAAAAAAAAAAAAGCAAAAAAAAGTTTTCTGACTTCTGCAATAAAACTACTACACATTGTGTAAGAGAAAGAAGGGAAAGATGATGAGCGTAGAGTTATTTCCCTTGTTTTCACTATTAACATTTAGAAAGAGGAACATCTCAGACAGCTTTTAGACTAAAGAATATACAATGAAAGAAAAAGAAAAAAACAATGATAAAAGAATATACAATGAAAGAGGAACTGCTCTGGACATCTCAAAGCCTAGGGAAAAGAAAAATCAAGATCACTTTGTAGAGAACCTATGAAGCAAGCTTTCAGAGAACTTATCAATATCACTGATTAGGGCTATATACAAATATTAAACTTATCTTTGTGGCATTTTACAGTTTACAAAGCATTTATAACCACATTACCTCAATTTGAGGCTGACATTTCTATGAAGCAGGTGCAGGTCAAAAATCATTATCAGGTTTTTTGTTTGTTTTGTTTTTGTTTTTGTTTTTGTTTTGCCTAAGACAGGGTCGTGCACTGGAGTGCACTCTGTCGTGCAGGCTGGAGCGCACTGGTGCATTCATGACTCACTGCAGCCATGATCTTGGGCTCAGGTGATCCTCCCACATCAGCCTCCTAAGTAGCTGGGACTACAGGCACATGCCCCATACCTGGTTAATTTATTGTATTTTTTTTTTTGGTAGAGATGGGGTTTCACCGTGCTGCCTAGGCTGGCATTATCAGGTCAGGTGTTTGTTTGTTTGTTTGTTTGTTTGTTTGTTTGTTTTGAGACATTGTCTTGCTCTGTCTTCTAGGCTGGAGTGTTAGCTAATTTTCTGGTGAAAATGTCAACTAAGTAGACTTTAAAGTGACATAATAAAGCCATACTTGTATCCCTCAGTCTAAACTGATCAACAATTACTGTTAAATATAAAAGTGTGTATTCTAGTTGCATTCCTGTACAAAATACTATAAAAACTTGCTCGTTGGATGATATTCCATTTTCTGTCTACTTAGAAACTAAGTTTTTAAATGAAATTAAAATGTTTCCTTGACTGAAGGGAAACAATGTTAATTACTATTTAAGTATCCCAATCACAATAAACAAATGAGTGAGTGAATGATGAACGAGCTATTTATCACAGAATTGTGAAGGACCAAGATCCCTCAATGTAGCCATTCTATTAAGCTGAACACAAGATGCAGACAATGAGATCATCTCACAAAATATTTGGGGGAAAGACAATTTGCAAGAATGTCCTATGCAAATACCAGGACTTGTCACTTCATCAGCAAATGTCAGCATCGTCTGTGGGGCCAGTAATCACAAGAAACAATTGTATGATGCTTTTAGCCATTTGTTTTACTTAACCGGCACAACAACCCACTGAGAGTAGAGGCTAGAACTTATTGCATCATTATCCATTTGACATCTTAGGAAGCAGAGGCTCAGAACCGGGAAGTGACTTGCCCGAAGTCAACAGGCTGGTTGGTGGCAGAACTGGGGCTCAAAGCAGGATCTTCTAATACCAGATTTCATCTTCTTTCCTCTGCATTCCATACTTCTCCAGGTAAGCATGTCAGGGCAGGCTTAGGCGTTCTAGAAGACAGAGAGGAAGAAAAGAAGGCAACGGGAACTAGGAGAGAGAAGGATGAGGATGGGAGGAGGTGTTTGACTAGAAGTGCGTCCAACCAGGCCGGGCACAGTGGCTCAGGCCTGTAATCCGAACACTTTGAGAGGCTGAGGCGGGCGGATCACCTGAGGTCAGGAGTTCCGGACCAGCCTGGCCAACATGGTGAAATCCCATCTCTACTAAAAGTACAAAAATTAGCTGGGCATGGTGGTGCACGCCTGTAGTCCCAGCTACTCAGGATGCTGAGGTAGGAGAATCGCTTGAACCCGAGGGGCGGAAGTTGCAGTGAGTCGAGATCACGCCATTGCACTCTAGCCTGGATGACAGAGCGAGACTCTGTCTGAAAAAAAAAAAAAAGTGCAACGGCTCTCGATTGTCCCCAAACACGCCTCACGTGGCGACAGTGCCACAAGTTTCCCTGCCTCTGGGTTGGCAGCGAATGTTATTTTATCAGTTGAAAATCATGTCAGAAAATTAAATGCTCAAAAGAAATCTCAAGATTTCCCTGCTCTGTGGTTCTGACAGCTGAACTTGGCTCCTCCCACCAAGGCCAGTGGTCACATTCAAAGCCTCTGGAGCCGAAGCCACCGCGACGCGTAGGGGAATGAGGCGAAGAGGGTTTGTGAAGGTGGTGGGGATCCAGGCTAAGGTCGGGCTAAGGAGAGGGGGAGCCTGCGGCAGAGCTGTGGTTGGGGGATGTGGGTTTTGTGGCTGAACTCGATGGTGGGGTAGGAAACCAGGATCGGGGTTGGGTGGTGTGGTGTTTACACGTCCAGGAAGGTTTGGGGAGCTGAGCGGCCGAGATAGCCAAAGACCTGGGGGCGGGCGAGGCCTGGGGGGTCCCGGAGCCCTGGGACGCAAGCGATCCCCTCTCGAGCGCCCGAGATTGGGCGCTCCGGGGAGCCTGTCTCCTCAGGCCCCGCCCACAGCGCCGGGCCGCGGGGAGGGGGACCGGGCTGGCTTGGGGAAGGGGGAGAGGGAGGCTCGTGCACGCGCTCCACTGGCTGCGGGTGCGCGAACCGCGCGCTCCCGCCGCCCGCGTCGCCATCTTTTCCCCCTCCGTCTGTCTGTCTGCCGTTGGCTTTGTCCGTCTTCAGCGCCGTCCCTCGGCTCCCCGCCATCGGCTCGGCCCGGAGCCCCTTCTGCCGGCCGGGCCCAGTCCCGGAGTGCCCTGGTCCGGCTGGCCTGAGCTGCGGTCCCGGGCCCATTGTCCGGCGGTCCGTCTGTCCGGAGGCGGGGCCCAGGGACCCGAAGCGCAGCGCTGCGCCGAGGCGCCGGGTAAAAAGACCCCCGAGCCCTCCCTCCGGGGCCGGGCTAGGGATACGGGCTCCTCGCCCCCTCGCGGCCGCCGGCTGTCTGTCCTTTTGTCTGTCTGCGCCGGGGAGAGGGCCGGGGGCCAGCTCCGGCCTGGGGGAAGCCCGGGCTCACCCTCCCCGCGCCCACCCCCGATCCGTCCCCGGCCGCTCCTCCTGCTGCCCCTTGGCGCTCTCGGGCGCGGGGCCGGGGGGCGTTTGCGCGGGCCGCGGGCACCCCGCCTACTCGGGCTCTGGCGGGGACGGCCGCGGCGTCTGACAGCCTTGGGTGGAGCTGGGGGAGGGGAGGATGGGCGTGGGCGTGCAGACTTGGGGGGTATCGGTCCCAGCGTCTGGGTCTCGCAGAAAAGCTTCTAAATTTAGATTTCAGAGAAGATTGTGTTGTCTAAGGGTTTGTCTGAGCCGCCTCGGAAGACCTCCGGCTCTTGTCTGGTAATTCCTGGGAATTTACCTGGGCTCGTGCTTGAAGGAGAAGGGGGACCATCTCGGCTGATTAGACACACGCCCCAGACCCAACCCCGGGGGACAGGTGAACAGCCAGGCGGCTAGGTGACCAGCTTTCTTGTCCTCTCCTTTTTGGCAGGTACAGATCACTTGGATTCAGGCGAGTTTGCTTTGCTCCGTGGGAACTGCACCAGAGCTGGAGGTGGGAACGCTCTCTCTTTTCTTCAAGCTGGAATTTCGTCCGTTTTTTTCTTGCCAAAGTCAGTGGTGTGCCCTAGAAGCTGCAACCTGACACCTGTGGGAGAGCAGAGACAGTGTTCGGGGGAGACGTTGCATCTTCCCAAGGACTCTTACCCTCGCTCTAAAGACGGACAGTGCTGCCTTCTTTTTACAATAGAATCCCTTTAGACCTGAATGTCACCGTTTACCCATCTTCCCAGCCCATGTTCAGGCAGCTATCTATTTACATTTTTGGTTTGGTTTCAGATTTGGGCTTGGAAATTGAGGCAGTGCTAAAGTAAAATGGAATGAGTGACCTTTAGGGCTGTGTGTCTCTGGGTTTTATCAGCTTTAATGCCTATAAAACAGGTATCTTCGAGATCTTGCTTTGTGGTCAAGAACGTCCTTTCAGCGCCATTAACGTATTTACTTATTTATTTTCAACAGCCCATGACCCTACAGGCCTATTTTTGTGGGTGTTTTTGTTATTATTTTCATTTTGTTGTGTGGGAGAGGACGGTAATAGCTTATTTTTCTCTTGATCACTCAGGTGTGAAGTCCCGTTGGGTACCATCTGGTCAGTTCCCCATTTGACCACTAGGAGGATTATGAGATGCAGCGGCCACTGCTGATTTAAATATGCAGATACTCATCACTGTCTTCTGACTTGAAGCTTTAGCATTGAAATGTTGCCTGATTCAAATTATCTGGCTTTCCTTCAGAAGAGACTTTATCTTTATCTTACAGTTTCAATTTCTGATCTCGAAGGGAGAAAATATAAAAATTAAGAGAAGATTCTGGTGTTTTCTTCTATAATAGAGAAGTATACATATTTTTAGTCTCAATATATTATCACGTTAAAGGAGTATATTTTATTTTTTGTTTTTATTTATCTATTTTTCGCGATGGAGTCTTGCTTTATCACCCAGGCTGGAGTGTAGTGGCTCAATCTCAGCTCACTGCAACATCCGCTCCCCAGGTTCAAGTGATTCTCGTGCCTCAGCTTCCCAAGTAGCTGAGATTTACAGGTGTGTGCCACCACGCCAAAGTAATTTTTGTACTTTTAATAGAGACAGGGTTTCACCATATTGGCCAGGCTGGTGAAACTTCTGGCCTCAAGTGATCCACCTGCCTTGGCCTCCCAAAGTGCTGGGATTACAGGCGTGAGCCACTGCACCTGACCATATTTTTAAAAATATTAATAGAGTCTGCATTAATCAGTACTTAGTTTATTGCCTTCTAGTTAAAGTCGATTTTTATTGTATACATTTAGAGTTTTGTTTTGTTTTGTTTTTAATTAAAGGTCTGAAAAAGAACTGTTTGATATGCAGATATGCTAGAAGACTGCCTGAAAGCTGCTTCCTTTGCCACTTCCTGTGGAGGCCTGTCTTTGCCATTTGCGGTTTCTTTCTTCTTTTGGTAAGGGGAGGCAGGATCTGATTATAGGTTTGAGGTCCTTCTAGCTACGTAGAGGAGTTAGTTGGCATAACAGGAGGTGAGTCTTCATTAGCAGGAGTACAAAGTATAGCTAGCAGTAGTCTCCCATAATTCCTCTAAGGCAATAAACTATAATTTTATATTTGCTTATTCAGTGTGAGTGTAACTCAAGAAGGCAGGAAGGAACTAAAAGAAAACTTACAGAGTGACCAGATCCATATTCCTGTCTTTGGTAGGAAATCCAATCCCTTTTTATTCTATGTGTGTTTATTCACTCTGTCTTTCTAAGAAAATGTCACAGCTATCGATACTAATCCATCTCAGACTCTCTAACAATGCTTAAGTCTGGGACACTCTTTCTGTAGTTAATCAGGAACCTCCAGGCTTACCTATATATCCCCTTCTCTTTGAGGTGGGGAGCAGATGCATGTCTTGGCAGCATTTTTCGTTTGGGGAGCTTTTCTCTTTGTTCCTCCCAGTGATCTCTTTGCTACACAGAGGCTTGATTGAGAAGAGTCTCTAAAATTATTAACTTTGACTACCACTCTGGAACATGTGAGGAGGGCCGGGTGGTATTCCATACTGGAGTGTTGTATTAGTACTCATCAATGTGGATGGCATCTGTCCCTTCTGGTCAGAGCCCATTTTCAACATTAGAAGTTTGATTTGCTTAGTGCCATGTCATCCACAGTGCATGGCATTGAGCCTCTATCACCAGATAGAGGCTTTATTTCCTATGCTGTTCTCATTAACAGATGGCTATTTGAGACATTTTCTGTCTCACAGAATGTGATGCCTTTGCTACCTGTAAGCAAGATAATGTCACAAAAAATCCACTGGTGTAGATTGCAGGGCTTGACTTCCAGTGGGCATGTGACATTCGAGCTGCCACCCTCTTTGGCTTCCTTTTGCTTCCTTTTGCAATTCATGAGGGTTATCTCCTTGAGCCCTCAATACTTCTAACCCTGGTTGCCTGAGTTTTGCTTCCTCTTTTATCCTGTGACCTCGATCGTGATCACTTAACAGTATTCTGGATTCCAAAGATGGATTTAGAGTATAATTCTCTAAATCCTCTGAAGAAGTCCCCTCTTAAACTTTCTGGGACCTTGACATTAGGCTAGAGATTTATTCATTTCTTTCTTTCATTAGTTCAGTTGTTTATAATTGGTGAGTTTTGTATGCTCAGGAGCTGTTTTTTAAAGACATTTTATCTTTAAATTTTATATAACTGCTGGGGAAAAATGACATGCTAACAATAACCTTTCTTATTGTAGGTTAGCATCTTGCAAGGAGGTAGTAATATATCCAGTCGTGAAACTGGGAAAGACCAGAGCTCTTGGATCAAGGAAACATGTCCCGTCGGAAACAGACAAATCCAAATAAAGTTCACTGTGAGTATTGGGCTTTGTCTTGTGGAACCTGGGAATGCTGAGGGGTGGAATGGAAGAGTAACCTGAATTTATGGGGGAGGCTTAGCTTACACTGATTTATGAAGAAAAAAAGGTTAAATTTCAAACACAGTTTGCTGAGCAGAAGGAAGAAAAGGAAAAAAGAAAAAGGGTTAAAGATGTTGGATATGATGGATTTAAAGTGTGTCTGGTTGCTGGGGGAGGTGTTAAAAACTGACCTTAGGGGTATGTACACTTGATTTATCTTTAATATCACATCAACAAACAGTTATAAGATGCCTATCCTGTGCAGATCCGTGTGCTAGATGTTAGGGCTGTAAAACAATAAAAAATCTTTAAGACTGTAATATAGCCTTAGATATATAAATATGAATGATAGTATACGTTAAGTGCCAAACAGATGCTGCAGATTGTACGTACCAGAGAAGTTAGGAGGAAGGAAGTTAAGAGAGCTCTGTGGACTGAAGTAGCAAGGGGAATGCTTAATGAAAAAGCCTCTAGACCGTGCACTTGAGCTGGGCCTTAGAGGGTAGAATGTGGATTTGAAAAAAAAAAAAAAAAAGTTAAAAAACAAGAGGCAGGGAGAGGGAAAATCAGGTAGGGAAACTAACATGAGCAAAGATAGAGGCAGGAATACAAACATGTTCAGAGGATGAGGAGGCTTGATATGAAGCAGAAGTTTCATTTGTTCACAAGTTATAAGATGTGAAGTTAGAGATGTTTCACTCTACATTGTGGAAGCCTGATTGCCAGCCAAGTTCAAAGTTCATTCTATAGTCTGTAGGGAACTACTGAAGGTTTTATGGGTGTTTTTTTGTTTTGTTTTGTTTTGTTTTTTGAGACAGAGTTGCCGGGCGCGGTGGCTCTAGCCTGTAATCCCAGCACTTTGGGAGGCCGAGGCGGGTGAATCACGAGGTCAAGAGATCGAGACCATCCTGGTCAACAAGGTGAAACACCATCTCTACTAAAAATACAAAACATTAGCTGGGCATGGTGGCGTGTGCCTGTAATCCCAGCTTCTAAGAAGGCTGAGGCAGGAGAATTGCCTGAACCCAGGAGGCGGAGGTTGCAGTGAGCCAAGGTCGCACCATTGCACTCCAGCCTGGGTAACAAGAGCGAAACTCTGTCTCAAAAAAAAAAAAAAAAAGAGACAGTTTTGCTCTTGTTGCCCAGGCTGGAGTGCAATGGCATAATCTCAGCTCACCACAACCTCTGCCTACCAGGTTCAAGTGATTCTCCTGCTTCAGCCTCCCAAGTAGCTGGGATTACAGGCATGCACCACCATGCCTGGCTAATTTTGTATTTTTTTTTTTTAGCAGAGACAGGATTTCTCCATGTTGATTAGGCTTGTCTTAAACTCCCGACCTCAGGTGATCCGCCCACCTCAGCCTCCCAAAGTGTCGGGATTACAGGCGTGAGCTACCACGCCTGGCCACTACTGAAGGTTTTTAAGCAGGGAGAGGGGAGTGACATTTAGAATGCAGCATTTTGAGGGCCGGGCGTGGTGGCTCAAGCCTGTAATCCCAGCACTTTGGGAGGCCGAGGCGGGTGGATCACGAGGTCAACAGATCGAGACCATCCTGGTCAACATGGTGAAACCCCGTCTCTACTAAAAAAATACAAAAAATTAGCTGGGCATGGTGGCGTGTGCCTGTAATCCCAGCTACTCAGGAGGCTGAGGCAGGAGAACTGCCTGAACCCAGGAGGCGGAGGTTGCGGTGAGCCGAGATCGCGCCATTGCACTCCACCCTGGGTAACAAGAGTGAAACTCCGCCTCAAAAAAAAAAAAAAAAAAAAAAAGAATGCAGCATTTTGGTACTATGAAGCAATTTGTGGGATGGATGACAAGAGGGAGAGGCTAGAAACCAGAAGACCAGGTATACACTGTTACCTTGTATTGTTTTCAGCAGTTTCATATGCATATTTTTCTTTCTTTCTTTTTTTTTTTTTTCGAGACAGAGTCTTGCTCTGTCACCAAGGCTGCAGTGGAACAGTGCAATCTTGGCTCACCACAACCTCCACCTCCCGGGTTCAAGTGATTCTCCTGACGCAGCCTCCTGAGCAGCTGGGATTAAGGTGTGAGCTACCATGTCGGGCTACTTTTTTTTTTTTTTTTTTTGAGATGAAGTCTCGCTCTGTCTCCCAGGCTAGAGTGCAGCAGTGCTATCTTGGCTCACTGCAGCCTCCACCTCCCAGGTTGAAGCGATTCTCTTGCCTCAGCCTTCTGGGTAGCTGGGACTACAGGTGTGTGCCACAATGCCTGGCTAATTTTTGCTATTTCTTTTTTAGTAGAGACAGGGTTTCACTGTGTTAGCCAGGATGGACTCAACTTCCTGACCTTGTGATTCACCTACCTCGGCCTCCCAAAGTGCTGGGATTACAGGTGTCAGCCACCGTGCTTGGCCTTTCTTTTTTCTTTTTTATTTTTAGTAGAGACGGTGTTTCACCATGTTGGCCAGGCTGGTCTTGAACTCCTGACCTCAGGTGATCCATCCACCTCTGCCTTCCAAAATGCTGGGATTATAGGCATAAGCCACCATCCCCAGCACATATTTTATTTCAGTAATTGCATGGTAAACTTCTAGAAGGCAGAGAATATGTGCCATATGCATTTCCTTATATATCCTCTCTACTTCTAGCACTACTCATGGAGGGTGTTCAAAAAGTGCCTTCTTAAATTGACATTAATATCTATGCAGATTTGAAAAATTAACCATTTTCCTATGATCTGGGAAGGTAAGCATTCCCACCCAAATGTTCATTAAAAAATCAAATAAATAGTGGCTGGGCGCAGTGGCTCATGCCTATAATCCCAGCACTTTGGGAGGCCCAGGTGGGCTAGATCATCTGAGGTCAGGAGTTCAAGACCAGCCTGGCCAACATGGCGAAAACCTATCTCTACTAAAAACACACAAAAAATTAGCTGGGCATGGTGGCAAGCGCCTGTAATCCCAGCCACTCTACTCAGGAGGCTGAGGCAGGAGAATTGCTTGAACCCAGGAGGTGGAGGTTGCAGTGAGCTGAGATCATGGCACTGCACTCCAACCTGGGCAAAAAGAGTGAGATTCCATCAAAAAAAAAAAAAAAAAGACAAATAGTTCCCTATTATTATGGACTGATTGAATAAAGTGCAGCAACATTTGAAGAGAATTCAGAGACGAAAAAACAAAAAAAAAACCTAGGGGTGTGTGTGTGTGTGTATGTGTGTGTATGTGTATGATCTCAGCTGACTACAACCTCTATCTCCCAGGCTCAGCCTTCTGATTGGTTGGGACTATAGATGCATGCCACCACGCCCAGATAAATATTTGTATTTTTTGTAGAGATGGAGTTTCACCATGTTGCCCAGGATTGTCTTGAACTCCTGAGCTCAAGCGGTCTACCCACTTCAGCCTCTCAAAGTGCTGGGATTATAGGCATGATCCACTGCAGCTGGCCAAAACCCTTCATTGGATAGGATAGATTAGTCAAGTAGTTGACAAGAGAACTAAAATTTATTAAAAACATATAGGCTGGGTGTGGTGGCTCACCCCTGTAATCCCAGTACTTTGGGAGGCCAATGCAGAAGGATATCGTTAGCCCAAGGGTTCAAGACCAGCCTGGGCAACATGGTGAAACCCCGTTTCCACAGAAAAAATACTAGATGTGGTGGCATACACATGTAGTCCCAGCTACTCAGGAGGCTGAGGTGGGAGGATGGCTAGAGCCTGGGAGGTCAAGTCTGCAGTGAGCCAAGATTATGCCACTGCACTCCTGCCTGGGTGACAGAGTGAGACCCTGTCTCAAACAAACAAACAAAAAACTATATCCCAGGTACTATGCACTTGGGTTATTTCAAGAGTAGAAGATTGGCCAGGTGCAGTGGCTCACGCCTGTAATCCCAGCACTTTAGGAGGCTGAGGCAGATGAATCACCTGAGGTCAGGAGCTCAAGACCAGCCTGCCCAACATAGTGAAACCCCATCTCTATAAAAATACAAAAATTAGCCCGGCATGGTGGCGTGCGCCTGTCATCCCAGCTACTCAGGAACCTGAGGTAGAAGAATTGCTTGAACCTGAAAGGCAGAGGTTCCAGTGAGCCGAGATCGTGCCATTGTACTCCAGCCTGGGCAACGGAGTGAGACTCCATTAAAAAAAAAAAAAAGATAAGAGTAGAAGAATAGTGTGACAGAGGAATTAAGAGAGTTTTGACATTTTATACATTACTGAGATTATGATAGCAAACCTCCATATACAATTCTTTCTTCTATTTAAGTCCTGGAAAAGTTGTATAAAACGGAACCAGTTGGATGCTTCTAGGAGTGTATTCTGGAACAGGGGGACGTGCAAGGCTACTTAATGTACAGGTGAGTGGTTAAGGGAGGATTTAGAAATTGCTGCTAAAGGCCTGGTGCTGTGTCTCACGCCTGTAATCCCAGCACTTTGGGAGGCTGAGGTGGGCTGAACACGAGGTCAAGAGATCAAGACCATCCTGGCCAACATGGTGAAATCCCATCTCTACTAAAAATACAAAAATTAGCTGGGCGTGGTGGCACACATCTGTAGTCCCAGCTGTTCGGGAGGTTGAGGCAGAAGAATCGCTTGAACCTGGGAGTCAGAGGTTGCAGTGAACCAAAATTGTGCCACTGCACTCTGGCCTGGGTGACAGAGTGAGACTCCGTCTCAAAAAGAAAAGAAAAGAAAAGAAAAGAAATTGTTGTGAAAACAGCAAAATGTAGTGGGCTTGCATGTGAGGATTGTCAAGAAAGATAAAATGAAATATCTTTGGCGGAGTGCAGGGGCTCATGCTATAATCTCGACACTTTGGGAAGCCAATGCAGGATATCTTGAGCCTAGGAGTTCGAGTGCAGCTAGGCAACAAGGCAAAACTCTGTGGTGGCGCGCACCTGTAGTGCCAACTACTTGGGAGACGGAAGTGGGAGGATCACTTGAACTCAAAAGGTCAAGGCTTCAGTGAGCTGAGATCACACCACTGCACTCCAGCCTGGGTGTTGGAGTGAAATCCTGTCTCTAAGAAAAGAAAAAGAGAAAGAAAAAAATGAAGTATTTTAGCACAGGCCATCTAACATAGGGGTTTGGGATTGTTTCTCCTCTCTGGTTGATAAAAGACACAAGTGTGACCCCAAGAAGGCAGGGCAGGAAAGGTACTCTAAGTAGAAATGATAGATTCACAAACAAGGCAATTATAGGAGTTGGGTATTCACCTACGAAAGCCACCTGTCCAAGATCCTGGTTAGATTTGAGGAAAGTAGCTGTTGGGGTGATGGCATGATTGTAGTAAGGTCAGGGGAGTCACTTCAGGTTTGTGTGGCCGATGGCTATGCCCATGTGGCATGTATTTATCAGCTCCATCTCCCTGCCCCATAGTCAAAGCCAAGATGAGCTGGTAGTGTAGTCAATAAACAGATGGCTCAAGCCTGTAATCCCAGCACTTTGGGAGGCCGAGGCGGGTGGATCACGAGGTCAAGAGATCGAGACCATTCTGGTCAACATAGTGAAACCCCGTCTCTACTAAAAATACAAAAATTAGCTGGGCATGGTGGCATGTGCCTGTAATCCCAGCTACTCAGGAGGCTGAGGCAGGAGAATTGCCTGAACCCGGGAGGCGGAGGTTGCGGTGAGCCGAGATCGCGCCATTGCACTCCAGCCTGGGTAACAAGAGCGAAACTCCGTCTCAAAAAATAAATAAATAAATAAATAAACAGATGGATGCCGGGTGCAGTAGCTCATACCTGTAATCCCAGCACTTTGGAAGGCCCAGGTGGGCAGATCACCTGAGGTCAGGGGTTTGAGACCACCCTGGCCAACATGGTGAAACCCCGTCTCTACTACAAATACAAATATTAGCTGGGTATTGTGGCACAAATCTGTAATTCCAGCTACTCAAGAGGCTGAGGCAGGAAAATCACTTGAGCCTGGGAAGTGGAGGTTGCAATGAGCCAAGATCTCACTACTGCACTCCAGCCCGGGCAACAGAGTGAAACTCCATCTAAAAAAAATAAAAATGAAAAACAGATGACCAAACAGGGCATGGCAGTGCAGAGAATATCACACATCCACAGTTGGCAGAAATGCAGTTACCAGAGTCAAGGCAAAGGACATTGTTTTGAGGTGGACTAGATGGGACTTTGCAGGCTCTTCAGAGGTGGCCATTATAAGTGCCTTTACTGTGGGGCTATGAGCACAGATGTTCAGCTACAACTAAAGAACAGACCCCCAGGGAAGGGCTGTTTTTAGTGACGCATTTGATCAGGGAGCCACAGAGCCTTCTCAGGTGATACACTAAGCTTGGCTAAGGAAGAAAAAGACACAGATTTGCTAGCTTCAGATGACCTTCTTTTCATTTTTTAATTGTTATTTGGGGACTAAAGCTGACCCTACCCTTTTCAAAAGGTCATCTTTTTATCGCCTATGACAATAGTGGCTAGTAGAAATAGGTAATTTCATTTTCTGACCATGTGAGTCTCTTATCACCTTGCAGTGAAATTGAACCAACTAAATGTATTGAATTGAATGCTGCTTGTCTATTAAAGTAAATGAAATGGGGCCTAGCGTTGGTGGCTCATACCTGTAATCCCAGAACTTTGGGAGGTTGAGGTGGGCAGATCGCTTGAGGTCAGGAATTCAAGACCAGCCTGGCCAACATGGCAAAACCCCATATCCACTAAAAAAAAAAAAAAAAAAAAAAATAGCCGGGCGTGGTGGCTCAAGCCTGTAATCCCAGCACTTTGGGAGGCCGAGGCGGGTGGATCACGAGGTCAAGAGATCGAGACCATCCTGGTCAACAAGGTGAAACCCCGTCTCTACTAAAAATACAAAAAGTTAGCTGGGCATGGTGGTGCGTGCCTGTAATCCCAGCTACTCAGGAGGCTGAGACAGGAGAATTGCCTGAACCCAGGAGGCGGAGGTTGCGGTGAGCCGAGATCGCGCCATTGCACTCCAGCCAGGGTAACAAGAGCGAAACTCCGTCTCAAAAAAAAAAAAAAAAAATAGCTAGGCATGGTGGCACATGTCTGTAATCCCAGCTACTTGGGAGGCTGAGGCAGGAGGATTGAACCCAGGAGGTAGAGGTTGCAGTGAGATGAGATCACAACACTGGACTCCAGCCTGGGTGACAGAGCGAGACTTGGTCTCAAAAAATAAAAAAAATAAAGTAAATGAAATGGACTCAAGTTCTTGGAGGCAGGAAAGTCTGCATTAAGCTTTGCTTAACTATCAAAGCCAGTTGACACTTGAGCAGAGTAATGGCTCAGCTTTATTAGATATGCCTTCTAGGAAGAAGATTGTGTGGCATGAAACTAATAGACCACCTAAAGGGATATATTAAGAATTGCAGCTGGGCATGGTGGCTCACACCTGTAATCCCAGCACTTTGGGAGTCTGAAACAGGACAACTGCTTGAGGCCAGGAGTTTGAGACCAACCTGGGCAACATAATGGTATCTGATTTCTAAAAAAAATATTTAAAAATTAGCTAGGCACAGTGCTCATGCCTGTAATCCCAATACTTGAGGAGGTTCAGGTGGGAGGATTATTTGAGTCTGGAAGTCCAAGGCTGCAGTAAGCTATAAATGCACCACTGCTCTCTCCAGCCAGAGTAACAAAGCAAAACCCTGTCATAAAATATATATATATTTTAAAAAAACCTCACTGCTGTAATCCAGCAGCGTTTGATGGATCCATATTAGAAGCCAGTGGGCAGCTGCTTTGGCAGTTGCTGGGTTTTCATCAGGACTGTTTATATGTCTAAATCACTGGCATGATCCTTTCCTTAGAAATAATCTGGACAGACTCTTGTATTTTGCCCACTTCATTAATAGACTTGATAACAGAGCTTTTGGAATAAAAGCCCAAAATTGTGATTAGTTACTGAGAAACTGCTGATGGGCTGAAATCTGTTTTAGACATTCTCCCTGCCTCCTTCCCCATTTCACCCCTTCTGAGTACACTTTTTTTTTTTTTTTTGAGACAAAGTCTTGCTCAGTCACCCAGGCTGGAGTACAGGGACATGATCTCAGCTCATTGCAACCTCTACCTCCCAGGTTCAAGCAATTCTCCTGCCTCAGCCTCCCAAGTAGCAGGGATTACTTGCACTCACCACCATGCCTGGCTAATTTTTGTATTTTTAGTAGAGATGGGGTTTCACCATGTCAGCCAGGGTGGTCTCAAACTCCTGACCTCAAGGGATCACCCACCTCAGCCTCCCAAAGTGCCGGGATTACAGGTGTGAGCACCTTACCTAGCCCTGAGTACACATTTCTGTCAATATTTGTAGAAAGGTTGAAAATACAGTCCCTTGCACACTTTCATTTAGTGTGTTTGAACTAACCAAACCACTAAGAAAAGGCATTCTTTTACTTTAGAGACTTTTGCTTTCAGATTGCAAAATACACATGTGACTTAAAACTTACAACTTTAGGCCGGGTGCGGTGGCTCAAGCCTGTAATCCCAGCACTTTTTAGTCTCTACTAAAAATACAAAAAAGTAGCTGGGCGTGGTGGCACATGCCTGTAATCCCAGCTACTCAGGAGGCTGAGGCAGGAGAATTGCCTGAACCCAGGAGGCGGAGGTTGTGGTGAGCCAAGATCGCGCCATTGCACTCCAGCCTGGGTAACAAGAGCGAAACTCCGTCTCAAAAAAAAAAAAAACTTGCAACTTTAGCTGGGTGTGGTGGCTCACACCTGTAATCCCAGCACTTTGGGAGGCCAAGGTGGGTGGATCACCTGAGGTCAGGAGTTTGAGACCAGCCTGACCAACATGGAGAAACTCCGTCTCTACTAAAAATACAAAATTAGCTAAGTGTGGTGGCACATGCCTGTAATCCCAGCTAATCGGGAGGCTGAGGCAGCAGAATTGCTTGAACCTAGGAAGCAGAGGTTATGGTGAGCCAAGATCGCACCACTGCATTCCAGCCCGGGCCGCAAGAGCGAAACTCTGTCTCAAAAAAAAAAAAAAAAAGAAAGAAAGAAACTTTCAACTTCAACTAAAAGCTTTACAAAGAGGAGAAATAAAAGCCTTCAAAGTCCTTTCTCTTTTAAAAAGCACAATTTACTTTGTTTTTATTCATTCTGTTAGCCTCGTTGTGAAGTAAATGGCTGTGTTTCCAGCACCTTGGGTTACAAAGACTCAGTTAGAAATGGAATCCTAAGCACCTCACTCCTAATACTAGCTCATTTTTCCTGAACTGGACATTTGCTCTCTTAAAGAATATTTCAGGCCGGGCGCAGTGGCTCAAGCCTGTAATCCCAGCACTTTGGGAGGCCGAGGCGGGTGGATCACGAGGTCGAGAGATCGAGACCATCCTGGTCAACATGGTGAAACCCTGTCTCTACTAAAAATACAAAAAAATTAGCTGGGCATGGTGGCACGTGCCTGTAATCCCAGCTACTCAGGAGGCAGAGGCAGGAGAATTGCCTGAGCCCAGGAGGCGGAGGTTGCGGTGAGCCGAGATCGTGCCATTGCACTCCAGCCTGGGTAACAAGAGCGAAACTCCGTCTCAAAAAAAAAAAAAAAAAAAAAAAAAAAGAATGTTTCAGCTACTTTACTTAATTGTAGTCAGCTTGAAATTACATTTGTTTCACTGCACCAAGGACCCGAGAGAGAATTGTAAAATTTTTGTCTTTCTAATAATTTTCATCTCAGTCTTCTCATCTGTTCTCCAAACTTGCTTGCATGGCCTTGTTCTTATCTGGTCTGAAAAACCTTTACCAAATCACACACAAACAGTATTTTCTTGATTTTGTATCCAAAAAAAAAAAGGAGAGAAAGTATCTTGGTTTTTATTATAGAATGTAGCTAATTCTCAGCTATTAATAGACAAATACCCATATTAAATAAGATGGTTGCCCTACATTAATATCTAGGGACCAGAGGATTTTTAAAAACCTACTCCAAAGATCTCAAGACAGAATGGAATAATTCTAACATTATTAAAATAGGCAGTTCTGTAACACTTCTTAATCACTAGTATCTCCATAGATCACATTCTATTGCAGTTAATATGATATGCTTTTAGCAAGTCTCACTACCTTATGAAAGGATAATTCTGGACAATTTGATTTGGAGATTAGGTAAATAGTAACTACTGGAAGATCATTCACATATCTTAGGAAGTCTGCTAAAATAGCCTTTTTTTTTTTTTTTTTTTTTTTTTTTGAGACAGAGTCTTGCTCCATTGCCCAGGCTGGAGTGCAGTAGCGTGACCTTCACTCACTGCAGCCTCCGCCTCCTAGGTTCAGGCACTTCTCCTGCCTTAACCTCCTCAGTAGCTGGGATTACAGGCATGCACCAACATGCCCAGCTAATTTTTGTATTTTTAGTAGAGACAGGGTTTCACCATGTTGGTCAGGCTGGTCTTGAACTCCTGACATCAGGTGATCCGCCCACCTCGGCCTCTATGGGCGTGAGCCACCACACCAAGCAAAATAGCTCCTTTTTTATGGTTTTTATATATTTTGCTTTGTGGTGATGCTTAAAATAGGAATAGTCCTGAGGAATAAAGTTCACCTTACCTTTTTTCCCAAGTTAGGAATAGACTAAAATATAAACACAGCTTTTCTTTCCAAACTGCCAAAAAGGAATGACAAAATTAACTTATCCAGGTTACGCCAGGTGAGATTGCCTAGGAGTCCCAGATAGGCAAGTTGTATTGAACAGATTGCTCTCTGTTCCTTGAAAGCCTACATATTCAGACAAAATCAATAGAAAAAAATAAATCTTGAGCTCATGTTGGAGACAAAACTGAATTACTGACTCATCTGGAAAGGGACATATCCTTTTAGATGTCTTTTTTTTTTTTTTTTTTTGAGACGGAGTTTCACTCGTTACCCAGGCTGGAGTACAATGGTGTGATCTCGGCTCACCGCAACCTCCGCCTCCTGGGTTCAGGCAATTCTCCTGCCTCAGCCTCCTGAGTAGCTGGGACTACAGGCATGTGCCACAATGCCCAGCTAATTTTTTGTATTTTTAGTAGAGACGGGGTTTCACCGTGTTGACCAGGATGGTCTCGATCTCTTGACCTCGTGATCCACCCGCCTCGGCCTCCCAAAGTGCTGGGATTACAGGCTTGAGCCACCGCACTCGGCCTTAGATGTCTTTTTATTAATCCATTGGTGAATCCAAGAAAGAAGATATAATGTTTATTCTTAGTATGTTCTAAACCTAGCTGGTTTCTGGCTAAGTTTCTTTGAAGACCAGAAGGGTCACTGATGAGAATGGTCTGCCCCTTGTTAATTATATGCTAGTACATAACTTGTTCCTTAGTGCTATGTCTGCCCATGGCTCCTAGGTCTGAAAACATGCACCTACCCCAAAGAATTCAGTAACGAATAGTAGACCCTTGGCCAAAACAGTAGCTCACACTTGTAATCCCAGCACTTTGGGAGGCTGAGGTGGGTGAATCACCTGAGGTCAAGAGTTCAAGACCAGCCAGGCCAACATGGTGAAACCTCATCTCTACTAAAAAAAATTAGCTTGGCGTGGTGGTGGGTGCTTGTAATCCCAGTTACTCGGGACGCTGAGGCAGGAGAATTGCTTGAACCCAGGAGGCAGAAGCTGCAGTGAGCAGAAATCAAGCCCCTGCACTCCAGCGTGAAAGTCTGTCTCATTAAAAAAAAAAAAAAAGGTACCAGTTGGCCCTGGTCTTGTTGTTGCAGTGTAACCAACACAGAGAAATTAAGTATTTCACTTCTGCAAAAGGAACGAGGAAACACTCTAACACTGAATTCATTTTTTTTTTTTTTTTTGCTTTCTCTACCCAGTAATTTATATCCAATGTATCATCTTGGATATTGTGAAGATGGACTTAAAGCAGCTTATTTTTCCTTTCCTTGAGGGATATGTAGCTGGGAATACACTTGAACATGAACCACCTGTATTCCCAATCACAGTATGAGTCATAATAGCCATAATGTTACTTACTGTAATTCAGGCATGATAACTCATGATGTGTTATCAGAACCATCATTTTTCCTTTGGTCATACACTAGCCCTGATAACATAATTTTGCTGTTTGAGTTGTATGTATCAGTTTCTCATGGTATGAAGGAAACACTAACACTAGGATCAGAACCATATTCACACAGAGATAAGTGTTTGTTTTCAGCAAAACCATCTGAAGAAGCTTCTAACCTTCTAATTACATCTCTACTAGAAGGCGGTTAAGGAATATAGACATTAAGCCGGGGGCAGTGGCTCATGCCTGTAATACCAACACTAGGAGGTCGAGGTAGGGGGATCCCTTGAGAGCAGGAGTTGCAGACCAGCCTGGGCAACACAGTGAGACCCTGTCTACACAGAAAAGAAAAATATTAGCCAGGCGTGATGGTGCACGCCTATAGTCCCAGCTACTCTGGAAGCTGAGGTTGGAGGATTGCTTGAGCCTGCGAAGTTGAGACTGGAGTAAGCTGTGATCAGACCACTGCACTCTAGCTTGGGGGAGAGACTGAGACCCTGTCTCAAAAAGAAAAAGGGCATTAGAGTTAGACAGATCTTGGTTCTACCATTAACCTTAGTTTTCTCCTAAGTAAAGTATAGGTAGTAATACCTACCACATAGAGTTTTGCAGATAATTAAGGTAAGGTGATAACTATAAAACACTTAACTTAGAGCCTGGAACTTGCAAGTGTCAAACTATTATTAGTGTTTGGTAATTGGCATATAATAGATGCTCAATAAATATTTGCTGAACAAATGACTAAAGGGATCACATGAAGCCTACTCCACATCAAGTCTTTCACTGCCCAAGATCTAGGAGTGCAGATCAGCTCACCATTTGGTTCCTCCCACATCACTGTATCCTGGCTCAGAACCTGTGTACTTTTCTTTCCTTCTTTGGTAAGAAAGGGCCTGGCTATTGTCAGACATTTCACTGGGGCTTTTTATTATTCTCTCTTGCTGGCTGGTGAATGGGGACTGTAGTTTCTACTCTGACTGAGATAATAGAAACCTCAAGAAACCCAACTCTCTTTTCTTCTTATGCCCGGTCTCCTGGAAATAAAAGGGCACTTAAACATTAACTCTTCAGTAGCCACATGGATCCCAAGCAGTGTTCGTGAGAAGTAAATGCAAAATCAAGGATTGGTCCAGGGCTTTGGGATACTGCATTAAAAAAAAAATGGACTAAGAAAACTACATGAATATTATTTGTTGTAAATCAGCAGTGTGTTTCAGGAAGTTTGTTCTTCTGTAGAAGTGAATTCATATCTATTCTTCTAGTCTATTATTCAATCAGTTATTAATTTTCTCATGGCTAATTATGATAAACATTAGAAAGAAAGTCAAGGAAGAACTTCCAGAGCATGTTTTGGAAGGAGAGTAGATAAAAGATGGAATGAGAGAGATTGTTATTTAGAAGGATGATTTGAAGTAGTTATTTATAGTCAGAGATAGACACTGAGTCAATACCATGTTAGTACATTATGGTGCATAATGTTAGTACATTAAGACAGAGCCCAGATTTGTTGCCCTGTCTTCATCCCATCACTTGGCCCCTTCTTGCCCGTCTTCTCAGTCCTGATGGAAGGTTGTAAATGGATTTGAGAGTCTGCAGTGAAATCTGTGAAGTAGCAGTTGGTCACCTTTTGAAAGGAGTCAAGACTAGGAGGATTTAAGAGGAGAAAGTGATGCTTTCTAGAGCATCTGGCTTACTGCCCAGGAAGAGCAGCTGCACCCAGAAACTTGGAGGCAGCAAGCTGAGCTGGAGATGAGTGACCCCGCCACAGGGTACCAACTGTCTCCTACCTTTGAATGATCTGACCTTCCAGCCAGCTTGCCTGGGGATGTGCTGCCCAGCTGGTGGCCTGACTATTTTTCCTTGTGACCACCAGGGGATCAAGTATTTGCTGGGCTAGAAGAGCAAGCCCGCCAGGCGATGATGAAAACTGATTTTCCTGGAGACCTTGGCAGTCAGCGACAAGCTATCCAACAACTAAGAGATCAGGACTCCAGTAGCAGTGAGTTCTGCACCTTCTGGTAATGACTCAGGGCAATGGGAGAAGAATTATCAGAGTGTGTGTGCTCTGGGGATTGTGCATGGGGGTTGGGAGAAAGACATGAAAAAGGAGTTATGTGGATCCTCAGCATCCCTAAAGGTGGTCTAAGGTGTATAGGCATGTTTATCCAGAAAAAGAGGACAGGTTATATATATATGTAATTTTATTTGAGATGGAGTTTTGTTCTTGTTGCCCAGGCTGGAGTGCAATGACATGATCTCGGCTTACCTCAACCTCCGCCTCCCGGGTTCAAGCAATTCTCCTGCCTCAGCCTCCCAAGTAGCTGGGATTGCAGGCATGTGCCACCATGCCTGGCTAATTTTGTATTTTTAGTAGAGATGGGGTTTCTCCATGTTGGTCAGGCTGGTCTTGAACTCCAGACCTCAGGTGATCCACCCGCCTTGGCCTTCCAAAGTGTTGGGATTACAGGTGTAAACCACCACACCCGGCCTATACGTGTGTGTGTGTGTGTGTGTGTGTGTGTGTGTGTGTGTGTGTATATTTTTTAAACTTATGGACTACAGTACTTGGCACAGTGCCATATACAAATAGGTTTGTTGGTGTGACAGACAAAGATATAGGAATAAATAGTGCTCAGGCAGTCCCTGGGCTAGGTCAAATGAAAAAAAAAATTCCTGTCTCCTAGGATCTATGTATTTGTAATCAATAAAATATAAGGGTGGCATTAATGAAATCTTGCTTGAAGGCCCAGTTTTAATGTTACACAAGAAGATTTGCTTACTAATGAGATTATGCAGTGTATAAAATGCTAATGTCAAGGTCTTCCCATACCAATTCTCTAAGAAGATCCCTGTGGTTAAGACAGTGGCTGTTACAAGTTGAGCCTCATGGATTGTCTGTCTGTCCTGTGACCTGCCTGAACAAACAGGTCTTGAGACGTGTATTCCTAGATTTGAGCACTCTCGCCACCTCATCCACTTGATACCGGTTATTATTAGGATGAATTCAGAATCACTTTTCCAATTTTTCACTATATTTGAGGCTGGGTTGGGTGAAAACAGGGAGAGAGGACTCTGCAACCTTCTAGGAACATGTTTCCACCCAAGCTAATAATAAAGCAATATCAACAACAAATAATAATTTAGCAATTAATTCCTCAGGCACTAAAAAATGAACCCAAACATGTCTGGAAAACCTACGGAGGCCACTACTTTCTTGAGTAGCAGGTTGGAATTACAATATCTGCAAAAGTCTAGTAGGTTTCCATTCGGGAAAAGATGTGCTCTCCCTCTAGACAGCACATGTTTTTTTTGTTGTTGTTTTGTTTTTTCATTTTTATTTTTTGAGAGAGTCTTGCTCTATTGCCAGGCTGGAGTGCAGTGGGACAATCTCAGCCAACTGCAACCTCTGCCTCCTGGGTTCAAGCGATTCACCTGCCTCAGCCTCTCAAGTAGCTGGGCTTACAGGTGTGCACCACCACGCCCAGCTAAGTTTTTATATTTTGGTAGAGATGGGTTTCACCACGTTGGCCAGGATGGTCTTGATCTCCTGATGTCATGATCTGCCCACCTTGGCTTCCCAAAGTGTTGGGATTATAGGCATGAACCACTGCACCTGGCCTTTTTTATTTTTCTAGTAGCAACATATATTTGGATTATTGCAAAATTACAAATATATGTTTGATACATCAGTTTATATTAAATTTACAAATATTTCAAATAAGCTGGTGAGAAGACATGGTATGATCTAATCTGTACCAATCCTTCGTTATTGAGATGGATTCAAATGAAAGGAGCTTTGGGCTGGGGAATATGACACATAAACCATAGCTCTTTCCAGGCCCCAAATCCGGTCCACCTGTCGCCTGGAGTACCTAATAAGGACACATGTAACTACTAGCAGATTTGCTTAGACCTTCTCATGAAGGAAGGGAATGTAACCAGTTTTGCCCAGGAAGAAGTAAAATATAATGGCTGTTGCTCACATTCTGGTGGATTTAGATACTATGCAAGGAGTAGTAGAGAAGGCAAGCAGCACTGTTAGCTAGGAAATGTGAGTCTCATGCGGACAGCCTGGTGAGACCCAGCCCTGTATTTCTTGCTTGCTCACATCAGGCCCAGACATCCAGGGTCCAGGGGTTGGGAGAGGGCTGGAGTGTCACAGCTTCCCTAGGCTTGGCTACCTCTTGAGATCTTCAAGGTACTAGCACTTTTTTCCCTTTCAGAAAAAACTACCCTTATTATTTGTTTTTCTGATCCTTTTTCATTTTCTATTTTATAAGGAATAGAGAAGAAAAATCAGTTCACATAAACCTTGCAGATTCCCCAGCCACAGGAAGACCTCCCCATAGCTACATCCTACCCCCCAAACTAAAACAAACTCAATTTATATTTTAGTCACAAGAAGGTACATTTCATCCTAAAGAATGGCCTGTTCCTTCCACTTAATACATTCAGTTACCCATCAGATAATCCAAAGAATCAACAGAAACAGTGGACTTACTTAGCTTAGAATGCCATGTTCCAATGTAGAGTAAGAACAGAGTGAGTTGGATACCACTGCAAAGTGCCTGAGGTTGGTTGCTGTGCTAATTTTTCCACTGTAATGAACAATCCTTTCCCTATAAAGTGACATCATTTCAAACTTATTTACTACTGTTTCCTTTGCTGGTAAGAGGGAAGAAAAACTTGCTGATGTTTCTCTAAGTGTGCCTTGCGGTTTGCTGGGAAAGGAGATTAGTGGGGTTCAGAAGAGAATAGAATAGTGACACCACAGATGACTTGTGTAGGGGGCTCATGGTGAAATCAGTGGGAAGTGTCGGTAAGTAAGAGGTGGTATGCTGTGGGAATAAGCTCAGTGTAAGGTACTCAGGGAGGTGTGATTTGAAGTGTGAGGTATTTGAAAACCGTGAGTCAGAAAGATTATTTTTATGATCACGCAGAGGGCACAGTAACCATTTCTGATGCAGTTTTGCCTCACTTCTTCCCTTTACGTGTATATGGGATAATAAATGACAGCTATAGCTGATTTCCACTCGACATAGTATGTACCCAACTAAACTATATAAACTATATAATGGAAGATCTGAAAATGTTTTCTATTATAACTGCCAACTCCAGGGTGGAGAGCAGCTCAGGATGTATTCATGCAAAAAATCAGAACAAGTGACCAGTTTGTGTGTTCCAGGTGACAGTGAGGGTGATGAAGAGGAGACCACACAAGATGAAGTCTCTTCCCACACATCAGAGGAAGATGGAGGGGTGGTCAAAGTGGAGAAAGAGTTAGAAAATACAGAACAGCCTGTTGGTGGGAACGAAGTGGTAGAGCACGAGGCAAGTTGACAATGGCCCCTGGGTCCAGACATCCAGCAATGCCCTACCCTTCTGCCTGTCCTGATGCTGCTCACCCCTGTGGCACAGTCTTGCCTCTGATGGTTTCTTGGTCCTGCATAGGAGGCCTCTTCGTTCGTGGCACCAGAACCCACACCTCAGATTCTCAGTTCTCGCCACATTCAGCTATGCTTTTCTATCCACACATCACTGCGCCCGTGCACAGCTTTCTTTCATACAGCTCCCCATGTCTTTCCAGACAGAAGAGCCACTTTAGTGAAGTGGAAAGCTGACTTCCCAAGGTGGACTCTTGAACGTGCTTGCAAATCTAAGTCAAGGTGTCACCTGGAGTGCCACCTTCTCACTAACTTTGTTCCTGAGGACTCCTGCAAGGAACATGACAGGAAAAATGCTACCCCTGTCTCTGCAGAGTTTATCTTCAGGGAAAAAAATAGATCGGCTCTCTCTGAAGCAATCCTGTGTCCTCGTGGCTGAAAGCCGTACTTCCCTTTCAACTATTACTTTTTCTTCAGCCCACAATGGGAAGCTAAGAGTAACATGTGCCATCAGTCTGGGTTCCTTTTAACAGGGTACTCTGTTTAAAAAGCTGGGGCAGCGAAGAGACGAGTGAAGAGTCCTAATGAGTTGCCTATTTGTTGAATCACAGGTCACAGAGAATTTGAATTCTGACCCCTTGCTTGAACTCTGCCAGTGTCCCCTGTGCCAGCTAGACTGCAGGAGCCGGGAGCAGCTGATTGCTCACGTGTACCAGGTATGGATTGGGGAGCTGTGTGCTCTGAAACATGAGTGTGGGCACCTTGTTTGTAGCCCAGATCTTGCTTTGGCCTTTCTCTCTCTCTGACTCCTGAAGGAGTCTTGGGTTGTCGCTTCCATTAAGATTTGGCTTAAAGAGGCTGCGTGCGGTGGCTCACACCTGTAATCCCAGCACTTTGGGAGGCTGAGGCAGGTAGATCACTTGAAGTCAGAATTTCAAGACTAGCCTGGCCAACAGGTGAAACCCCATCTCTACCAAAAATAAAAAAATTAGCCAGGTGTGGTGGTGTGCACCTATAGTCCCAGCTACTGGAGAGGCTGAGGCAGGAGAATTGCTTGAACCCAGTAGGCAGAGGTTGCTGTGAGTCAAGATCACACCATTGCACTCCAACCCGGGCAACAGAGTTAAGACTCTGTCTCAAAAGAAAAAAAAAAAATTTGGCCCAAAGCCAGGCATGGTGGCTCACACCCAGAATCCCAGCTGAGAGGCTGAGGTGGGAGGATTGCTTAAGCCCAAGAGTTTAAGACCAGCCTGGGCAACATAGCAAGACCCCAGCTCTACAAAACATTTTTAAAAAAATTAGTTGGTTGCAGCCCATTTAGTGAACTCACTGGTGCAGATATTTTTGAGTCTTTTATCTCTGTCAAAGAAGGCCGGGCGCGGTGGCTCAAGCCTGTAATCCCAGCACTTTGGGAGGCCGAGGCAGGTGGATCACGAGGTCAAGAAAGCGAGACCATCCTGGTCAACATGGTGAAACCCCGTCTCTACTAAAAATACAAAAAATTAGCTGGGCATGGTGGCGCGTGCCTGTAATCCCACCTACTCAGGAGGCTGAGGCAGAACTGCCTGAACCCGGGAGGCGGAGGTTGCGGTGAGCCGAGATCGCGCCATTGCACTCCAGCCTGGGTAACAAGAGCGAAACTCTGTCTCAAAAAAAATAAAATTAAATTAAATTTAAAAATAATAATAAAATAAATATCTGTCAAAGAAAACAGTCGGCTAGATATGAAAAACACAGATTCTATCACAAAGAAGGGTGCTCTAGCTATGTTAAGTCGAGTCTAGATTTATTGTAATTTTTTTTTTTTTCTTTTTTTGAGACGGAGTTTTGCTCTTGTTACCCAGGCTGGAGTGCAATGGCACGATCTCAGCTCACCGCAACCTCCGCCTCCTGGGTTCAGGCAATTCTCCTGCCTCAGCCTCCTTAGAGGCTGGGATTACAGGCACATGCCACCATGCCCAGCTAATTTTTTTTTACATTTTTAGTAGAGATGGGGTTTCACCATGTTGACCAGGATGGTCTTGATCTCTTGACCTTGTGATCCACCCGCCTCGGCCTCCCAAAGTGCTGGGATTACAGGCTTGGGCCACCGCGCCCGGCCTGATTTATTGTAATTTTAAAGCAATAAACTGATATTTTTTTTATTACTTTTTTGCTTTTATGCATATTAAAGATATTTGTGCTCAGTTTTCTAAACCGTGTCAGGATTCAGTTGTTAAATATATATGCAAATGCTATGAATCATCAGCTTGTGGAACTGTAGAAAGACATAAAAGAAAATAAATGTAATGATCTTGTGCCTTTTTCCAATGTTCATTGGTTGAGTAGTGGAGGGATCTTTACAAAGGATTAATGTGCTGTTAATTCTCATTTAAAATTTTCTCTTGAAACAGAAGAAATGCTTTCCAAATATTTGATAATAAGAGACCAAAAACAAAAAACAAAATTAGTTGGGTGTGGTGGTGTGTGCCTGTGGTACCAGTTACTTGGAAGACTGAGGTGGGAGGATAGCTTGAGACCAAGAGGTTGAAGTTGCAGTGATCACATTTCAGCCAGGGTGACAAGAGAGAGACTGTTTCAAAAAGAAAAAAAAAAAATTCTGCTCTAAGCTTCCAACATTTTAGAAAATAAATGAGGTATGCTGGAAAAACATGTCTGGGTTTCCAGGCAGACACACTTTGAAAATTAAATGACTTTTTCTAAATTATTTAATGCATATTTTAAATAGTGAAATAGAAACTAATGTCTACTAATAATGAGGGCTTTGTGTTAAAGAAAAAAAAATTAGTTGCTGGGCACGGTGGCTCAAGCCTGTAATCCCAGCACTTTGGGAGGCCGAGACGGGTGGATCACGAGGTCAAGAGATCGAGACCATCCCAGTCAACATAGTGAAACCCCGTCTCTACTAAAAAAAAAAAAAAAATACAAAAAATTAGCTGGGCATGATGGCACATGCCTGTAATCCCAGCTACTCAGGAAGCTGAGGCAGGAGAATTGCCTGAACCCAGGAGGCGGAGGTTGCGGTGAGCCGAGATCGCGCCATTGCACTCCAGCCTGGGTAACAAGAGCGAAACTCTGTCTCAAAAAAAAAAAAAAAAAACCGGGCGCGGTGGCTCAAGCCTGTAATCCCAGCACTTTGGGAGGCCGACGCGGGTGGATTACGAGGTCGAGAGTTCGAGACCATCCTGGTCGACATGGTGAAACCCCATCTCTACTAAAAATACAAAAAATTAGCTAGGCATGGTGGCTCGTGCCTGTAATCCCAGCTACTCAGGAGGCTGAGGCAGGAGAATTGCCTGAACCCAGGAGGCGGAGGTTGCGGTGAGCCAAGATCGCGCCATTGCACTCCAGCCTGGGTAACAAGAGCGAGCGAAACTCCGTCTCAAAAAAAAAAAAAAAATTAGTTAACATGGGTGGGCACAGTGGCTCACACCTGTAATTCCAGCACTTTGGGAGGCCAAGGTGGGAGGATCACTTGAGGTCAGGAATTTGAGACCATCCTGGCCAACATGGTGAAACCCTGTCTCTACTAAAATACAAAAAAATTAGCAGGGTGTGGTGGCATGTACCTATAATCCCAGTACTTGGGAGGCTGAGGCAGGAGAATGGCTTGAACCTGGGTGGCAGAGGCAGCATTTTGTCTCATTTAGACAAAATGAGACTCTGTCTAAAAAACAAACAAACAAACAAAAAATTAACACAAATGTTTCTGAAATACCAGTGAAAATTAGCGTAAACCAGGGGATCCGAATACCAGACTTTTGTGTTCTTTTTACCATGATCCAATCACAGGGCACCTGTGCCTCCTGACAAGGCATCAGCACACATGGCAGCCTGGGCTGTACCATAAAGATAGTTGGTTCATGAGGACAAGTGTTACTTCAGAAGACTGTCTTGAAAATATTGAGAAAGCCAGTATAAATACCTGTTGCATACCAGTATTCCATGCCAGCTTCTAGATTTGGCCTTCATTGTTTCCTTAACATGTATTTGTACCTGCACAGTGTAAGCCAGGGAGACAGAGATAAATTATCCAAGACATGAATTCTTCTCAGGCTCTGAAGAGGGCTCTGGCACCCCACTGTTTCTTAAGCCATCACATGTCCCAGAATGTAGGCAGAACTCAAGCTAATGAAATCTAAGCAGTGGTCTAAATGGCTAGAGCCACTAATACAAGAGACTGACTTTTCTAGGGGCTAAACAGAATACTTGTAAATTCCTTATTCTGAGACTAATGAAAGGAAACATTTCCCAGAAAATTGATTTTTTTTTTTTGAGATAGATTCTCACTCTGTCACCCAGGATAGAATACAATGACACAATCTCAGCTCACTGCAACCTCCACCTTCTAGGTTCAAGTGATTCTCCTGCCTCAGCCTCCTGAGTAGCTGGGGTTACAGGCATGCGCCACCACACCTGGCTAATTTTTGTATTTGTAGTAGGGACAGCGTTTCACCTTGTTGGTCAGACTCGTCTCGAACTCCTCACCTCATGATCCACCCACCTTGGCCTCCCAAAGTGCTGGGATTACAGGTGTGAGCCACCGTGCCTGGCCAGAAAGTTGTTTCTAAATGGGTGCGGATTATCTTGGAGGTAGCGCCAGACTGACAGATCAAGGCTCTGTTTTACAGCACACTGCAGCAGTGGTGAGCGCCAAGAGCTACATGTGTCCTGTCTGTGGCCGGGCACTTAGCTCCCCAGGGTCATTGGGTCGCCACCTCTTAATCCACTCGGAGGACCAGCGATCTAACTGTGCTGTGTGTGGAGCCCGGTTCACCAGCCATGCCACTTTTAACAGGTCAGCTGGGCAACTATCCCTATTGTGCTGGGAGTACATTACTGGGTATGAGTTCTGCTTTCCAAGGTTAAAGCGAAGGCTAGAGATAGGTAACGCAAAGGCAACTGATGCATGACTACCTGGAAGTACAAGTAAGAAGGC